>NC_077234.1:17056154-17401154 GCF_027887165.1 Monodelphis domestica
CTTCTGGCCATCTAGTTAGTTGGTCCACTATTACTAGACAAAATTTAAATTTTCCTGATTTGGGCATGTTGATATAATCTATTTGCAAATGCTCAAATGGTGTGTGAGCTAGTGGACAACCACCAAAAGTCTTTTTCTTAAATATGCTTTTGTTAAATTGTGCACACACAGAGCAAGCTGAGCAGATCTTATTTACCACAGTGCTAATTCCTGAAGCTAACCAAGTTCTTTTAACAGTATCAATTAATGCTTGTGTCCCCAAATGACCCTTTTAATGTATTGCTTGGCAGATATAAGAGTAAATGCTTTTGGAAGAATTGGTTTTCTCACTGACTATCCAAATCTCATTTTCTTTTCTAGCTCCAAAATTTTGCTCCCACTTCTGCACCTCTTTGCCATTGTATGCTTTTTCTAAATCTGCAGTATCTATAACAGAGAGATTCATAATGCAATCTGGAGCATTTTGCGCAGCATATTGTGCAGCCATATCCATCCTATGATTTCCTCTGGCAACTAAGTCTTGTCCTAAAGAATGCCCTTTGCAGTGAATCACTGCAAACTCTTTTGGAGGTTGGAGAGATGGCAGTAATTCTTAAATTATTTCTGCATGAACAATTCTTTTCCCACTAGATGTTAAAAATCCTCTCTGAAGCCAGAGAGAACCAAAGTCATGGTAAATTCCAAAGAATGCATATTTGGAATCAGTGTAAATATTTGCATGTTTGTCTCTCACAAGCTCGCATGCATGTTTTAAAGCAATTAATTCTGCTCCTTGAGCACTTAGATTCCTAGGTAGTGAAGCAAACCATAGGGTCTCAAATTCACTTACTACCACAACACCTGTAAATCTTATTCCATTCTGCATATGTGATAATCCATCTGTGAATAAGATCAGGTCAGGGTTGTCAAGAGGTGTGTCTGAAAAATTTTCTTGGCCTTTCTATTAATTACACTACAGTTTCACAATTGTGCAATGTTCCCCTCCTGTGTTGGTAAATCAGTTAATAATGTAGATGGATTTAAGGTGTTGCATCTTTTTAATGTTATATGTTCATTCCCCAAAAGCACTATATCATATTTAGCCAAGCATTGATCTGAAAATGCTTGCATTCTGAACTTTTGGAGAAGTGCCTTGACTTCATGTGAGCAATAAACTGTCAGTGGGCAGCCTAACACTAAATCTGCAGATTTGGTAACAAGTAATGCAGTTGCTGCCTCCTCTCTTAAGCACGGCGATATTCCTGCACCTATGGGATCTAGTTGACCAGAATAATATGCAATAGGACGTTGGTTTGGTCCTAAGTTTTCCTGAAGCTCTTCCCTTTCGCTCATGGACATAGAGTGATAATGATTTTGAATAATTAGGGATACCAAGAGCAGGAGCTGATAATATTGCCTCTTTAACTTTGCAATTGCTTGCAAATGCTCTGGTTTTAGAAGTGTCATGGTCATGGTCCAGCCTCACTCGCGACTCCAGTGTTCCTGACAGGTGGCGAATGATCAGTCAAAATAAATAACAGATGGAAGAAGCTTAATCATTATGGCCATGGGACTGCTTTGCATCTGACAGCTGTTTTGCCATTCCCAGGCTTGGTTTTTATTTTTATACCCATTTTCTTGGCACGCAGATTACATTACCTAACATACATGTTCAAAGAGAGATAATTGGAAAAGTGATACTTTAACTTTTAACAAATCACTTGATTAACATTCTATATTCTTATATTGTGATTACAGACAGCATACAAGATAAATGATTTCGTCACAGGTGGATTAATTTTCTCATTACCCTGTGAGAGGTCTTGAGCTTACAAATAAGGAAAATTACTTATTGCTTTTAATAAAATGGAATAATTAATCAGAAGTTCTTAAAAGACAATCCAACAATCATATCATTGACGTTGAGTGGTACTTGGAACATAATTCAAATTTAGACTGGTGGCTTCTAGGGAGTTACTGAGTTACTCATTTGTGTAATTGAGTCACTGAGGCATACTGAAGCTTGATGTACTTGTACTTATCGTTTGGGCCTCTATGATTGATTTGTGTGCTGACTTCATGAGAATAGGTTTCTATGAGTGAGGAAGTTTTTTGGGCTTTGCCTGTAGCTGTGGTTTTGCTGGGGATTATGTACCTAAATAAAAGTTAACCCATGATCGTCTTTTTGGGATTAGGTTTAAGGGTCTGATCTTTTGGTGATGTTTTAGAGAATTAGGGTACAGGTGTTTTGCTCTTGCATTATTTCTTTTGAGACTAGGGAGAATAATATTCATGTCAATTCATAGGTAAGGGTCATTGATGAAGGAGGTCATGTAAAGGAGATAGAGTGGTCAATCACATCTCGCCAAGGAGCACTCTGTAGTCTCCTCAGCTATCACGTGTGACTTTGTCAAGGCGTCCTGGCCTGATGGCTCCCAGCACTTCAGTGGATCTTTCTCAGTGCCTTTTATTAAAGCAGTCAGTGGTTTTGTAAGTTCACCATAATTAGGTATCCATTGTCTGCAAAAACCTGTGGTTCCTAAGATAGCTTAGAATTGCCTTTTGGTCTTAGGGGCACTCAGCTTTTGTATGTCTCCTACTCTCTTTTGGGAAATGCTTCTGGACCCCGTAGACAGCACAAATCCTAAATATTCGACATGAGGAAGACACCATTGAAGTTTAGTTTTTGATATTTTGTGTCTCCTCTTGTAGAGCTCACATAGAAGATGTTTACTATCACGTAGGCACACTTTTGCAGATGGTGATGCTAGAAGTAAATCATCTACAAAGTGAATGAGTTTATTGTCCTTAAACTGAATTTTTTTCAAATCTTTAAGATTTGAGAAAACAGCAAAGGACTTTCACAGAATCCCTGTGGCAAACGGGACCATGAATATTTATTTTCCCTGCCATGTGAATGCAAATCTCTTTTGTGAGTCTTCGTGTATAGGTATTGAGAAAAAAGCAGAACATAAATCAATCACAGTAAAATATTTTTCATGACTTGGGATAGATGAAACGATGGTGGCAGGACTTAGTACAACTGGGTTAGATTTTACTACATGATCATTAACAGCTCTTAAATCTTGAATGAATCTATAGACTATTTGTCCTTCAGCATCTAGCTTGGGTTTTTTAACTGGTAAAATTGAGGTGTTATATTCAGAGATGCATGGTATTATTATGCCTTGCTCCAATAATGAATTTATTATCGGGGATAATCCCATCAATGGCTTCTTTGCTAAGGGGGTATTGTGGATTGCATGGTAGTGGACCTCTTTTAGTCAGCACTTTAACAGGGGTTGCTGATTTTAATAAACCATACATCTGTAGAATCTGTAGCCCATAAGCCTTTTGGAATATCACATGTTATATGATAGATGTTATTCCTTTCCCCCTCTGATTCTACTGTATCTAGGAATAATACAGGGAAAAGGTTTAGGGATTCTTCTGGGAGTTTTAAAGAAATATCTCTGGTTGGGGTACATACTATTGTTGCTCTCAATTTACAAAGAAGATCCCTACCCACTAGATTCATTGAGAAATTTGTCATTAAAAAAAGTGTTATACACTTAGTGGTCCAAGTGAAACCATTCTTGGTTCTAGCTTTTTTACTTTTTGAGGTCTTCCTGTCACACCCACAACTTCTATTGAACCCACTGCTTTACACTCCTCAGGGGATTTCTGCAACACAGATTTGGCAGCACCTGTGTCTAAGAGACAATCATAAACTTGTGTTCCTACTTTTAGGGTACATGGGGTTCTGTACTATTTTCTGGAGAATGGACAGGTATCACAGGAGCTAACACACTAGGATCAGGAAAACTCAACACTTGTTCCTGTTTTCTCATTCTCTAATTCTTCATTGATTTCTCCTGCACTAATTTCCCATGTTTTTAAAATCTCTTTGTCATTTTCATTAGTTTTTATTCCATTGCCTATATTTCCTAGTCCATTTTCTCCATAGACTACATTATTAACTGTGCTGGCCTTGGCACACCTTCATAATGAAGTTACACCTTTTTGTATATCAAGTTTTTGGGGATTCCTACCAGCTACTTGGGAATATTTTGGATGAGCACCTGCTTTGTTATATTCTTGTATGGTATTCAGGTCTGCAGCTTGTTGTGAATTATGGTAGCATCTAGTATCAAAAGAATTTGGGTAGTTTGGTCTCCTATACTGGAATGTATTATTAAATACATTATTAAACCCATAATTTCTATATCCATTTTGCCGGAATCCATTAAAGCTATTAAATCTATTGCCTCCATCTCCCCTGAAGCTTTGTCCAAAGAATTGTCCACTAAATCTGCATTCTCTCATGAGATGACTAGGTCTGTTACAAAGAAAACATCTTGGGGTTTGTCTGTATTATCTGGGGTTGTGATTATTTCTGGGTTATCTATAAGTCTTTAGTGTAGCTACTGTGTTTTCCTGCACTTCACTGGATTTCAGTTTTTGTTTAAGCTCTCTGGTTTCTTTGGTTAAGTTATCAGTTATATTGTTTTTCTCTTCTGATTCCCTATCTTTCTCATCTTGGAAAATATAGTTAGCAGTTCTCCTAATTTTGACAAGACCCATGTCAAACCAATTTGGACAGTGACTCCGAAAATAATTTCGGACCACAGGGCATGCATTTTTCACAAACTGCCTGCGAATATAATTTACGTTTTCATCTGTTAAAGTATTCAATACAATCCATTTTTCTGCACAGTCAATAATTCTATCAAGGAAAGTGGAGGGAGTCTCTCACTTCCTGCTTTAGGTACCCAAATATAGATCAGGTTCCTGGGCGTCTGGAATTTTGCCTCATCTCATAGTTTCAGTTATTGCCTCCCTGGCTGTAGTAAGTCTCTGTACCCCATAAAAAAAGTTATATTCCCAATCAGGATCCTGAGTTGGCCAGTCAGCAATTTGGAGGTTATTATTAGTGTCCTGTATAATCTGCTGTTGCTCCCTTTTTGTTAATAATTTATCCATAAGGATGTCAAAGTCCAAAAAGAAGGATTGTAAAGCTTAATTAAACGCTTAAACTACTTTACAACTGCCATGGGTTCTTCTTCATATGATGGAGTATTTTTCTTAAAACTATCTATATTAGCCTGTGTAAACTTTTTGTGGCACATGAGATTCTCTATACCACACTCTGGGGTCACTATGGATACCTCCCTTAAAGGGAACATTTGAGCTGGTTTGCTTTCTAATGCTTCAGTTTCCATTTCTAATTTAGTTCAATTATCTAATTTAGTAGCACCCTCTAATTTAGTTGTGTCATGTTCTTTAGTTTCTGCCATTGTCCCTTTAGCCTTGAGTAATTCCTCATTTTGAGTTTGCATTCTATCTGGCTTAGTCTCTATATAGTTCACTTTTAACATTAGATCACTCTTTGCAGTGGCCTACTTAATGCTTCCTTTTAAATGTTTAAACACGACTGCCAAAGATTTGATCATCATGTAAAGGCACATGATAAACAATAATAGCACAGGGACATTAGTAAGAGATTAGTTGTCGGAGTGTCAATGAGAGTAATGGCATTAGAAAGTCATAGGCAAGTACATTTTGTATATATTTTGGTACAGTAATGAAAAATGAGAGAAGTCATATAATTCACCACCTTTTCTGAGAGTACAGAGTCTTTGTATCAAGTTGACTGGGAGATGGATTTTGTAGCCACCTATAGTTCAGCTCACTATTACCACAGCTCACAGTGAAACTGTTAGTACTAGCTGCTTCCACAGACCCCCTGCTGAGATAACGGTTCCAACTGCCCAAATTGACCGTTAGACCTTTAAAATCAGATTATTAGGTTCTTTGTTCTATTTAGCTTGCCAAAGTATAAAAATAAATGCAAATGGCGAGTTATAAAAATATTTAGATGGAAAAACTGTTCAATTATAGATTCAAATAGGTTCAGATACTTTTGATAGATATAGATATAATCAAAAGTAACCTCAGTGACAAAGTGAAGCTCAAATGTGAACTTCCCTTCAGGGCCATATGTAAGGATGCTAAAGAGGCTCTTATTATAAAAATGAAACATTTATTGAAATATATAAGGATAAATAAAGGATTTCTAATTCTAAGGGATTCTAAATCCACCCAAATTAACTCCCTGGTTCTGCAAGGAACCACTTCTATCTAAATTAAAACTACTGCTATTATCCTTATAATTCTTAATTTTGCCTTCCAATTATAAAATAGCAAAGGCTAGCTGGTTGAGTCTCAACAAGAATCAAGTTAGGACTCTGAACCTTAACAGACTCAGAGTCCAAACCAAAGACCAGGTTTTTCTTTGGTCTTCTCAGAGTTAAACAATCTATAAAAACCACAATAGAGAGTCAATTGTGTTTCCCAAGTTGGGAGAGGAAAACACTGAGCTCCTTCATGTTCCCTCCTCCAGCCCTGAGAGAGAGTCTCTGAGAGTGTGTCACTGCCAACTGCCAGAGAGAGTAATTGACACAGAAAAACACTTATAACTGTCACATCTGAAATTAACGTGCTCTCTCAGCTCTGCTTCAAACTCCAATTCTTGTCTCAAGCAGCCACTTTACTTCTTATCCGTATCCCTAAACTAATAAAACAGTACTTATTTTCTAATATCATCCTTACAGGAGTCTGCCTTATTTATGACTTGCAGTCTGAGTAGATATCTGTGACCAGCAATTTGATGACTGCCCCATGTACTGGACTTCTTTCTCTGATTTACTACACCTGCCCTGGTATTCCTTTTCGTAGATTGTATGTAGCAGTTTCTCTTGTTACTGAGCGTGACAGTCACATATATGGACAGTTTCCTTCTACTCTTCATATATACCTCTTTAGTTTTTCATTTGAACTCTTGATCATATTTGCTAACCTCCAGGGAAATCTGTATTTTATAGACCCTTATCGGGTGAACTCCATTCAAGAGTCAGGATTCCTTAATCTGATTCTCAAATTCTATCTTTTTAATCAGTTATTTCTTAAGTCTATCTTTTTCTTTCTTCATTTGGCATGAATGATAAAATTATCCCAGGGGCCCGAAGGTCTCAAGTTTTTTTTTTTTGCCTAAGACTTCAGGGTCTTTAATAGTGTTAAACGGGTTCCTTTTGTGTTAGTATCATTTGTTCCACAAGACAAGTAGAAGTGGGAAGGGGTTGTCATATTTGCAGGGCTTTGAGAAATTTCTCATTGTGACATGGATATCTGGAGAAGTATCCTAATTCTGTGTACCTGCTAGACCTGAATCAGCCATCACTAATGGTATTAAGTTCTGACTTTTTCAAGGTTTGCCAGTAAAGCCCAACCTAGAAGAGCTTTGAGTGTAGGTCATCCTGCTGGGGTCCTAGAACTAACCTCACCATTTCGAGGCTCCTCACAAGGCTGACTTGAGTGGGAGGTGGGGTGCATTTTGGTTTTATTTATTTCTTAATTAAATTTTATTTTCAGTTATGCATAGAAACAATTTTTGACATTTTTGTGATTCAGATTTTTTCCCTCCTTTCTGCCTTCCCTCCAGGTGGTAAATAGTCTGACATAGGTTATACCAGTGCTTTCATGCAATACATATTTCTATATTCCCTATGCTGTGACAGAAGACACACATCACACATACATTAAAAATTTGTGAAGGAAATAAAGTGAAGGATTGGAAGGATGGCCCACTTTGATCTGTACTAAGACTGCAACAGGTCCTTCTTTGGCTGGGAAGAACATTTTCATCATAGGTTCCTTGTGGTTATCTTGAAGACGCTTTGCTGATAATGATTTAGTCCTTCATTGCTGATCATTGTACATTTTTTCTGTTACTCCATACATTGTGCTCTTGGTTCTGCTCACTTCATTTTGCACCAGTTCATACAAGTCCAGGTTTTTCTTGACTCATCCTATTCATTATTTCTTATTGTGCAATAGTTATCACCATTTACCACAGCTTATTCACATAGGGAATGCATTTTTGCAGTCCTAAGAGTTCTTGAAAGGTGCCGTCTGCATTGGTGGGAGAAATGCTCCCACCAACAGTATCACAGAGTTTAAAAAACTTAAGCCTGTGTGAGACACTGAGTTAGACCCAAGGAATTTAAATGAAAAAACTGAAGTCCTTGCTCTGAAAGGAGTTCTGGGTCTGAACTGGAATGAGAAATGTCCACAAATAAAGAGAATTCTATGAATAAGGTGAGGTCAAGATGCCATAAGAAATCTGACATGAGAAAAATCACTTGTGGCTGTGGTGGTCAGGGAGGGTTTTAAGTTTTATAACTGGGCTAGATAATTAATCATTGATGTTCATAGCTAATGCTCGTTCTCTTTGATTCACAGAGCCATCATCATCTCTGGAGGACCAAACTCCGTGTATGCAGAAGATGCTCCCTGGTTTGATCCAGCAATCTTCACCATTGGCAAGCCAGTTCTTGGAATTTGCTATGGCATGCAGGTAGTTTTAGCATAAATGCCAACTTAGAATTCTCAATTGGTTTTGAGGGTTGGTTTGGATTCCAGCTATACTGGTATTTTTTGTGTTTGGGATACAATATAATTTGGGATCATGATAAGAGAGCATCTTATTTAAGGAGCTGACTAGAGATTACAGCGGTAGAAATAAAATGTCTCTGCAATATTGGAAAACTTGTCAGAATTGAAAGTCTAACCCGTTTCTCTTTGGAAGAGACAAATCACAAGGAAAATAAACCCATGTGAGGAATTGATTTCTAATGTACAGTCACCAAACTCCAACCCCCACAGGTAGTTAGCAAAGATACAGAGCAGGCTCTTTCACCTTCTACAGCTATAGGAAGGGCATGTTTCATTGTTGTGGCTTCTTTGGGGAATTTAGTGGGTTTTGCAAGCTAATTTTCCAAGAATTGCAATTTTCACTTTGAATTTATTCACATTAACATTCTTTCATTTCCTAGTATCTCTCTTTTTTTTTAGATCCCTTTCCTTTATTATACTTTATCCTGGCTATAACTTAAAAAAAAAAATAACCTGTCTCTTCCTTCTTAGAATCAATATATGAAGGTAGAAGAGTGGAAAGGACTAGACAATGGGTGGCAGGGGGTGGAGTGGGGAAGTGGGTCAAGTGACTTACCCAGGGTCACATGGGCCAGTAAGTGAGGTCAGATTTGAACTTGGGATCTTGGGTCTCCAAGCCTGATGCTCAGGCTACCTAGCTGCTTCCCACTGTGATTGTCATTGTTTGACGTTCTTTAGTGCATGTCTGTTCCTGCAGATACTTATTCTCCCCCACCCCCCTCCCCACCTTCTCTTTCCCAAGTTCTTGGATTTTATTTGTTATTAAACCCCCTTTTCTTTCTTTGGTCCCTTTCTTTGTTCTTTCTGTGGCCCTTCTCTTCTCTTAGTTTATCTATCATTGCAAAATCTCTCCCTTTCTCCTCTCCAGCAAGTTTTTATTTGCTTGTTCTTATTATTTAACTTTCTTCTTCCAGTCTTCTGAATTTTATTTTCTGATCTATGGCTAATACATTTGTTCCTTCTTCATTATTTGGGTCCCTCTTGGGGTTAGTTTCAGAGGCACACTGAATTTGAGCTCTTGTTTCTAATGTGTCTCTCTATTATTGTCTCTGTAGACCCCACTTTATATCCTCCTTTAGAAGTAGTCCCAAGTGTTAGAAGTTACCTGGTGTCAGTTGGTCAGTCAACAAACATGTGTTACAAACATGTATTAAGCACCTAATGAGTGCCAGGCACTGTGCTTTCTGCTGGGGAGACAAAGAGACAAGAAAAGATGGTCCCTGCCCTCGAGCTCAGAATAAAACAACAAACTTGTCAGTCTAGACAAAGCAAAGAGAAAGGACAAATGGGATATCAGGACTAGAGAGAAGGCCCTGGAGTGAAGAGGGAGGAGGAGACTTGAAGGAAGCCAGAGAGTCAGTAATTGGAAGAGGAGAGGAGAGTGTTTCAGACATGGAATAATATCTAAGTTCTCTTAATTAGACCACCCGAAATTAGATGAACTGGAATATCACTTTCTGCTAAACTCTTCTGTGTTCTGATCTAAGCCTTGGACAGTATCTTCTAGGTTACAGAGACTTTACTAGGACTGCTCTGCTAAAAGCAGAAAAAATTGAGTCATGTTGTGCTAGGTTTTATAAATGTGAGGGAATGGCCACATTCTGGCTAATCGGAGTGTGAAGTTCTCTGTGGATTATCCTGACCCTGGTTCTCTTCCTTTGACCATTCTCCTAGCTGCTGGCATTGGAGAGATGATGAGAAAGCAGAAATTTGTTGGTGCCAGAGGAAAACCCCAATTATTGGGTGGAAAGTAATGAGCGAAATGAGCAATGTCAAATTTCACATCTGACTTACATATAGAAGCTGTGTTGTGTTCAGTGATTTTTTTTCTCCCTTCTCCCAATTGAGCTGTTTTAAATCCTACTGAGAAAGGGGGTAATTTTACAATTTCTATAAATGACCCAAACAGGTTTATTTTATCAAGATGTGACCTATGTGTGTGGATATGAATGTTTCAGAAAGGAAAGCCGTTAGAAATCTGGAAGTGTACAGATTGATCTCTTTCCCTCTTCTAGCTGGCCTGAGAGCTTTGGAAATAAAGGGAGGAAATAGAAATCAATGCTTCCCATGTGTGAAGAATACAAAATGTATTCATTGTTCCTTTTGTTGATTTGATACCAGTGCATGATAATGGAAAGCACTGGCCTGTGTAACACCTAAATCCAATTTTGTAGGGTTGGTTGCAGATTTTACTTGGATTAATTCTTGGGAGAAAAAAACCCAAATAGAAATGAAGCAGTGTTATTGTGACAAATACAATCTTAATGATCCATCTTCCTTTGAGGTAGCCCTTCAAATACAAAGATTGTCATGTGCTAATCACCTTTCTTTGGCACACCATGAAAACAGATCATTTGATAAGGATTTAATAAATGTACCTCAGCTACTACATTTATTTTCTTCTTCCTGAAATGCTGGGGGCTTATAATAAGCCTTTGCCAACTATATTCTAAATTATGTCAATTGATGGAAATTTTGTTAGGGTTTTTTTTCCCCTGGCTCCTACAAAGTAGTAGAAATTTTGCCTCATATTTAAACTGGCTTTTACAATTGGACACTGCAAGGGGTAAATTTAGGGTTTTTTTTTTTAACTGAATATAAATTTAGTTGGTTGCCAGGGATTAATTCAAATCCCAATAAAAATACTCAAGTCAGTTTGGGAATTTTATGGTGGTTTAATTAATATAGAGGGAAGGAATTAAGAGAGAGAGAAAGAGGTGTACGAATTTTCCGGCCTAGCCTGAGCCAAGGGGAGTTCAGAGACCCCAGCCACGAGGCCTCCTCCGAGAGGACCTCCTAGCAGGATAGCATTTAGGAAAGGTAAGGGGAAAAAAGGAATCAGCCTAAACTCTGAGAGAGTTCAGGGAAGATGCCTCACCTGACCCACGATATTGAGCTTCTCACAGTCACCGCACTAAGGACGCTTATTGCCAAACCCGGACGAGAGATGGAGGCACGCCAAGGTGCCTAGCACGCTGCCACCAGTCGTGTATCTGCTGCGAAAGAGAGAGCTACCTCTCCGCGAAAAGAGGTCAGAGAGAGGAAGTGATGTGATGTAGATAGACAGTTTTTTACATCACTTCCCTGCATCTCACATGTGCCAATGGTAGCTTAAGCTTGACTTGGGACAGCCCAGGGGGTCTGTCAGTTGTTTCTGATTTGTCATTTGCTAGCACATGTCTGTCATAGGCCATCCTCCTCAACACTTAATCCTTAAGTAGGGATGAATACATTCCTGATTGCTAGACTAGGTAGGGTGGAGTAAATCTAAAATTCACAACATTCACTGATGGTCCATTGCCCAGAAAAGCAAGTTGTGTAAATTTATGATTAAGCTAAGAGGCTTCCAGTAGCCTGACCTCTTTTCCTGGAGAATGTTACAGGATCTTTATTCAGAACTTTTTATAGAACAATAAGAATATAGAAATTGTACCCATTTTTGGCACAACAGAGGCATCTGGATAGATTTCATCATGATTGTAGCCTTCTTTATAATTGCATATTTTCATTTCAGAATACTTGGTAGTAGGGTGCCTCAGGGTGATCAAACCAGGTTTATTTGATCAATAATTGACCTATGTATTTGGGTACTGAATGTTTCAGTTCATTAATTTAGCTCTTTTTCACCCATTAGCCTTATCTTTTGGGAGAATGGTCTGCTTGGGCCCCTGTTTAAGCCCCTTCCCAGGACTGATAGTTCACCCCAGAGAGTGATCTAATATGCTTAGGGTGTAGTTCAGGGGCCCCAGATTAGCCAAAATAAGTACTTTGTAAATACCCTCCCCAGCAGATGAATAATAACCTGACATCCATGTTGGGCTGAAGAGACACCAAAGGATCACAGTCAAGACTGGGGTCTGGTGGGAGGAGAGATGGAAATGTCATTATGTTGGTAAATGAGTGAAGTTTGTATGTTCATTTTTGGTTAAGGAGAGGCAAGTACAGTTTAGAGGGCAGAACAGGGAGACCAAATTGATATGAGTATATGTAATAATAATAATAGAGACAAGAGGTCTTGGGTTCAGATTTGGCGTCAGACACTTTCTACCTATATAGCAAGTCATTTAACCCCACTTGTGTAGTCCTTACTGTGCTTATGTCTTGGAACAGATATTTGGTATCAATTCTATAACTGAAGGTAAGGAGTTTTTAAAGTAATACTCATAAGAGAGGCTGTTATTTGTCCCATTTTACAGATGATAAGGAAGCAACTAGGTGGCTCAGTGGGTAATACTTCTTAGTTGAAGTCCCTGGTGTTAAGGGTAAAATTTAGGGTTGAGCTTGAATATATTATTTAGTGGTCGCCAGGGATTTAAATTCTAAATCCCAATGAAATACTCAAATCAGAATGGGATTTTATGGTGGTTTATTTACAATAGAAGGAAGAAATTAAGAAGAAAGAGAAAGTGGGAAAACGGTTAAAGATCTACTCCAGCCTGACCTGAGCCAGGGGGAGTTCAGAGGCCTCTGAGCCAAGGGGCCTTCCCAGAAGATTAAATCTTAACTCTGCTTCCAGCTAGGAGTATTCCTCCAAGATGAAGGGCTTCCTTGGAGGCTGGAACCTTCAGAAGGGTCAAGGGGAAAGGAAGTCAGCCCTAACACTCAACATGTGGTGGCCTAAGGGAATCACAATCCCAGTCCCAGCTAGACCCACAGTTCAGAGCTCCTCTAAGTCAAATTTCACTGCCCAAGTCTGCATATATAAAGGCTGTTCTTTACATCACTTCCTGTGTCTCACATGTACCAATGGTGGCTTAAACTTGGTTTAGGACAGCCCAGGGGGTGAGTCATTTCTTTCTGATTTGCCATTTGTTAGCACAAGCAGGTCACAGACCATCCTCTCCCACTCTTAATCCTTAAGTGGGGGTGTATACATTCCTGATTGCTAGAATTCTAAAGACTAAGCAGGGTGGAGTAAAATCTAAAATTCACACTGGGCAAGTCATTCCACCTGTTTGCCTGTATCCACTGGAGAAGGAAATGGCAAACCACTCCAGTCTCTGTGCCAATAAAAGTTAGGGCGGGCCATGGTGTCATGAAGATTTAGACACAAGTGAACAACAACAACAATTACAGATGAGGACGCTGAGACAGACAGGTTAAATGATTTGCTCAGGATCACACCATTAAGAAGTGTCTGAGAGAGGATTAGAATTAAGGTCTTCCTGATGATCCCAGACCCAACTCCCTCACTCCTTTGCTGCTTATCTTTTCACCTTGAACCTAGACCAGAGCTGCCCTGGCACTGAGCCTCATGGGCAGCCTGGAATTGGAAGAGATCTAAAGTGTTTGTATCCAGCCTCCTGGGCACAGCTCAGAGGGCACAGCCACATCCAAGAATTCTAGAAAAATGTCTTCTCTTTGTGTATTTCCTTGTGAGCCTATTCTGGCGTAATAAAATCCCTGCTATTGATAGAAGACGGCGATGACCAGGCCCCATGTTGAAGTATCTGTCAGGGGAGGGATTGTTCCCAGTCCAGGAATCTGTATTCTAGGTGCATGCCGTGCAAGTGTGTACATGTGTGTGTCCGTGTCCATGCTTGTGCCCATGACCACAATGGCCAGACCGTGGCCAGTGAGACAGACGGTTCAGAGCTTGCTAGTTTCAGATCCCAGAGGAGTCTGATTCTTGCTTCACTTTAACATAAGGGAACAGTTGCCGGAGGAGAGGGCGAGGAGGACATCAGACCTCAGCCACCAGCTGTGTGGCATGGAATCCCTCATGTCTGAGGACTGAGGATGTGCTGTGGCAGCCATGGTACAGGTGGCTGTGGGTATCACCATTTCCCCTGTGCTCCTCGTACCCTCTGCTCTGCTTGGTATAACCATAATCCCCCTCTGTTTTCACAGATGATGAACAAAGTTTTTGGCGGTACTGTGCACAAAAAAAACGTCCGGGAGGATGGAGTCTTCAACATTAATGTGGACAACACCTGCTCATTATTCAGGTATCTTGGAAGATGACACGCCACCAGCACCGTGACAGGAGCTGGTGCTCTCAGAGAATGTGTCTCCAATGTTTAGGAGTGTTAGGCTGAATTGCTGCACAGGAGAGTTTCAGGGCTCCTTATCCCTCCCCAGACAAAGAGGGAAGGTAGGGAGCAGCAATGCTGGAGATGCCAGGGATTTTCTAGCCTTTCTTTGGGTGACATGTCTTGAGTGTGTCAGGGAGCTTTTGGCTGTGGGGTGCTTCTCCCCCATTTCACTCTGCCTGCCTGGCCTTTCTTCCTGGCTGGGTTTTGGGATTCCCTCACCTCAGCTTGACTCATGAGGGTGTTTCCAGTAGAGCTGAGCAGGATGAGGGAAGATGCCCTTTGTCAGCATGACCTATCAGATGTGTCTGGTTTGTTCCTAAGTGTGGAGCCTTTAAGGTTCTGCTCCTTTCCAGACTGATGGTCAAGCTGCTTGGTAGCTTCCTGGGGCCCAGGAACCACAATGTTGCTCAATGTTCATTCCTTTATTCCTGAACCCCAGGAGCTCTGTTTCCTGCTATCTTTCCTTTGTGTGCTTTTTTTCCCTGCTCCATTTTGGGTGGCCCCTTTTAACCATGCTCGTCCTCTGGGCCCTTGTACCTGGCCCCCCTCTTTCCCTTCATCTTTGATTTAAAAACCCCCTTCCTTCCTCCCTTCTTGTGGATGCAAGTCACCCAAAGAGTAGAGCACACCCTGCACTCCTTCATTTGTGTTTCACGTAGGAAGTCTCCAGTGTGCTTTGTGCATGCTTTCACTTCAGACCTTAGAGTTGGCTTCAGATTAGATAGACTTGTTCCTGAAGTTCTTGTCTTCTACCTTGCTCTAACTTCATACTAAGGTGTAATACCATTTTCAGCATCAAGGGGAGGAAAAAACTACCTTTCCAGGCTGAGGCTAATATGACTACAGGTTACTTCAGAAAAGACTAGAGGGGGAGCAGCGAGTTGTGTGGATAAAAGTCAGGAAGCTTCATCTTCCCGAGTTCAAATCTGGTTTCAGACGTTTATTTGTTGTGTGACCTTGGGCAAGTCATTTAGTCCTGATTGCCCAGCCCTGCTACTCCTCTGTCATAGAACCATTACAAAGACAGAAGGTAAAGGTTAAAAAAAAAGAAAAACTCCAGAGTGGTTTGGGGCTTAGAGTGGTCTGGGATGGTGTTGTAGGAGTCTATACTGCAAGAGCCTTCTGATCCCTGAGCCTTGGTTTCCTCATGTGAAAATGGACTAATAACACTGACCCTGCCTACCTGTCAGGGTTCTTGCTAGGAAAGTGCCTTGTGAAGGTCTAGGAAAGTGTAAGCTCTACTCCCAGAAGACTTTTTTTGCAGTTCTCTGTTACTTCATAAGCATTCATTTGAAGTCTGAAGGATGCTTCCCCTCACTCCCTCCTTTACTACAGAGACAGAGTGGCTGATTTCTCCATTCTATAGAATTAGTCACAGGATGGGCTTCGAGCTTGCTTCTGGGGCCAGAGAACTCAAATGGCCTAGATGGAGAGGAGGGCCTGACTCTGCCACCAGAGAGCATCGGGGTATCAGGATGTTCATTTTGTTTCTCTGGCCTCAGTTATTTTTAAAATTAGGGGGTTGGTTAGATGGTCCATTCAGGTCCAAACATTCTGATTCCATGCTGTCTACACTAGGAGAAATTGCTAAATTAGGGCTTTAGAAGATTTTGGAAGTCCGAATTTTAACTAGCCTGAGTCTTGAGAAGATTGGACTCAGTGAGTCTCTTCTGAGCTGGAGGCACTTCTTTTAGCCTCATCAGGAGAGAGTCATTGTTTTCCCACCATGATCTCAGCCGCAGGTGGCTCTTCAAGGCTCCCTTCATTTACAGTTACTATTTCAAGACATGTTTTAAAACTTACATGTATTTTTTTGTTGTGTGTGTTTGACTCTAATTGAAATTTTGTCTTCAGGGGTCTTCAGAAGGAAGAGATTGTGTTGCTCACACATGGAGACAGTGTAGACAAAGTAGCTGAAGGATTCAAGGTTGTGGCCCAGTCTGGGAACATCGTAGCAGGTGCGGCTTTTGAAAACCTTGGGGACTCCATCTCGGGATTGGAGAACCTTGAGCTCTGTAGTTTTCAGTGTTCCATCACTCAGACAACTACTCTAAACGAGAGGAGCCCTTGGGGATCTCAGATAGTGACTGGCTGGCATCTGGGGACAGTGGAAGGAGGAGGAGACTGGGAAGTTGCAGCCTTGAGGTTGAACCCTACTTTGCTACTTCTCTCTGGCTTCCTGTGTGAAATACAGGGGATGCATCCCTCTTCTGGTTCTAAATTAAAGCTCCTTTAACTCAGGGATCACAATGTTGTCAAACATTGAGGCTCGAAGAGGATTGGGTTCTGTGCCCCTGGCTGGGCATTAGCACACGCAGGGTGCTGGTCCAGATGGTGTAGCTGTAAATGGTGGCTTGATTCTGAGCTTCCCGGGCAGGCCCTCATCCCTGTTGTCTCCACATGGCGAGTAAGAGCTGCTCATGCCATGCCATCATTCCTGCTCTCAAATGCCATTCTGCTCACTAGGGAAGGCGGGTGCTGCCATTCCAGCCATGGTTTATGTGCCTCACTGTGACTCAGCCTTCCAGGCAGACTATCCTCTTATCGTTCTGCCTCCCACCTCCTTCTCTTTTCTTATAGAATTCCTAGTTTCCTTCAGAGCTCAGCTCATGGGCCGTCTCCTCCTGGAGGCTTTCCCTCAAGTGTTTGCTCTTAGCCAGCTCACCACTCCTTCCCTGGTTCCTTGGACTACTTTTCATCCAGGTTGTACCCTCACTGAGGTGTGTCCCAAAGCTCTGGCCTGAAGCCTTCTCTGCCCGCTGTCTTATTTCCCTTGAGTTCATCTTCCATGGTGTCAACAGTCTTCTCTCTGCAGAGTCTGCTTGGCCAGTTCTCACCTCCCTGCTGACCTCTGGTCTTCCTTTTTCTAGTGTCCTTTCAGGCATCTCTAACTGGATGTCATCCTATGGACATCTTCAACTCAGCATGTCCAAAAGGGAACTTATCATCTTCTCTTCTTGCCCTCCCCCCTTTCTAGGCTTACCGACCAGGTGGCTATCTTTGACTCCTCACCCTTTTAGCCCATGCTCCATATCCAGTCTCTGATCAGGTCTTGTTTTTACCTCATAGCATCTCTCTTAGATGCCCCTTCCTCCCTTCTGACACCACCCCACCCTGGATGTTGCAATAGCTCCTGGTGGCTCTGCCTGCCTCTGGTCTCCCTACTCCATCCTCCAGTAAGCTGTCATATTGTTATTCTAAAATGCCAGTCTGACTTTGTCTCTCATTAAGCAAACTCCAGGGACTGCCTCTTACCTCCAGGATAAAATCCAAATCCTTTCCTGTCTGGACAGTTTGCTATCCCCTCCACGACTCTTCGATCCAAAGACTCTGGCTTTCTTGCTGTTCTTTGCATGAGACACTCCTGTCTCCTAGCTCAGAGCATTTTCTCTGGAGGTCTCTGCCTCCTGCCTCCCCTGGTTTCTCCGCTACACACTCGTAGAAGTCTTTTTGATCCTCTATAGTCTGTGCTTTCTCTCTGACTTTCTCTTTGTTTTATTCTTTCTTCATCTTGTTTGTATGTAAAGTGTCTACATGTTGCCTCTCCCTGTTAGACTGGGAGCCCCTTGAAGGCAGGACTGGCTTTTGTCTTTCTTTGTAGACCTAGTGTTGGCATAATGCCTGCCTAGAGTAGCCACTTTATGGATGCTGATGGACCAACTGACAGGTTGTGAGTGCTTTCTCCCTCATTGACTCAGCTTTCAGCTCTTCTCTGTTCTATCATCTCCCCCTACCCCCGGTTAAATACTGCTTGAGGAAGACAGAGATTCTTTCCCCTGTCTTTGGATCCCAGCCAAGGCTCAGCACCTTGATTGTAGGAGAAGGCACTTAAGTGACAGTTGGCCTGAATCGGGCCCCCAAAATAAGAAGCCTCATTGCCATGGTATTTTAATTTTTACGTTTTCCTTGCCATCCACTATGGTCTACCTGTTAACAAATTCAGAGAGAGTTTGCAAGGGAAAAAAGTCTTTTCAATTTGAGTAATTTTTAATACCTCTTGATATTATTTCTTTGTAGGCATAGCAAATGAATCTAAAAAGCTTTATGGAGTACAATTCCACCCTGAGGTTGGCCTTACGGAAAATGGGAAAGCAATATTGAAGAATTTCCTTTATGATATTGCTGGCTGCAGTGGGACCTTTACAGTGCAGAACAGAGAACTCGAGTGCATTCGGGAGATTAAGGAACGAGTAGGAACTTCAAAGGTTCTGGTGAGCAATGTGCAATACAGTCGTCCCTCACTATAGCACAATTCACTTATTGTGGCTTCACTATATTGTGGGGTTTTTTTCCTTTTTTTTCCTTTTTTTGGTAAATCTAATTCTTTATTGTGGTATTTTCATTATATTGCGGGATTTTGCAGATGAATACCATACTGTACACAGTGTAGATGCAATATGCCACTGCGCAAGTTTGCCAATGTGAGATTGTACACAGCACACTATTGGCTGATGGAATGAAAGCCAAACCAACCACCGTGCTGTGTTCTGTATCCTGGGCGCTGATTGACTCAGTGTTTTTGAGTGTGGAAAAGGTTTACAGGAGAGTGAAGGGTTTATAAAGCCTAAGTATATATGTATATAGAAATATACCCTGCTACACTGCAGACTTCACCTATCACCGGGGTCATCAGAACACAACTGCAATAAGTGATGGATCACTATAGATGTTTCTTAAAGGAAATGTTGCCTTTTTTTTTTTTAACCAGAGTTGACAAAATGCATTCTTTGCACATGAAATGCATGCATTCCTACTTATTTGTTTAGTTCATTAGTTTTGAAACCATTTTCATCTTGCAGTAAAATTTTTTGAGCACACACCTTCTAAAATTTTATATTCACTTACATATAAATTAAACCCACATGCTACTCTTAATAATTATGTTGGCTCTATAATTTTACACCAAAAAATAAACATTTTAAAAAGTTGAAAAAGTAATTGATGCCATTTGAGCCTAATCAGGAGGGAGCCAATTGAATTTACCAAACAGGCCAGTGATATGGTCAGGTCTGGGCACAGGAAATGTCTGCATTTGGGCAGCTGTGGAGAAGGTGGATTAGAGAGTTGAGGCACTGGAGACTGAGAGACCAGGGATTCCAGCAGTGGTCCAGGTGGGAGATGATTGGCCTGGGGCATGGAAGCTGGCGGAAGTCTGGTAATCCAGGGTTTCTGCGGGCAGCGAGAGGCATCAGAGATAATTAGGGATTACAGACCAGACCCTGGAAGTGTGGCAGTACCTCCGACAGAACTGTGGAGTCTGGGGAGCATGGGTGACAAAAGTAGTGCCCCTCCTTACCTGTTCCTTCTGGGCTGCTTGGTCTTTCCCACCATAAAGGGGGAAGCTGGTAATTTGCTGGCTTCTACCTTGGGGTGCCTGGCCTCAGGGATGGTGAAGGAGAGCTGAGGGCCTAACCAGCTGCTATGGAGGTGGCATGGTCCCCTGGGAAGTTTGCAGGGAGGAACAGGCTAGGGCAGTGTCGAAAAGGCCAGGGGCTGTACGAGCCTAGCTCTGGGGGTGGTGCTCCAGCTCTGACTCAAGCCTGCCAGGCTCCAGGAACACATCCTCTAGCCTGCTTTCTTGGGATTCATTCCGAGTTCTCTTTGGGTGGGCCAGAACTGATTAGCTGTCAGGATGAGAAAGAAGTGACTGGTGCACGCTTACAGTGGTGCTACTCTCCTTTTCCATGCTGGAGCCAGTTCCATTTCCTCACTTCCATGTCCTCCTTCCTTAGGTTTTGCTCAGTGGTGGTGTGGACTCCACAGTGTGCACCGCTTTGTTGAATCGGGCGTTGGACCAAGATCAAGTCATTGCTGTGCATATTGATAATGGTTTCATGAGGAAGAGGGAGAGCCAATCTGTGGAAGAAGCGCTCAGAAAACTTGGGATTCAGGTCAAAGGTATGCCCTCAAAGTGGATGGTGGGCCTTCTGACTTTATTGAACAGTTTCTCCTGGCTTTCTTGCAAGTGCCAGCAGAAACTCCATTTTTACTGGAGGCCTTTGCCCACACTCTGGACTTTGGTGCCTTCTCTTGGTTACGTGTTTCTGATCCTTCTTGTTTAGAGTTTGTATGCAGGAATTTACTGGTGCTTCCATTAGACTGTGAGCTCTTTGAAGATGGGCTGCCTTAAGCCTCTTGTCATATCTCCAGGGTCTCTGAGCACTGGGCCTGGCACATGGGAGGCCCATCATCAAGGCTGACTGATGGGAAGATTGTAGAATCTTGAATTCTATTTCTTAGCATTTTTAACAAAACCTTGGTAGAGGAGAATACTGCAATGATGCTCTCTGATAGGAATAATAGTGACTATATCAGTGACTCAAGAATCCTTATGAGGGCAATACATTTATATTGGTCAGTTCTAATTTAACAGCAGCACATCTTTCTCCTTCCTTATCCTCATCTTTTGTAAATTTTAATTTCCCTTATGTTCTTTTCCCTCTTCTTAACTTTCTGGTGCCATATTAGGAAAGGAGAACCCAAGTTTCAGGGTCCTTTGAAAATTCAAAAAGGTTCTAGATGGTGGGCAGATGGGTAGTTGTGCTTTCTGCCTGTGTTTAGAGGTAGGTTGCCAGCTTGTAGGACCTGGGTGGACAGGCTCTTGACTTTTCTCATGGCTGCCATTTTTTTTTAAACCCTTACCTTCTGTCTTGGAATCAATAACTGTGTATTGTTTCCAAGGCAGAAGAGCAGTAAGGGTTAGGCAATGGGGATTAAGTGACTTGTCCAGCTGGGAAGTGTCTGAGGCCAAATTTGAACCCAGGACTTCCTGCCTCTAGGCCTGACTCTCAGTGCCCTGAGCTACCCAGATGCCCCCTCATTTTGAATTCAAGACAGTCATTAATGACAAGCTGTTTGCTCTTGAGACAGTTGGGGATGAGCACAGTTGCCTCAGTGTGATGAAACTGGGTCTGGGAGACCAGCATTCCTCGCCATTTAGTCTTGGACACTTTAAATTAAGGTCCAGTTGTGTGCCAGTTATGACAGTAGGTCTTAAAAATGCATATGCCTGAAATGCAAGTTGTCCTGCACTCACTCTAGGGTCTTGGCATTCTCTCCTGGGTGACATGAACCAAGAGAAATAATGGGAGAAGAGCACCTCCTTGTCAGGGTAGTTGTGAGGGTGAGGAGCAGAGGAGATGATGTCCCCTCAGCAGCTTTCAAACCTTGAGATGCTATAGGGAAGATGGTAAAATGGAGAAAGCATTTGTTCTGCCTCAGTTTGTGCTTATTCAGTACAAAGCATGCTTCCAAATGCTGGGGTATGAAGAGAGAAGCAAGACAGCCCCCGCGTTCTAGGAGCTCCCATTCAAAGTGGGGAGATAACCCTTGGGAAAGGCTTCAGCCGCAGGGCCGATGGCCAAGGCCCATGGTCCTTGGGGCAACACTATCATTTGAGGGGATGAGCAAGTGGGAGTCAGTGAATCCAGGAAGAAGTTCATTTTGAGTGAGAGGTTTCGTCCATCCAAAGACATGGGAATGGGAGGTAGAAGTTCATGTGTGTGTGGAGTGGCAAGAAGCCCGCCTGGCTGAACTGCCACGTCTAGGAAGGAGAATAATTTATAACAAGATTGGATCGTAGGCTGGGGCCAGCTGCAGCTTTGGGATTGCTCCTGCCACCATCTTTGTACCTTCTCTGGGCTTAATGTCTAGTGCCCAACAGAACAGAGTGGCCACCTAGTGACTGCATCTCTTGACAGTTCTCGACTGGTCTCCACACAGCCAGGTGGTCCTTTACTCTGGAAGTGGAGTCTCCTTACGTGGCCAGTGCCACCCTTCCCCCCTCAGAGGATCCCACTGCTTCCTCAGACAAGAGGCCATTTGCCACGAGCTCTTTCTTCACTACTATTAATAGGCAGGACCAAGAAATAGTTGTCAATAGAACAATTAAATATGTAGTAACAAGAATAGCTGGCAATTCTCTGGTACTGTTTGCCAGATGCTGTGCTAAGTGCTTCAGTTACTATCTCATTTGACTCTCACAACCACCTTGGGAGCTGCTAGATCTATCCTCATTTTACAGATGAGGAAACTGAGCCAAACAGGGATTAAGTAACTTGTCCATTGTCACATATCTAGGAAGTATCTGATACTGGATTTGAATTCAAGGCTTCCTTACTCCAGCCTCAGCACTCATAGAATAATCAAGAGTCAGTTCATGAAAACAGTATTTCAGGTATAAAGGGATAACCCAGGAGTCCATGGATTGATTCATAGTGTTCTCTGGGCTCTCCACTGCTTGATCTCTTTGGAGCCCTGATCATAGCTGCAGTTCTGCTGGTTGCCACAGGGACTGGATTCTAGATAGAAAGGAGAGATGGAGGAGAGGTGGGGAATACCTTGGAATCCTTTCAGAAATTGTCACTGCCCCTTGTTCTTGAGAGCATATTTGACATGATTCATTAATTACTTTAAATGAATACTAGAAGTTCTGGAAAATGTGAATGACCCCAAGAGTTGGGAGGATGATTTAGTTCTTTTAAAAACTGGCTTTGGGGTATCTATTTCATATAATAAAAAAATGGTATTTTTATTACACAGTGGTAAATGCTGCTCATTCTTTCTACAATGGTACAACAACTTTACCAATATCTGATGAGGACAGGACTCCCCGAAAAAGGATCAGCAAGACATTAAACATGACCACAAGTCCAGAGGAAAAAAGAAAAATTATTGGTGACACCTTTGTTAAGGTACTTTTCTTGATATGCCTAAAAATGACCATTTGACGTGGATCTTCATCCTTGGTCATTTCTGTTGTGATTCTCCCCGACACTGGGGTAAAGATGCTTCTTGAAAGTTTGACTGGCCCATTGGAGGCTACTTGGTGTTTGTCACACACCCAGAAAGAGGCAGCTGCAGCCTGAGGCTGGGAAGAAACTTGTAAGAAACAGCCACAGCAGCAGCTGTTGTCTGGAAGGGAGGTGTCTGCCCTCTGTCAGAGGGGGACTCTTATGTAAGCACTGTGTCATTGCCGAGCTCCTAGCCACTTTCCTAATCTCTATGTGTATTTAGTGCCCAGTCAAGTTTGTTTAAAGGGCATTATCAGACTTTTCTGACACAGTTCTGAAAATAGAGGTTTGCTTGATTTTTCTTCAGGTAAATTGATGAGGAACCCCCTAAACTTCCACACCTGCTTACTGAATTTAATATTAGCTCATATTTGTGGTAATTGGAATAATCAAAGAAAAAATGATTGCATTCAAAGTCAGTCTTGGGGTGCTTAAGCTTCATTTGCTTCATGACAGGTGGTGTTGGAAATTCATGACATGGGTGGTTGAGTTTCCCTCTGTCTCTGAAAGGGAAGACAAGCAACAGTATCCCCAAGGCCTGCTAGCTCTGCTGTACAGTGGATTGTCCTGCCTGTTTCACTAGTGGGCTCGGATGCCATCAGTTTCATTGTGTGTGTGATTTTTTGCTTGAATGGGAATAAGAAGAACACTTGTTGAGTTCAGAGAGCTGCCTCTGGGAACAAGAGAGAAAGAGCGAGGGAGGGAAGGAGAGTGACTAGAAGAGATAGAGGGATGGAGGGAGAGAAAGAGAGTGAAAAAGGCATGGATAGAGAGAGGGGCAGAGAAAGAATGTGAGTGTGAGTCAGTCAGCCATCAGTCAGGATGACAGTATGGCTGTCAGTGTCCTTTTCAGTATTTTCCCTTCCTTGGCAGCTTATGTTTGATGCCTATGGGTGCTGGAGCCAGCCTGCCTCTTGTCTTCCTCTCCTGCCTGAGGGGCAGCAGGCTGTGCTGGGGAAGGGGGACCAGAAAGAGGCATTTTGCTCACTGAAGCACTTGTCTACCTTCTTAGTTCTCTGGAGTTCAGTTTCCTGGTGTGACCTGGAAAGCACAAGTGATTGGGGAATTGCATAGGGAAGAAGGTCATTGTTTAGGCCTGTTTTATGGCAGTTGTCACCAGTGGGCAGTCTGCTGTCCTTTGCTCAAGCCTTGTGTCCATCCTGTTCACAGATCGCCAATGAAGTGATTGGAGAAATGAACCTGAGGCCAGAGGAGGTCTTCCTTGCCCAGGGCACACTCAGGCCTGATCTGATTGAAAGCGCATCCCTTGTTGCCAGCGGCAAAGCGGAAGTCATCAAGACTCACCACAACGACACAGAACTCATCCGGAAGCTGAGGGAGGAGGTAGGCAGACAGACCAGGCAGTCTGACCTGGAGGCCATGAGGGAGTGGGGGGTGTTACACATAGATGAAGTATTGGGCGGGTCAGTGCACTTGTGTCCCCTGCCCTGGGAAACGCTATGTCTGCTTGTGGGGGCAGGTGACGGCAGGACCTGCTCTACAAGGCAGACGACTTGGTACTTAGGGTAGTATGTGGGGGCCTGAAGACATTCTGACCTCCCTGCGCCTCAGCTTTCTAGGGGATTAGACCCAGGTGATCTCTGAAACCCCTTTCAGTTCTAACATTATATGATCCTATCATTGCCTATTTTAGACATTTGGTAATGAAAAAAACTACTTGGGGTATAAAAAAAGTTTTAAAAAGTTAATTTTATTTTAAATTCCAAATTCTTTCCTCTTCACATCTATTAAGAAAGCAAGAAAAATAAAACCTTTATCAATATGTGTAATAAAACAAAGCAAATTCCCGTATTTTAAAAAGGTTTCAATCAGCACTCGTGAGTCCATTAATCCTTTCTATCTGGGTATTGTAGTGAGGAAATTAGGATACCTTGCTTGTACCCTCAGAGATCTCTTTATCAAATATCTTATTTTAATCAATATCCTAATTTTCTTTCTACAGTATAGGTAACATGTTTTATCATGAATTGTTTGTCATTATGCTTGGCCAGTTTGGTGATCAAAGTTCTTCAGTCTTTCAAAGCTGTTTTTCTTTACAATATTTTATTTTGTATAAATTGTTCTGGTTCTGTTCACTTTATTTCATCAGTTCATACAAGTCTTCTCAGATTTTTCTGAGAACATCCCTCTTCATCCTTTCTTAGAGTACAGTAGTATTCCATTGTATTCATATATAATAATTTATTCAGCCATTTCTCAATTGATAGTTACCCTCTAATTTTCTAAATCTTTGCTATCACAAAAAGAGCTGCCGTAAATATTTTTGGACATATATGTACAATTTTTGTATAGATATGGGTCTTTTTCCACATTCTTTGATCTTTTGTGGGTCAACCTGCTAGTGTTATCACCCGATCAAAGGATATGCACAGTTTAATAACTTTTGGGCCTATTTCCAAATTGCTTTTTTGAATGATTGGGCCAATCCACAGCTCCACCAAAAATACATTAGTGTACCTATATTCCCATAGTCCCTCCAGCATTCCTACTTTGTCATGTCAGCTTTGTCAATCTAATGGGTAGGAGGTAGTATCTTGGAAGTGTTTTAGTTTTAATTTTTCTAATTTTTAGTGATATCTTAGATTTCTTACTCTGAAAACTGCCTATTCATATCTTTTGACCATTTATCAGTTGAAGAATGACTCTTACTCTATAAATTTGACTCCATTCCCTACATGTCTTAGAAATGAGACCTTTATCAGGAGTACTTTTTGCAAAGATTCCTTTCCCTAATGTCCTGGTTCTGAGTGTTGAGATCATCCTGTCTCCTTAGATCTGGCAGGGGATTTCTTCCATACACATCTAATTTATTTATTATTCTTTTTTAAATTATATTTTTTCCAAGCAGCCAAAATTTGCCTTCTCACTAATTGAGTATAAAAGAAAAACACAATTCCCATTACAAATACATATAATCAAGCAAAAGGAATTTCTATTTTGGTATTTTCGAAATAATATGTGTCATTCTGTGCTCTCTGTCCTTCACCGCTTCTCAGGATGTGGGTAGCATTGATTCATCAGTAATCCTTTAGAATCATTGTTGATCATTATGCTAATCAGTTTATAATTTAATTGTCTCAAAGCTATATTGCTAGCATTATCTTAGTTCTCCTTGCTTCATTCTGCATCAGTTCATACAAATTATCCCAGGTTTCTGCTCTAGGCTTTTATTTTAACTCCTCTGTTTTAAGAGTATTTCATGTAAATAACATTGTATTCTAATCCACTGTTTTTTCCTTACTTTTTATAGATGAGTTCATACCATTCACATTGATTGTCAAAGATTATTAATTGTGTATGTGTTCTTCCCTCCTCTGACCAGTTCAGCGAAGATTGAGATTCAGCTTTCCCTCACTCTCTTTGTATAGACTTTTATTTGTCTCTCCTCCCTCCGCTCCTGTAAGATGATGTTCCTCATTCTTTCTCCCCTTACTAATGGATTTCTCTTTCCTGCCTTTTCCATTTTCCTTTTATGGTCATCAGACA
The DNA here is from genome assembly GCF_027887165.1 of Monodelphis domestica. Classification (NCBI taxonomy): domain Eukaryota; kingdom Metazoa; phylum Chordata; class Mammalia; order Didelphimorphia; family Didelphidae; genus Monodelphis; species Monodelphis domestica. The sequence goes on from NC_077234.1 coordinate 17,082,982, forward strand.
TAACAGAATTACTCAGACCCTCTTCTGTCTTGATTTCTAATAGACTCCTGATGATGATAAAAAAGTGATAAAGTTCTATGATATGTATTATATCCCTTTATAAGAAGACAGTTTATCCTTGTTTTGTCATTTAAATGCGATTGGTTACTTATGTTTATAGTTTTATACTTCTCTGACTCCTATGTTTATATGTTGATATTTTTGTCAACTCTGGTCTTTCTATCAGGAATGCTTATAATTCCTCTTTTTTTATTCCAGTTGTTTTTTTTTCCCATAAGATTATATTCAGTTTTGTTGGATAAATTGTTCTCAATTGTAAGCCTAGATCTTTTGCCTTTTGGAATATCTCATTCCAAACTCACTGACTGAAAAATGATATGTTACTGACAATGACTTCTAATACTTGAATTCTTTCTTTCTGGGTAGGCTCAGTATTTTTTGTTTGACTCAGGAACTCAAGAGTGTTTCTAGGAATTTTCAGTTTCAGCTTTGCCCTCTGATTCTAAGAGATCTAGGTGGTTCTCTTACCATTTTGTTGAAATATGTCTACCCTCTTATTTTTGGCCCCCTTGCCTCACTCTTGGACTACTGCTTTAACTTGCTTGGTGGGTCAGCTTCTGTCTGAAATCTCCCCAAAGTGATTTTCCTAAAGCAAAGTTTGGCTATTATCCCATTACTCAGTAACCTCCAGTGACTTCCTCTTGCCTCTAGGATCAAATATAAAATCCTGTTTGGGAGAAATGGGGATAATAATGGCCCCCCCAGCCCACTGGCTTGTGAAGATCAAGTGAAGTCATGTATGTAATGTATTTAGTACAGTATAAAGTTCCATGGGATGATGAGTCCAAAGTCCTAATGACTCTTACGGTTTCCCCTGGACTCTACACTGCTGGTCTTTGACAGGAAGGCATTGGTGTGGCTTGTCTTCCCTCTGGAGGGCCAGCATGTATCAGTTATCTCCCTGTCCCCTCGCACCTTGAATATTGCTGTGCCTAGGGAAGAAGCTTCAGATGGATCAGATTTTTAATGGAATACCTATTAAGCACAAACTGGGTAGGTATTGCAAGACATTAGTTCTTTAAAAAACAAAAGGTTTTGACCTTTTTCTGAAAAGCCGACCCTCTGCTCAGCCCGAGGCCATCTTTTTATTCCTCATCTTACTTTTCCAACTGCAGTTTTGGAGTTGGGCACACCAGGTACCTTGTACATCCTAAAGCCTTAGTAGGTTTGTGTTATATTGAACAACTATGTTTTCTTTTTAGGGAAAAGTAATAGAACCTCTGAAAGACTTCCATAAAGATGAAGTAAGAATTTTAGGCAGAGAACTTGGGCTCCCTGAAGAACTGGTCTCTAGGCATCCTTTCCCAGGTAAACAATGTATTTGGATTTGGCATAAGCTGTCATGAGATGTTTGTGTCCCATGATGGTCACATATCCATTGACCCAACACGTCAGGGCAAGCCAGGGGCAGAGATGGAGCGTCAGGGCCCCTGGGTTTGTGTCCTTTTCCAGAGGCCGGCTGGGCCCCAATTCACATACAGCTCGAGGAAATGGAACTGTCCTGTAGCCGCAAGCTAGGAGAAAGTAAGGGATTCTCTTACTGTAAGGCAGAGCTTGAAGGCTTAGTTTTGTGGGGATAGACTTCATGGCTTTAAATGTAGGTTCCCAACTGTCAAGGAGGATGCCTTTTTTTTTTTCATGATTTTGCAATGTCTTCAGTATTCTCTAAAGTATCATCATTTGACTTGAAAAAGCTGAGTCCAGATTTGGGCACAAATAGGGTATTGCCATGTTTTCGTTAGCTATAATTGGTTTGGCTAGAAAGCATCCTGGGTGCTGGGTCCAGTGGCCAAATAAAAGTGTTTAGATGCACAAGGGAGCATTCTTTCCCCTCAATTCTGTCTTTGGCTACTCATAAGCAGCAAGTTAACAAGTGTACCTTTAGAAGAATTTTTAAAATCCAGAGATTTTTAATTCATCCCCTTTTATTTACTATCATTTTTGAGTGGGCTGTTGAGAAAGCTGGAGTATAAGCAGGTACTTGGATATTGATCTTGGGTGATATTGATGCTGATTGAATATTGAAATTGTAACTTTACCCTGATCTTTAGGTCCAGGACTGGCAATAAGAGTAATATGTGCTGAAGAGCCTTATGTATGTAAAGACTTTCCTGAAACCAACAACATTTTGAAAATAGTTGCTGACTTTTCTGCCAGTGTTAAGAAGGTAAGAACATTTGTATCCTATCTATGTGTTAGGAGTTTTAAAGGAAGAAACTAGTGATCCTAATAGCCAGCACAATTCTTGGCTTGACCTTTTTTTAATTTGATAATAACTTATCAGTTTAGATACCATTGGTTTAGAATTTGTAATCACTTCAAGTGTTCTGAGATACCCGTTTTTTACTCTGATCGAAAAAAGGGTTTGCTTTGGTAAATAGCATTGTATCCAATTATGACAGCCTGTGTGGAGGTAGTTGGAGTGCATTAACTCTTGGAGATCATGCGTGATTCTCCATCAGGAGTGGGACTGACCATTCACCATTTTGTTCCTTATTGGGTGAGGGGAATGTTAACTCCCCATTTTTGCCTTTGTATCCCCAAAGGGTGGGAGTGTCAAATGCTTATTGATGATTGAATTACAACTGGGAAGTGATTGGCCGTTAGATCTTTGGGGTCCTGTCAGGCACACTTTAAACCATCCAGCTCAGGACAAAGAAGATGTGGTCTGATGACAAATGGTATCTTTCTCCCTTGGGCTCAGCCCCACACGCTGTTACAGAGAGTCAAAGCTTGTACGACAGAGGAGGACCAGGAGAAGCTCATGCAGATCACCAGCCTGCACTCTCTGAACGCCTTCCTGCTGCCAATTAAGACTGTCGGTGTGCAGGTGAGTGCCCTGCAGCATGCCCTCGCTCACACATGGCATTGCCCAAGGTTGGGCTTTCTGAGCGTCTGGCCGGTGTGAGGAGAACAGGGAGAAGTGCATAAGCTGGGAAAGTAGAAGCTCCATGCTTGGGGTGGCAGGAGGGAGTGCAGGAGTCATCCTCCAAGAGCACAGGAAGAAAGTTCTTTGTCTTGGACTCATACCTAAGGTTCAGGGCTTGTGGGAGGAGCTTGTTCCCATCTAGCCTGGACATATTTTGAACCCAGATGAATGGGGTGCTGGGCATCTTTGAAAATGGATCTGTTAGCTCAGTCAGGAAGGCCTGATCCCTGAGTCCTTACTTGGCAGCAGGGAGGAGATGTCTTTTAGCCAAAAAATTCAGCCTGCCGTGTTTACATCACATGAGAGTCTGAGACTAAAAATGGACACCACATCAACACCATTTCTATCCTAAATGGGTTAACTTGTATGGAGGAGGTTTTAAAAATAGTTTTTCCCCCAGAAAATGAGTGAAGCCTGCCGATTAGTGTAGAAGGATGATTCTTCACTCAATTACCTTTTAATTAATTTAGGAGTATTTGAGGTATTAAAAAAGCAAGTCTTGGAGTGTGCTAATTGCATTAGTTTAGGTTGAGAACACGGACTATGCCTTTGCTTTATTAGAAGGCTGCACTAGTTTCCCTGCAGGCTGCTCAAGGCTTGCCAAAGAAGAGCTGCTCCTTTGCCTTTCTTCTTCCCCTCCCTGGAGAGGAGCTCATCAGAGCAGGACCTTGGATGGAAGGCTGTGATTGACTTGGACAGCTTCTCCACCCTGAGGTGTCCTTCCTGAATGGCAGAGGGCTGGGGAGGACAGTCCTTTGTGCCTTGGAGCTCCATTTATAGCCACAAACTGAGTTCAGCTCTTAACCAGAGGCTTGGGCATTTTGAGGGACACGAACCTGAAAGGAAGGTTTATAGACTCCCCTGGCCTAGGGGGCGAATTAGAGGAGTGGATAGGACGTTTATTGTGTCCTGGGAGGGGAAGGCTGGGAATGCCTGTTAGTGGGGAGAAAAGGAGAGCTTTTTTTCTGCAGGATTCAGGGAGAGAATCTCCTAGTCTCCTGGGCCTGGACATCCGAAATGGAGTAATTTGAACAAAGGAGTTGTTGGGATTTGAGAAGAGGGAGCTGCTAGTGAGGAAAGATCTCTTTCTAGACTTGGAGGCAGCCAAAACCCACTGCTCTGAAAAGGGATTGTAATATCCTTGTAGGATGTGACTGTAGGGAGAGGCTTTGCCTTTTGAGGTCGAAGTCCAGGAGATATACAAACCCTGGAAGGGAAAGATGAAAGAACCAATGAAGAATTTAAATTGGCGCTAGAAATGGGGCTTCCAGTCCTGGAAATAGAGCTGTTGTTTTTGTATTTCTTTGAAAATCTGTCAACACTTCACAAATAACAGTTTTTGTCCCCCCCCCCCTCCCAAAATACTTTTGATAATAGTCAGAAACTGAAGGCAGCTGTTCCTCCTTATTACAAAAAGAGAAATAAATGGTCTAGGACAATTGTTTGCAAAAGTTGAATCAGAAGCAGATGGATCTCCAGGTTTTTATATACCCCAGGCCAGTGGCGAACCTTTTAGAACTTTTTAGGGACCCTGTGCCAGGCCCTCCTTGCCCAAGACTGCATACAGTGCCTCACCCACCCCTATGTTGGTGGGAGGGGTGCAGCTGGGCTTCCAGCTAGCAAAACCAGGGGCCTCTGTGTGCCATCTTTGGCTCGTGCCATAGGTTCGCCATCACAGCCCTAGGCATATTCCTTAAAAGATTTTTTTTTTAACCTTTATCTTCCATCTTCAAATTAATATTGTTTATTAATTCCAAGGCAGAAGAGTGGTAAGGACTGGGCAAGGGGGGAAGTGACTTGCCCAGGGTCACCCAGCGAGGAAATGTCTGAGACTAGATTGGAACCCAGGACCTAGTGTCTTTAGGCCTGGCTCTCTTTCCATTGAGTCATCCAGCTGGCCCTTCTATTTGTTTTGATGATTATTTTCCAAATACATTTTAATCTGGTTGGAGGGCATGGTGGGGGGGCTGCATGCTTGGGGCTTGCTGCTCCCCAGCCAGACCCCTCAGGTAACCGTCTGCCCTACTGTGTTTTTCCAGGGGGACTGCCGCTCCTACAGCTATGTCTGTGGCATCTCCAGCAAGGAGGACCCGGACTGGGAATCCCTGATGTTTCTCGCGAGGCTGATCCCACGCATGTGTCACAACATCAACAGGTACAGCTGTGTCTGGCTGTTCTGGAGTGCGAGGGGACTGAGGCCTTGTTCCTTAGCATTTTGTCGAAGAATGTCTTGTTAAAGGGGAAAATAGGGAAGAAATATTTGGGAGGGGGGGACCTAGAATGTGGGACTTGGAGATCCTTTTGCTGTCCCTCTATTAGGTGTGCCTAATGCTGAAAGGGAGAAAACTGGGGCCTTGGAGAGTTCCCCGGCCCCTGTCGTTCCACCTCAATGACCATGGGGGGATGGATTTCATCTGCATTTTATTCATTTCTCAAACCTCTGCTTCCTCCTCCTGCCTTCTCACCTTCTACTTTATTGTCCTCTCGAGAAGCTCCTGCCAGGGCGCCCCTTTATTTGGACTTTTGTTAGGATTAAAATTTAGGGGTCAAGCTGTGGAAGGTAAAAATTCGTTTCTCTCTAGAAGTATTATATTTTTAGAGGTTTATTTAAGATTGAGAAAATACAAGTAAGAAAGCACGTGTCTAGGTGGGCCAAGAGGCCCATTCAGTCTCACCTACATCATGATAGACCCCTCTGCTTGCAAGCGGAAACAGGAAAAGAGAGCCCCAGCCATAGGTGGAGACTCTTTAAATAATAATCTGCTCTCAAGTGAGAATTCAGTGAGGTTACAAAGCTTCCTGGGAACGAGAACAAGGTCTTCTGGGGATTGGAGTCCAGGGTTCAAGTCTCCATTTTTAAACTTTGGCTGTGTCCGCTCTAAGCTCTCTCCATCCCTGGACTCCTCGCCTGCTGCCAAGGCACAGAATGCTGACTTCCCCAAGTCCCATGTGCCTTTGGCGTCCTCCTCTCTGTTTCCCTCCCGCTTGGCCTTTTGGCACACTCTCTGCCCTTGGCTGTTCTCCTCTCTGACTTTTTGTCAGGAAAAGCCTCCACCAGGAAGGAGGAAAAGAGAGAGAGTTGTTCAGTCTGGACTGCCCCGAGAGGAGAGAACCAGTGGCAGGGCCAGGCGGCCGGCCATGGCCAGCGGACCAGATAGTTGGGGAAGGCTCTGGGCAGGCGGAGAGCAAACTGTCCCAAGTGGGCGTCGGACCGATCACTGGCCTTGGAGAGAGCAGGCGCCCTTTGTAAAGGGCTGCAGATGGTTAGAGGTGGGGAAATCAGGGCGCTGAGCACGATGGCTTCTTCTGGGAGGAGGGGAAAGGTTGGGGAGCTGGGGCATGTTGGACAGTGAGAGGGACGCAGCTGGGAGCTCGAGCAGGATGCAGGGACGTTGGGAGCTCCGCTGGCTGAAGAAGCTTAGAGGAGACGGGGGACAGGAGGACATGGGGAGACACAGGATATTGGAGAGAGGAGACGGGACATGGGGAGACGCAGGAGATATTGGGGGAGAGAGGAGACAGGGGACATGGGGGACATGGAAGAGGCAAGGGACACGGAGCAGGGCCTCCTCTTTATGAGAGTCTGAGATTGGAGGAGTGGGGCAGGGAGGGGAGGGTGAAGAGTTTCAGGAAGGGAGGCCCTGGCAAACATTCTCTGTGAATGGGGGAAGTGAAGCTCTGAGGAGAGACGAAGGCTGCCTGGCTCCTGTGGGCACGGGGCAGGGCTCTGGGAAGGGTTCTGTTGTGTGGGACCAGCCGGCGGAGTGGAGACAGTGCAGATATGAGGGTTCGTCCTTTTTCTGGTCAGATGCTTTCTATTTTTTGAGCTGATGCTGGAGATGTGTCATAAATGCATTAGCTGTGCGATCCTAGACAAGCGGTTTACCTTTGCTTGGCCTCAGTTTCCTCCTCTGAAATGGGGGTAAGAGGGACCTAGGACCTCAGCAGGCTCTTGCCTTGGTAAAGTGGTCTGCAAAGTGACTGCGCTGACAGTGTCAGACTAGGGAAGCATGTCCACGCAGAGGCACAGTGGATGGAGAGCCAGGCCTAGAGGCAGGAGGTCCTGGGTTCTAATCTGACCTCAGACTCTTCCTAGCCAGTCCTGTAGGTCCACTGCCCAGCCCACACTGCTGTTCTAGTTAACACTTAGGCTGCCAGCAGCTTTATCACTTGAGGACACAGTGGGAGGAGTAAGTCAGACTTTGTCCATCAATCAGCAACTTTTACACCCACTTCAGCAGCCCTACCTGACACTAAGCAAGAGAGCCACAAGTCACTCACTGGGCAGGGCTGAGCCAATCGAAAGACTGTCTTGGGCTTGGGCAAAGTGGGGGAGGGACAGGAAGTGACCGGGAGAAAGTCCTGAACTTCCTGTGGAGGGCCTTTGACCTGCTGGCTCTGGGTCTGCTTCCTGGAGGACTTGGCCTTGCCTGGGGAGCGGCTGGCCTTCCTTTCCCAGCAGCCCTGCGGGTTGAGCCTCCCTCGGAGAGGGGCTGACAAGGCTTGTTAAATCCATCTCTTTAGCTGCTTTCTCCATTCTCGCTCCTTCTACCTCTTTGTCAATCAAGCTGCTAAAAGTCATTTTGGACTTACGTTAGAATGTCTTGAAATTGGTGAGCACAGCATTCCTGTAGAATTCTCCTATTAGCATCAAAACCAGGCAGAGGGTGGCTGAGCCGCCATGATGGAGGGAGGCTCAGCACTGCGAGGGTTCCGTCAGCCTCCTCGCTCCCGCCAGAAGAGCCCGAACGGCCCGGTCTGGCCTTCGAAGCCCTCTTCTCCCCTCCCGCACTCGCACTCTCGCCCCTGTTTCTCGGGGTGCCTGTGGCATCCGCGTCTGCCTGTGGCACTCCTCTGCCTCGCACAGAATGGCGTCTGAGACAGAAGGGAAGCTTCAGAAAGGCTTGGATCTGGCCCCTGCAGCACCCCGTTTGCCTCAGCTTCCTCATCTGGAAAATGAGCTGGAGAAGGGACTGGCAAAGTCCCCCCAGGGGGTCCCAAGGAATCAGGCCTGAAGGATGACGGCACTGGGGCTCCCCACATCCCAACCCGGGTGTCTGTCCAGTCTTTTGTCTAACTGGGATGCTCCACCTCTGGAGAGAGCCGGTCTCTGGTGCGAGCCGGCCTCCTTGGGGCAGAGGCTCTGACCCTGGCACGCTGACCTGATGGTGGAGGGGTCCGGCTTTGTGACTCCTTCCCCTGGCATGGGGCCTTCAGTGGCCCCTGGGCCTGCAGCTCTCTGGCATCCTTGCTGGCGCCGCCCAGCTCTCTTGGGCTCGGCCTTCTCCCTGTGTTGCTGACACCCCTCGAAGGGCCCGTGTCCTGGGGAGCCCCGTGGGGCGGGGTGGTGACCACCGCATGTTTGGGGGGGTCTCACATTCATGGGGGGGGGGTCTGGCTGAGCTTCCCTGGGCCTTCCTGTACTAAAAGAGGGTTCTCTCTGCCCCCCACCCTGCCCCGCCCCCTCATCCTCCAGGGTCGTCTATGTCTTTGGGCCCCCCGTCAAGGAGCCCCCCACGGATGTCACGCCCACCTTCCTGACTACCGGAGTGCTGAGCACGCTGCGGCAGGCTGACTTCGAGGCTCACAGCATCCTCAGGGAGTCTGGTAAGGTTCCGTCCAGCCTGGGAGGGCAGGACCTGGGAAGTGTGTCTGTGGGGAGCTGCTCTTAGATTTTTAGAGCCCCTGAAGGCTTTATGCAAGAACCAGGGGAGGGCACAGACTCCTTCCTGGGTTCAAACCCTGCCTCAGCTGCTCCCTCGCTGGGTGCCCGTGGGCCAGGCTCTTCACCCTCTAAAGTGGGTTGGAGAAGGAAATAGCAAAGCCTGCAGCGTCCTTGCCAAAAACAGAGCAAACAAAAAACCCAGACGGGGTCCTGGTGAGTCAGACACCACTGAGCATCACTGGCCACAGGTGGTGGGGGGTGGGGACCCAGAGCTCAGAAGACCCCCGAGGTGTGCGGAGGGCGCAGTTCTTCCCCGTGGATGTGGCGGGCTCGGGGTGTCTCCTCTCCCTGGCCCTGCTGCTGAGCCTGTCTGTCTCCCTGTGAGGCCCTCGCTGGGCTCCTGGCCATGAAGTTGGGTTCCGTTTGAGGGTGTTGCTGCTTCCCCCCCCCCCCCCCCCCCAATTCAGGTGCAGAAGTGTCCTGTGGAAGTGGAGAGGTGGGAAACACCCCCAGCTTATCTTTCAATCTCCTCCAGGGAGATGAGGCTCCTTCTCTGCTGAGGGAGCTGTCTGGAGCACGAGGGCGTGGCAGAGCCGCCCCTTAGAGCCTCCCCAGCCTCTGCCGGCCCCCCTTTCTTTCCTTCTCTGTCCTCCAGGAGGAGCCCCGGGGCCCTCCCTGGCCCCGCCCCATGCCGCTCCCACGGTTCGGTTTTAGGAGAATGCCAGGGCTTTAGTTTGTCTTTTTGGTATCTGCAAATGTGGCATCTGCTGCAGCCTGTGCATGTGGGCTGGGAGCACACCTGGCTCCCCACGGATTGCTTCCTGGCCTGGCAGGCAGGCCTGAGAGTCCCCCCAGGACCCTCCGGGCCAACCAGCATTTTCTGCCAGACCCTCACCGCCGTCTCTGCCCACGTGGCTTGGCTGAGTCGCAGAAGCCTGGGCCGCCCGTCTCTGGTAGATTTGAGTGCCTGCGGCGGGCAGTGCCACCCGCCTGCTCTTCCCAGCTCTCCCTTGCTTCACCTCTGTGCCCAGCATCCAGCTCTGAAGGGGTCTGGCCTCCCCCTCAGCTTCCTGATGACCACCTCAGCCTGCTGGGCAGTCGGCTGAGGCACCTGCACACCCGGCCGGCCGGTCTCTGCTCCTGACCCTCCCTCTGCCTGGCCCGCCTGCCTCGGGCGCTCTCTAGGCCACCTGGGCTTATCCCTCGCTTACTGCACCCACATTTATTCTGGACAGACGCACGTCCGGCACTGTCTTGGGGGGTGGGGTGGGGGCGGGCTCCTCCGGGGCGCAGAGGCTCCCACCGGCCACCTCGTAGCTCTTTCTCTGGGACGCTCTTGGCATTGCCTTTCGCCAACCCAAGTTTGGTATTTTGCCGGGCCTCTCCTCCTGTCTTGGAATCGACGCTGGGGCTGGACCCAAGGTGGAAGAGCGTCCCAGGCCCGATTTGAACCCAGGACCTCCCGTCCGCCCCCTAGCCGCTCCCTAACTAGAGCTGTTCAGGCCATGGGAAATGTGTCCGTTTTTAGCAAGGGGGGCTCGCGGGGCCTCGTCCGTCCTTCACGGGCGGAGGGTGACGCGCTGCCTCCTCCACAGGCTACGCCGGGAAGATCAGCCAGATGCCCGTGATCCTGACCCCGCTGCATTTTGACCGGGACCCCCTTCAGAAGCAGCCGTCCTGCCAGCGGTCGGTGGTCATCCGGACCTTCATCACGAGCGACTTCATGACGGGAATCGCGGCGACCCCCGGCAATGAGATTCCCGTGGAGGTAACGTGGCTGGGGGCGGCCACAGGATTCTTTGGGGGTCCTGGGGCAGAATCGCGCCCAGGCTCGTCCCGAGGCGGGGAGCTGGGGCCCGGGGTCCGGCCAGGGCCGGTCAGTGAGGGGGCTCCGGGAAGGAGGCAACCCCTCAGGAGAGGGCCCCGGCGAGGCGACGTCACCGCTCTGCCCTCTGTCTCCCCGCAGGCCGTGCTGAAGATGGTCACCGAGATCAAGAAGATCCCGGGCATCTCTCGGGTCATGTACGACTTGACGTCGAAGCCCCCCGGCACGACGGAGTGGGAGTAAGCGGCTTCCTTGGGACCTGAGCGCTGTGTGCCTGCCACTTCCGCGACCAGAGACATTCCCAGGCCGACACACAGCCTCTCCCGGAGCGTCGGCCGCCTGGGGGAGCCGCGGGTGGCCACGGCGGGCTGAGGATCGTACGGGTAACCCGCCGGGCGCCGCGGCCCGCGCTCAGACACACTCATCCGACTCTTGCCTTTGTGTTCACGCATTCGTTCTGTTCCGTGTCTTACTGTTGCCGTCACTGAGCTGCCTCTCTGTCCTCTAAAGGGCCCACACGGGGCCCGTCCGGAGCGTCTGGGACCGACTGACTGATCCTTCGATCCAGGCCGGGGGCGCCGCCCCGCCGTGTTCCCTTCTCCGGCCACTCGCCCATCCAGCCGGCTCGCGCATGGGAGGATTGGGGAGCGGCGGGGGCAGGGGGTCCTGACTCCGGTTGTGGCGGCGTTTCCAGCCTCTGGGCCCTGTCTTCTCCCTCACAGCTTGCCCTTGTCTCCGTTCCACAGGCCAGCATCGGGCCTCTCACTTTTTAATGCTCACTTTTCCCCCTAAGAATAAAAGGAGAAAGCAGTTTGTCTCCCGCTTTCTTGTCTCTGAGTCAGGGATGCGGACAGTGAAGGAGCGAGGCGGGGCCGTGTTCCTGGGCCGGGTCTCCCTCTCTGCGTAGGGCGGAGGCACCAGCCCAGACGGGCCCTCCAGCGTGTCCCCCGATGCAGACTGGGGGAAGCCTAGGCAAGGGTCGCCTGACCTCGGGGAGAGCGGCTTCATGGGGGGTTCTCGGGCTGAGGCCCGCTGACTGCCGGCGGATGATGGAGGACGCCGGACCTGCCCCGTGTACACTTCTCGACAACCCAACGACCTAAAGCTAGGCAAGAGAAATTCGTTAGGACTTCCCTGAATAATGCTAGTGGCCGCCTTGGGGCTCTCGGCGGCGCCCTTTGCTCTACCAAAATACAGCCCAATGGTTTCGCAGGGCCCCGACCAACGGGGTCACAGGCTGAGTTGCCACGTCTTCGATGGCCCAATCGTCGTCCCCAGATGATCGCCACAACTAAAGATGGCGAGGTGTCGCCCAAAGAAGAAACGAAGAATGCTGGAGACGTCGGGGGGCTCCGCTCTTTTCCTCCCCCTCCCCCTCCCCAGTGTCAGCCCTTTTCATTGGTCTCTTCAAGGGAAAGCTGCAGCCTAACCACCAAGAGGACCCCTGAAGGAACCTAGGCTTGATCTTTGGCTTGGCTATGGAGATGGGCCTCATTCCCATCCCTTCGGTCATGGCGAGGGCCACCGTGTCCTTCCACTGGACGTGTAGAGAAGGGATGTTGGCAATGGGAAAGGCTGATGGACTGACATTTCAAGATGGCGAGGGGGCCCCGGGGCAGGAGTGCTCGCTGGCTCTCGAGTCCGAGCATCTCTGTTGGAGGCCTGGCTTGGCTGCGGGATCGTGGGCAGCTCCTCCCTCCGGGCCAAACGTTTGTGAAGCCCATTTTAGCCCTTCCGTTTGATCGCAGTATTGCTTTTAATTTGGTGAAATGAGAAATGGTTGGAGGCCACACAAAAGCTCAGGAGAATCTCCCCATCCCGTCTAGCTCCAACGCCGTACCGTAGGAGAAGCCCTGCCGGTGCTGGGCCCACCTCCAAAGAGTTAGCCCCGAGGCCTGGGGCTCCCTGACGCTGGGTTTATAGGCCCTTGTTCGGAGCGCTGAAAGAAAACGAGCCCAGAGTCCCATCCCTTTGTTTTACAGATGACCAAACAGACCTGGGCTCTGCTTCCTGGGCCTTCTGTCTCCTTCCCTGACCACCGTTGCTCTGCCCTCTTCAGGGTAAGACTTGAATGTTGTCAAGGGTCTGGGGAGTCTCTCTGTTCCCTCAAGCCCCAAGAACTCGGTCCCAAAGCTCTTACCCAGACGCCCCCCGTCATCCGACCCAGGCAGAGTGTGTATGTGGATGCCTTTAGAGACTAGAGGACGCAACGGTAAAGTGTGCTTTTTGTGAGGCGCTTTATTTACATTGACTAAGTCCATTGTTACAGTTTCATAATGGAAAATGGAAAAAAAAATGTGACCAACTGCTTTTGAACAGATTTGTGATAAATAAATATTTTGCCAAATGGAATAGTGTAGTAGATCGTGTCGAATTGTGGAAATACTCTGTATTTGTTGGTTGCGCGCTGTTCATCTGTCCCGTGTTGTTCAGGCAATAATGTTGACATCACAGTAACCTGGCTAAAATAATGTGAAACGACCCTCATCTTTCTCTCGCTGCCTTTTCTCCTCGGTTTCCTGGAATCGGCGCCAGAACCGTTTCTACGTGAGACGTTCGTCCTCTTCCATGAGCTTTGGTGTCTGTGCTCAGGTGGGAGAAAGAAAGCAAAAGCAGGTGCTTGAGCCTGAAAACCCAGGAATCGCGTCATCCCATGGCAGTCCGAGATTCGCTTCAGTTCATCCATCGTGTGCATATGTTCTCTCATCAGATCCTTAAAATGCCCCCACGAGGTAGCCAGCGCCATTGGGCAGCTGGTGGTGGGACTGGGATTGCTCCTTGTCCTGCCCAGGACGATGTTGGCCTTTTCTCCAGAATGTGAATATTGGACCCCAAGTCGGGTGGTTTTTATCCCCATCCATCACCAGCGAAGGACGTCGACTCTTCCTTTCGTTTTTCTTTGACTCCATGAACAAGAAGCCTTCAGATACATATGCAAACCCGCCCTGACCTCTTGCCCATGCCTTTTGCTATTGGGCCAGATTTGGTTTCACAGAAGCATCTCGAAGACGTCTTTGTCTTCATTAATTCGATTTCAAGGTGGCTGTCTTCATGGTTGGTGGTGGTGACCCACCAGAAAGAAGGGTTTTGATGGCGATTCCTCGCTGCCCTGGTCATTACCCAAGTCGATAACGCCATCCGGAAAAGAGCATCATCCGTCCCGGCGGCCACACTCCTCTGGTACGTTTCCTTGAGGCCAAAGGCCCGGTGCCTTCAACTACCCGAGAAGTTTGGGTGTTTGGCCAGAACTGTCCTGGGTGCGGCGTTCGGCTTCACGGGAGTGCTCAGTGCCGAGCAGATATTTGTCCAGTCACCCAACACTTGAAAAAAGGAATTTCTCCCCAGATATCTTGGATCCCTTCATAGGTAGAACTTCTTTCGTCACTCTTCCAGATTTCCCCCCTCAATTCTCGGCCAATTTTGCAAAAAGCCATATTTCCTCTCAGTTGTGTCCCTCCGCTTATGGCAGCTTACTGGTAGGCTCTTGGTTCTGTTGGTTATGTAGCCGATTAGAGGAGAAGCAACTCGGAACCACCATTCCCCGTTTGCTTCATTTTATCGGAAGGATGAATCCGATATTCCCACCTGCCGTGTTCGTGCTTCAATCATGCGGGATTGTGTTAGAAGTGTGTGGAGTAAGTGCCGTGAGAACGATGCCTTTGTGTGATGAGATCCATGATCCTGTGCTGATCCAGGAAGCGCCCCTTCTGGGGCTCCTGGCCCAATTATGCTACAAATAGTCGTATTGGTTTTCAGTAGGAAAAATGTCGAATGGATGTTGAATTTAAAGTGAGTAAGAATTAGAACATGGCAGGATACATGCCTCCCCTGGGTTCTTCGAGGAACCTCTTAGGCTCGACTGTGTCATCAGAGCCCCAGAATGGAAGGCTTTCTATGGTGCTGACCGTTTATTTTTAAACTGGGGACAAACCCCACGTGCCAGGAATTGTTTAGATGCGTGGCTCCCAGAGGGGTACAAACAGGCCTCTGGGATGCTTGATGGTCCTTGGGAAAGACGTGGAATTTTGCCACCACCAATAGCCAGAAGCGATTAGATAAACAGGAGAAGACTTAGGGGGGAGATCGGGGAGAAATTCACTTGAAAAAACCGCAGCGAACACAGTGAGCTTCCTCTTATTGTCAGCTCCCTCTAATGATAAGGAATGAGGGAGAGGCTTAACGCTTCACCACCAAAGGAGGAAAATGTTCTTTAAACTGCTTAATTTCCACGTTGCTTTTAAAGGCCAGTCTTGGAAAGCACTTGATTCATTTGCTTAAGCCTTCTTTCCCCTCTTGAGGCATTACTCAGAAAGCAGCAGAGGGGATCCCAGCAGGAGAGAATGGGTTTTCCCATTAGATTGTAGGGGCGGCGTGATGGCCATCTATAGACACTCTTGGCCACGTGCACGGAATGTGTGTATCCATTCACTCACGTGCCGAGTTGTCCCGATTCCTGTAGAGGTCTGTAGCACGCTCGCGCTTTCTAGAAAGATCTCTGCTAGAGAAGGCCGGCCATCCTTTCTTCTGCTGGGTGTAGAAGCTTCGAGATCTCACGTACAGAACTGTTGCTCTATTTAAAGATCCCCTTGGGGCACGTATGGGAAATCGGCGTGTACTGTACGTCTGGGGAAATGCTGGCCAGCTTTTTAAACCTTTAGTATCCCAGCCCGCCTTGAATGTGTTTCATGGAGTTGACAGTCTCGTTCTTTTTTTGTGCAGAGAGGAAGCCAATGCGTTTACCTGTTCATTTTAAAAGGAATTTAGCTGAAAGTCTACTATAAAGGAGCATAGCTGCCTTGGACACTATGCTCATTTCAAGTCTTCAGTCAAGTCATTTGTCCGCATTATTTAAAACAAATTTGTACTGGGCTTATTCTCATTTTAAAAAATCCTGCTTGTGAAACAATATAAAGTACTGTGAGCCTTAATTTTTATCCACAAATAAAAAAGAAATTAAATTATGTTAACAGAACGAATAATTGTGTGCTTTGTTATTTGTATCATGGACTAGAAAACCAGATCTCAGAATCATTATAGAAAAAAAAATCAAAGTTTTTTTAAAAATTCAAATTAAAAAAATCTGCCTGCATTTGTCAGCTTTAACAAACTTGGGATTTATTTTAATAACCTACTTATTAATATCATTTGGTTCTACAGTTCTGTTAATATTTGAAACTTTTTAATAATTAGCATTTATAGAGTTATTTAGGTTTGTAAAACACTTTACTAACTTTTCTTTAAACACCTGGGAGTGGGGTTTGCTTAATTGCTGTTATTATCCCCAATCTTACAGATAAGAAGCCCGAGGCAAACTTAAGTGTCCAAGACCATATTCAAAGTCCAACCCTCTATTCCTAGTGCCGCAGGAATGTACAACCAGGGAAACCATCTATATCATCTAAAGTTCTCTAATTCACTGCCTTATACCCTTTTCCCTCTCTCTTCTTAATTCCGTCCCTCTATATTAATTAAATCACCATAAAATTCCCAAACTGACGAGTATTTTTATTAGGATTTGAATTCATCCCTGGTGACCAACTAAATTCCTATTTCAGTGGGAAAAAATCCCTAAATTAATACCCCTTACAATCTGGTTATGGGAAGGTGTGGGGGAGATGAGGGAAAGAATGACTCTTGAAAGGAAGGAATAATGTTCTAAATTGCCTAATTAAGTAAAATTCTCCTAAATAAATAAAATACAGTTCTCTGATTCAGGCTTGGGAGGGCACTCCTGGCACTGCCACCTTCCTTTGCCTCCATCGCTGAACAGCCTTGGGATTTCCTTTGATGTCTGCCCTATTCAAGCAATGGTGGTGGTTGTCTCTCCATCCCCAGGGCGCCCTCTTTCCTTAGGAACTTTGGTCCTCTCCTCCCTGCTTCTGCTCTCCTAAAGCTCCTTTGAGAAGGAGAGCTCCCTCCCTGTCTCCCTCCCTTCCCTGCTCCTCAGGCTCCTTCCGTTCTAGCATCTATTCCTTCTGTTCGCCTCGGCTGCATCCAGGATCTCATCGTGTTCCTATTCCTAATTTGACATTTCTCTCTGCCAGGTCCTTCCCTGTCACCCCTCCTGCACCCTCTTCCCCACCATCCTCAGGAACTCCCTTTAGTCCCTGGGATCAAAGACGAAACCCTGGCAAATGCCTGGCATTGGGCAGCCCAGCCTTCTGCTGCCCTGCCAGCCTTCCTCCTCACCGCGTCCTCTTGTGTCCAGGGACACCGGCCTCCTGGCCATCCCAGGAATGAGGCCGTTGGGCTCCGGCCCTTTGCTCTGGCCATTCGCCTGCTTGGAGAGCTTTCTGCACCCCTCCATGTCCCAATGAAAGCCCTTTCTGTCTAGCGTCTTCCCTTCTAGAACGTCCTCTGTCCCTTTGCTTTTTGTCTCCCAGCTGTGTTCTTGCATCCCCAGGGACTGGCAGTACCTCTTCTCCCCTCCAATAGTCTTTATAAGTTCTTTGAATTATCCGTCATCAGGCACCTGGGTGGTTCAGGAGATAGAGAGCCAGGCTAGGGTCAGGAGGTCCTGGGTTCAAATTTGACCTCGGACAATTCCCATCTGTGTGACCCTGAGCAAGTCACTTCACCCCACTGCCCGGTCCTTCCCACTCTTCTGCCTCAAAACTGATTTAGTATTGATTCTAAGATGGAAGATAAGGGTCTAATTTTTTTTTTTATCAGTTATCCATCATCCTTAAAAAACCGGAAAACAGCTCCTCAGCCCTGAAACTTCTGGCCAGATTGGTTTTTTTTTTTTAACCCTTACCTTCCATCTTGGAGTCAATACTGTGTATTGGCTCCAAGGCAGAAGCGTGGTACGGGCCAGGCAATGGGGGTCAAGTGACTTGCCCAGGGTCACACAGCTGGGAAGTGGCTGATGTCAGATTTGAACCTAGGACCTCCCGTCTCTAGGCCTGGCTCTCCATCCACTGAGCCACCCAGCTGCCCCCCCAGATTGGTTTTATCTGAGCTTCGTGGTCCACTTGAAGGATGCACCGTTCGATCGGAATGGAGCTCCGGCTCATTCTCTCTTGGGTACCCCTCCAGCCGCTTTCTCTGCTTCTGCTTTTTCTTCTCAAGCCAGACTCAAGTCCTGGCGAAGAGCTTCCCTTTTCTCCCTTTCTAGGAGCTCTTGGCCAATGGCAGCAGTTCTCTCTGACCAATCAGGGATTGCTCTGCGGAAGCCTTCTTGCAGCTGACCGCTTCTAAGCGCTGCAGCTCAGACACAAGAGCTGCCCCTCCTCTGTGTGCCTTCCTGCTGCTGTTGTCTTCACAGATCTCTCGCCCGGCTGTCCTCTGTTCAGGAGCTTACAGGAGAGCTTCCTTCCTGACTGAACGCCTATTTCAGGCCAGGATTCCTCAGATGCCTCCTCTCCGATCAGGTGACCGCCCGTCAGCCTCCTTTTTTGTTCTACTCTAATTGCAAAATATGCATGTGCAGATGATCTGACATTGGAAGTTCACGGTTTCTCTTTGGTGCCTTGAAACTGGCTCCTTCACGTTCACGTTTCTCCAGCTTCTACTGAAGAAAAGATCTTTCTCTGCCTCTTTATAACATTAAGCCGTTCATACACAAAGGAGAGTTCGCTCCGCATGGCCAACAAAAGCCTGCAAGCCCTCAAATCTACACGACAGGTAATTTTTGTCTCCCAAACGGCAACATCCCATCTGAAAGCTGTATGTAATCAGACGCGTATTTTTAGCAGATTATGTTAGGGCAAATCTCCTTTTCTGCTAGTATTAGGTATCAAAATGTTCATCTGTAACAGCACAATATTTTATGTAAATCATTGAACACAAGCATAAAATACGACAGTGTGGGCCAAATACTGCCCACATTCTTTTACACAAAACACACCTTTTTTGCCCCTTTCATCGGCACCTGCTTCTTAGGAAATGGACCGTAAGAGAAGATGCACGTGACAGTTTCATTCCGTCTCTCCCTGGGCCTCGTCCTTTCTAAATCTACTCATCGCCCTTATCATGACTTGAATCCATCCATTCCTCAGAGCTCTTTCAATACATTCTTGCTCGTACTTCACTTGCTCCTTCTCCTACCCCTTTCCCAGTCTGGACCCTCCAGTAACCAATTCAACTGTACTCTGATCGGCTCTAGAATCCCTTGTCCTCATCCTGTCATCACCCAGGCCTGGACTTCTCCACCATCGACCTCCTCCTCTGGTACTCGTCCTGCCGCATGGAGCTGGAGAGAGTGCTCACTAGGTACGTGATCCATTCATGCTTCCCGATTTCAACCGGACCCTTACTTCGTCAAGGAAATGATTTTCTTCCTCACTCATTGGTTCTCTTCCAGTTTCTGGATGCTGTAATAAATCTCTCCTCAAGGACACCAACCCTCGCAGTTGGAGACCTCATCTATTCTAGAAAAAATTGGGGCATTTTCTGTGAGCTCCCTCTTCTCCTATTCTATTCTCTTAAAACTCCTTGGCATCGTCTCTCTGCCCTTAGTCTCTAATAATGAAGCAATGCTTCTCCTAGTCAGAGTTTTTGATCCCAAATTTCCCATCTCCCATCAGATCTCTCTCAATCTCTCTCTCTCTCTCTCTCTCTCTCCCTCTCTCTCTCTCTCCTTCTCTCTCTCTCCTCTCTCTCTCTCTCCCTCTCTCTCTCTCTCTCTCTCTCTCTCTCTCTCTCTCTCTCTCTCTCTCTCTCTCTCTCTCTCTCTGTCTCTGTCTCTCTCTCTGTCTCTGTCTCTGTCTCTCTCTCTGTCTCTGTCTCTCTCTCTCCTCTCTCTCTCTCTTTCTCTCTCCCTCTCAGTGTCTGTCTGTCTCTCCCTCTCCCTCTCTCTCTCTCCCCCTCTGTCTCTCCCTTTCTCTCTCTTTGTCCCTTTCCCTCCCTTCCTCTCTCTGTCTCTTTCTCTGTTTCTGTCTCTCTTGCCTCTCCCTCTCTGTCTCTCTGTCTCTCTCTCCCCTTTCAAATGTTTAACCTCTTCTTATCCTATAGGTTCCTTCCCTAATGCATACAAGCCCCCTTAAAAACCCTACATCAAACCCTACCAATACTATCAAGCTTTCATTTTCTATCTTTTCCCTTTCTTGGTCAAAATTCCTCCTTTCTCCCTTTCTCAGTCAAATCCAGCCTCTCTACATTCTTTACTTCCACTCTTCCTTCCTTAATCTTTTGAAATTTGGCTTTTACCTTATTTGTTACTCAACCAAAACTTTTCTTTCCTAAGTTATCAATGATCTCTCAATTGCTGATGCACATGGTATTTTCTCAGTCTAATCCTTGTCCACCCTGTGCACTTGACCCTATTGACCACGCTTTTCCCCCTAGTGATTCCCTCTTCTCTACGATTTCATGACATTTCCTCCCGTTTGCCCCCCTACCTCTGACCACTCCTCAATCCTCTTTATTAGCTCTTTCTCCATATTATATACCCCTAACTATAGTTGTTCCTAAAAGTTCTGTCCTGGGCCCTTTTTATTTCTTTGGATTGTTTTTTCCTCCTGATAATCTCATCAATTCCCATGGTTTTAAATATCTATGGGAAGAACTCCTAAAGTTTTGGTCTTTTACCTGAGTTTCAGTCCTATCTTAGTCTCTGACATTTGAGATTGGATGTTTTTAAAAATCTGTTTACGATACCTGTAGTCTGTCAGATGGAATGATATCTCATAGCCAGTCCTCTGTGAGTTGTTTTTTTATTCCATACCTTATCAATTCTAAGGCAGAAGGGTGGCAAGGGCTTGGCAGTCAGGGCTAAGGGTCTGGGAAGTATCTGAGGCCAGATTTGGACCCAGGTTTTCCTGATTCCAGGCCTGACATTCTATCCATCATGTCACCTAGTTGTCCCTGACTTCTGGCTTTTCTTAATAATGTATGAAGCCATTCAAGGAAGGAATGTCACAAAATTTGCCTGCCAGGCAACAGTTCTCTTCAGTTCCTTTTGAAATGAGTTATTAAAGATTAATGACTATTAAAGAATAATGACAATGATCAGCACAAATGTGTCACACGTCAGTATCACAGCGGGGCTCTTTGATTTCTCTGCTTGGACCCTTTCTTTGGTATAAAAATGTTATTCCTTGAAAATTATGGATGGGATTTCTATTCAGCCGCGTTGGGTTGTCAACCTGACATCTTCCTTGCTAAGGAACAGGAGACTTTTCCTTGTGCCCATATGCAATACTGGCCAAACCAAGGAGGGAAAGAGCTCAGGCTAACCCAATTCCTATTAGTGCCCTTGCTTCCAGGTAGCTAATTTTCTCTCCTTTACCCGTCTGTTTGCCTCCTCTCATTTTCCCCTCTAAAAGTCATCTTTCTCATGGCTACAAAGCTGATATTCCTAAGACTCTCCACATCAGAAATTTTCAGTGACTCTCTCTTTCCTCCCTGCCTAGCACAGAATCGAATCCATACTTGTTCATCAATAATTAAACAAATGAAATTCTACATAGCATTTAAGTCACTTTACATACTATTATCTCACTTGGGGTTCATAACAACCCTGTAAGATGTTAGAAGTTGTTTCTAATTTTTAAATTGGGAAACGATGAGGTTTGGAATGATGAAGGGACTTGGCCAGAGACCTGCAAGATGGCCCCATCCTGCCTTTGTGTAGGAAGTCTGCTTAAGAGTTCGCACCAAAGCTGCCAAGTTGGCTAACTTTATTGGGTAGGGTGGGGAAGAAAAAGAGTGGGTGTTTCTTTTTATTAGCACCCATCACAAATGGCAGAAAATGCTGTTTATAGGATTTAGAGCTGATAGGGACCGTAGAGGCCAACAAGTCTTTTCATTTTCTAGATGAGGAAACTGAGTCTTAGAGATACTTCCACAGTCCTGTAGCTATCGAGTACCTGAAGCAGGATTTGGACTTGGGTCTTTCCAACTCCACATCCGACCCTCTCTCAGTGATGCCATCCTGCCTCTCAGTACATCTCAGAGAGCCAAATAAAGTATTTGTTACTGTTTTTTCAGTCATTTTCAGTCTTGTTTGACTTCATGACCCACCTGGGGCTTTATTAGCAAAGATACTGGGACAGTTTGCCATTTCCTTTTCCAAAAGCATTTATTTATCATCTGCTAATAATTGTATCTCCCTCTTTATAGCTCCTTAAGATTTTTGCAAAGCACTTTACAAATATTATAACATACTGTATGTCTCAAGCCCTGTGTTAAACTCTTAGGAATACAAGCAAAAATGGCAGTCTCTTCCTTTAAGGAGCTTCCAGTCCAATAGGAGAAGACAGCTTAAAGGAGAACTGGAGGGCAGATGGGGGAGAAATGAGGGAGGATCTCCATGCAGGGCCAACGTGGCTGGCAAGGAGGTCAAGAAGTCTGAAGAGTCGGTCATTGTTCTTTGGATTTGAAGAGGACCAAAATGGCACCACTGTGTCAGGGTCAATGTAGAGTATGTCTGACTGTGGCTGATCAAGCCAATATGAGCTTGGAAGGCTCATGGGTCAGGCGCAAATAACCCATTGAACATTTGGGGTGGAGATGTCTCTACATTTTTTATGTGTATATGTGTGTATTCCCCTTTTGGAGCAATTTAGAGGTGGATGAGGTTCAAGCATTGGTTCCCCACCACCACCACCACCACCACCACCACTACCACCATTTCTCCATCCCTTGTTAAAGCTACTCCTGAACCTCTTTTACATGACATCATTTCCCTCATTCTCTTCTTTTCCCCTCCTAGGGCATCCCTCTTTCTTGTCTAGTCATTTCTTTATATTATCCTCACAGTCAACTCACTCCCATACCCTCTTTCTAAGTAGAATCCTTCCAGCTGCCCTTATAATAAAGTGTATCAACTTCCCATGCAGAAAGGTAAACAATTTAACCTTATTAAGTCCCTTATGATTTCTTTTTCATATTTACCTTTTTATACTCCTCTTGAGTCTTGTATTTCAAGGTTAATTTTATATTCCGCTTTGACCTTTTCATCAGGAATGCTTGAAAGCCCTTTAATTAAATACCCCCCTCAGAAGGATAATATTTCAATTCTCTGGGTTGGTTTTTCTTGGTTGTAATTCCAGTTCTAGAATATCAAAATTCAAGCCCTCTGCTAGCTGCTAAATCTTATGTGGTCCTGACTGTGGTTCCATGGTATTTGGATTTTTTTTTTTTCTCGCTACTTGAAGTATTCTCTCACTGACCTAGGAGCTCTGAAATTTGGCTATAATAATCCTGGTAGTTTTCACTTGAGGATCTCTTTTAGGGATTATTTTTAGGTTTTTTCAATTTCTATTTTGTCCTCTGGCTCTAGAAAATTAGGGCAGTTATCCTTGATAATTTCTCGAGATAGTATGTCTAGATTCTTTCTTTGATCATTTCAGGTAACCTAATAATTCTTAAATTATCTCTCCCCAATTTATTTTCCAGATCAGTTGTTTTTTCAATGAGATGTTTAACATTTTCTCCCATTTTTTTCATTCTTTTGATTTTAGTTGATTGTTTCTTGATGTTTCATGGAGTCATTAGTTTCCACGTGATCAGTTCTAATTTTTATGAGGTTGCTTTTATTAGTGAGATTTTGTACCTCTTTTTCTTTGTCCAATTCTTTTTTTAGTGTTGTTTTCTTCATTATTTTTTGTGCATCTTCTATCAAACTCTTAATTGTAATTTCATCATTTTCTTTCTTTGCTTTCATTTATTTACCAAAATGTTCTCTTATTTGATTTTGAAAATAAAATTTTAGTGTTTCCAGGAATTCTTGTTGGGCTTGTGTATAATTCACTTTTTTCCTTGAGGTTTTGCTTATAGCTATTTGACTTTATTGTCTTCTGGTTATGATTAAAATTCTCTGTAGACTGTCTATTAGTGCTAGCACAGTGGGCTCCTGTAATCTCTTTCTGACCAGTTGCCAGGTCTCTTGTCCATCTCTGGGTTGAGAGCTCCTGAAGCTGCACCTCCTTTTGTCACCACCACCCCATCCACATGGGCTCTGGGCCAGAGGAAGCTGACTTTTCAAAAGGAAGATCAGAAGGCTCTTTTGGGCAGACTTGGCCCACTCAGTTCTCTTCATAGAGTCAAAGAATCCACTCCTGTGGGTCACCTTTGCTGGCAGAGGCATCTGGGACCTTTGGAGAGTGCAACAGCCTGATGCCAGGTGCTGGAGGGCTGGTTGTGGGAGGGTTTAGGATTTGAGTCTGGAGAGCTGGCAGAGAAGCCCTCGTCTATGGGAATACCAAAAGAGCATCAGTGTTGGGCTTTTGCAGCTTGGCCAGCCAGCTCCCCCAGTCTCCTGGGCATTCTGACTGGCATGAGTTTTATTAGCCTGCTTATGGGACTGTGCCCTGATTGAGTGACCCACACTGCCATGCCCAAGAACAACACACCCTTAGGAAGCCTTCTCTGTGTTGAGACCTCTGTTAGATGCTATGGGAGGGATCATGTCTAAATGTCATCTTCCTTGAACTTGAGAAGCTTATTTAAGAATTTAAGAATCTAGTGGCAGGGGGTGGGGGAGATAAAACAACAATACAAATCGCTAGAACATACGTAATCACCTGGCACAGATGTTAGATTGTAAACTTTCAGAGGGCAAGGATTGTCTTTTGCCTCTTTTTGTGGCATCATCTATAAAGTGGGAACAACCAACTTTATTACATAGTAATACATAATATATTGGAGAGGAATCAGCAAAGTACTAGGTAAATCTTGAAAAAAATGATTATTACCATTGGGGTAATCAGGAAAGGTGTCCTGATTACCTCCAAAATGGTACCCGTCTCTGCCATCTCCACTCAAATTTCTAGTCTTTCCCTGGCGACTTGTTCATTCCCTGATGTCTATCCTCATCTCCTCTGCCCTTTGACTCAAAACACCTCAAAAAAAAATCCCCTGCCTCTCCTTAATCCCTTAAAATCTGGGTTGGACTTTATCCTTCTACTGAAACCTCTTTCTCTTAAGTCACCAATGATGCTTCATGGCCAAATCCACTGACTTTTTCTCAGGTCCATTCTCCTTGACCTCTAGGAGTCTTTTCACTCTGTTGATTGCCTCTTCTGGATATTCTCTTCTCTCTAGGCTTTGGCAATACCACTCCTGTTTTTCCTCCTCCTTCTCTGATGAGTAGACTAGGGGCATTTAGATGGCACAGTGGATAGAACACCAGGCAAGACCTGAGTTCAAATCCAGCCTCAGGGGCAGTCATCTTTATTTTTTGTTCTTCTTTTAAAAATTTTTATTTTGAGTTTATTTTGAATGTTTTTAAAGTTTAAACAATTTTCTCTTGGCAGTCATCTTTATGACTGAGTTTGCTCATTTGTGAAATAATAGCCATCATCCTCTAGGGTTGGTGTGAGCATAAAATGATTAAATAGTTGTAAAGTGCCTTTCAAACCTTAAAGGGATATGTGAATGCTAGGTATTGTTACTTTATTGGGTACTAGAAACTTAATTATAAAGATATTAAAGAATACTATGAAGCAGTATTTCTTAAAATATTGTTGAGATATTTCTGGGGCTTTTCTAGTCCCTTTCACTGGATTCATGAGGTCAAAAGTATTTTCATAATAATTCTAAGACAGTTAAATTTCTAATATGATTAAGTATTGATGGATAGAAACCATTTAGACAAGCGATCTTGGGGAGGGACTCTGAGAACAGAAAGTTTGAGAATTGCTGCTTTAGAGAAACCAGTCTAAGATTTCCAGCTTTTTCAGCTTTCAACACCTACGTGAGCACTTGTTACGTTTAAAACACATTTTTATTGACATTCTATTTCCAGGCACTGGGCTAAGCACTGAAAACAGAAATATAAGTAGAAAGATAGTCCCTGCCTTCAAGAAGCTTACATTCCAATGGGGAGACAGAAGAGGGAGCTAAAAGTGAGGATAGGGAGAAGTGACCTTTGTGAGAGCATCTTAGGAAACTCCAGAGTCCAGAGTGGATCCAGGAAACAAAGGAAGACCGGACTGGTCTGGCCACTTTTCTTAAAATGAAAATAGAGCTTCTTTAACCAGCCAATAAAAGGAAAGGGGTGACATAGGTAGGCAGAGTGAGATGTCTAGGAACAAAGTGACATGCCCTAAGCATGCTAGGGAAAATCTGGAGAGTTTGGGAGGGATCCTAATAGAAAATTTAAGTTTTATATTTATTATTAATGTTTATGTATATCTAGACTATATTATAATATGTCATAATATAAAGAGAAAATTTAAAAGAAACAAATAGCAGGACAGAGGGGCATAAGAGTCTTTCCATGCTTTTCTTGGTCCGCTCAGTACTTATTTGGTAGACCAGAAAGGTAACTGCCATTGTAGTCTCCTGTGAGGGGTTCCAAAGCCCCGGGAAGCTCTGTTTGCTCAGTCACAGGGTCAGGATGAAACCTAAGAACAAACAATAGATGTCAGTTTAAATGGGTGAGTCAGAAGAGCCAATAGGAACAAGTATAACATTTCTATTTCACCTAGCTAGCCACTGGCCAAATATTGATCTTGGTCACCCAGAGCAGGGACAAAGGATTAGGTTTAGTTTTGCTTGGTGAGGGATTCTTGGTTGAAGTCTGAACTCCTTAGCCCTCTGGAATATCCTATTCCAGACCCTCTGATCCTTTCGTGTAGAAGCTGCTAAAAATCTTGTATTATCCTGATTGTGGCTCTACCGTATCTGAATTGTTTCTTTTTGACTGCTTGCAGTATTTTCTACCTGACCTGGGAGTTTTGCAATTTGGCTATAATATTCCTGGGAGTTATCCTTTTGGGACCTCTTTCAGGAGTTGATTTCCTCTTTTAATTTCTATGCTTTGCTTCTTCTCCCCCTGAGATCATACCCCAGAACTGCTTCTAGGATTTGTGTATGGGCCATGCAACAGTAGTCTGGTGTAAACCCAGAGCCAGTAAAGGGACTCCTATAATCTCCTTCTAAACTGTTGTCTGATGCCCCTTTTCTATCTCAGAACTTGGGAAGCCTTTGCTGTTGCTTTTATAGTGCCTAAGGACCTTCCCTGGCATTTGGTAGAGATTAGATGGGTCCTTGTGCCTTCTCTGCCATTTTAGGCTCTGTCCCCCATCACTTCTTCTCAAGGAAGAAAATTCTGGACCTGATCATTCTTATCAGTGTACTGTGATATACCACAATAAAAAGTGAAGCATCCCTTTTTCTAAGAAAACCTGTGCCTTCATCTGTTATAGGCCCAACCTGGGAGCCGCAGAGGCTCGGTGCTATTATCCTCTTGAAAAATCATGATTCCTATTTGGCAGCCATATGGAGTTTGGAAATTGGCAGGTAGGTCTCACCATGTCATTTCAGGATAAATAATACCGTCTTGGCTAGTTCTTACAGATCTATAAAACAGGAGCCTTTCATCCTAAGAAACATGACAGCATGGACCAGATTTTTACTTAAGATATTTATAATGTGAAAATTATCAAGGAGAAAAAAGTTTCTATGACACGGAAGACTTAGAGAATGATCTACATGAGAAAATATATCTTGAAAGAATGTCATGAAATTGGGAATGCATGGAAGATAATCAGTACCAGAGAATGGCTATTACTCTGAACTAACTCAATAACAATGAAATTTGGCAAAGCTTCTAAAATGCAAAAGAAATCTTTTCTGACTTTTTCCCGTTTTCTTTTTGTTGGTATTTTCTTGGTGGGACAACTTTGGATGGATTTTCCTCAAGTAAATCAGCAGTTCACTGCCTTTGGAGTCAGTCCCGATTCGGTGATTTCCTCGACCATCTTAAGCAAGCTTCTCCACCTTTCTCAGCCTCCTACATTTCCTGGTCCATAATAGAGAACTAGGACCACATGCCTCCTACCTCACAGGGTTGTGTGAGGCATGTGAGGAGTGTATTCCCTAATGGCACTGACTCGTGCCCCCATTCTGGCGTGTTCTCCCTAATGTTAATCATCAATGACTAGTGCCGCCATTGTTTAATCAACTTAACGTCACCTTTATAAAGGAATATTTACTGAGGAGCTAATAAATAGCAAGAATTACTGAGGAGCTCTTGTCAGAACAGAAATTATGCACATTTCTCCCCCAAACATGGGGGCCACTTTACACCATCTTGATTCTTAGGGAGAGTTGACTCAAAGTAGTTTCTGTCACCCACTTGCCCCAACAAATTCACTCCCATGTGTCATAGTAGTTCTACCGGTCTCAGACTTCCTCTGGTTTGCTTTAGCTGTGCTGGGTCAGGGTGGTCATTCAGGCCAGCCTCTCTGGTCTGGGCTATCTACCAAATCTGCAAGATTGTGGCCCCGGGCATCTTCTCACCCAGAGGCTTCACTCAAACCAGCCTGGAAGGGAAGAGAAAACTCTTCGTCCTGATCCTTGCATTTGGAACATGCCCCTGTAGTTTTGTTCAGCCATTAATCAGCCCTAGGAGTGTGATGACCATGCTGGAAAGGGCTTGGCTTAGCTAGTCCCTGTTATGATTCTACATTCAAAAATAAATCCTTCCAGGCTTCCTCCCATCTCTCTCCCAGAAAACGGCTCTTCCCTAATGGGAATTAGAGTAAAATTAGTCATTAGAGTAAAAGTTCTCCGTGTTGGCTTCTCGACATTTCAAAGAATAAAGGTAGAGGAGGTGAGAAATGTTTAGCTCCTCTGCTTTGGTTGGAGAGAGTTCCAGAAGCTGCTCTTCCAGGCTTGTGATCTGCTTCCTACATTTCTTTTTTCTTCCTGTTCTGGTATTGTCCACGGATGCACGTCTGGTATCCAGTCTGCTTCCATGACTACCTCGTTTCTATGTTTTCACTTTTATTTATCATCACCTGATTGCTCTCCATCATGCTTCCTCGCCGCCTTTGGTATTTCTTTACCGAATTATATTTCTTTAATATGCAACAATTCTTTACCCAGCTGGTTTCCTTTGAATATGTGTCAGTCATAGTCCAGCTCTGGGTGTTTGTTAGGTGTCAGTTGGCTGATAGAATGCAGGACCTGGAGTCAGAAAGATCCGACTTATGATCCTTGCCCAGACACTTACTAGTTGCGTGATCCTGGGCAACTCACTTAACCACTGCTTGCCTCAGTTTCCCCTTTTGAAAATGGAGAACATAACATTTTTGTCAGGATTGCTGTGAGATCAAATGAAATGATGTATATAAAAAGCTATAGAAACCTATATAATAAATATTAGTTAATATTGTTATTATACTTTTGTGGTCAAATTTGCCTCCATGAGGTAAGATCTCTAGGTCATCAGAATTTTTACTTAAATGCCATGCATTTGTGCATGGATATTTGAGAGCATGAGTTTTACTTCTGGCTCCTTTTTTTACTTTCATATCTCTCCTGTTATCTTTCCTACCCCACAGCTACCTTTCTGGGGTATCTAGCTTTATGGGTAGATGAAGGCAGTTTCCTCTTTTCTCATTCTTGTTCAGTTTGAAGTCCTTTGGATGAAATTTAGACAACTCCAGGCAAAGAGCTTCATTGAGCCCCAAGTTCAAAAGGAATATTTAATCATTTGATGCTCTGCAAAACCTTGTTTCTGAAAAGGTCCAAGCTCGTTTCATACCTCTAAGTTGGAGGAAGGAACCAGGGTATGTCCATTTGATGGGGAGCCTCTTTGGGAGAACTAAGGCAGTGCCTGGCACCTAGTAAATATTCAATAAATGTCTGTTAACATCGATAATGATAAAATTTAGGACTTCCAAGTTAGATGATCAATTCTTTGATCTGTTATAGAATAGTAAATCTCAAACTTTTTGATTTTTGATTTGACCCTTTACCTTCTGAAAAACTGAGGATTCCTTTCTCTCCAGAGCTTCTGATGACATGGATTAGATCTATTCATATTTAGTATATCAGAAAAGAAAACTTCTTGGTAGCATTATGAAAATGGCTTTGATTTCACAGACTGCTTCTCACCCCCAAACCGTCTTAAGGACCTCACTTCATAAACTCTGGGCTGGAGGATAAAGTGATGGACTTGGAGCCAGGCACACCTGGATGACCATGGGCGAGCCACTTAATCACTGAGTCCTTTTTCTCTTGTAAAATAGAGCTAATAAGTCCTCTAGTACTTACCTCACAGGGTTGTTGTGAGGATCCAACGAGATCAAGCAGGGAAATCCCTTTGTGAGCCTTAAAGTGCTAGATCAATGTCAGCGAATATCATTATCCTTATTATCCATACTGTTCCTATGTCTAGAGAACTATTATTTTTCACAATTTCCTTCTACCACTTCCAGTAGGTCAGAGGAAAGCCCCTCATTTCCACAATTACTCCTGCTTCTTTGGGGATTCCAGAGAATAGCACAGTCTTCCTCTAGTGACTTATGAATGTTTATCATTTGATTATTGAATACTCAAGTCAGTATCTGAAAATGGAATGAGGGTGGATCATAAAAAAGAAGTTGTCTGATTGGCTGGAGAGTGTAATATGATCATAGACTGGGATAGAGATAGATAATAGCAGATCATGTGCTTTAGGGTGCTAGTGATGGTTATTTTTAAGTATTTAAAATAATATAATGTGAAATAGGGATTAGACTGATCCCATGTTCAGAGATTGGACCTCCAATTTGGAAGGGCTTCTAGACTGAATCATACTCAAATATCAGTAAATCAATAAACTAATTAAGTGCCTCTTCGGAGCCAGACACTGTGCTAAGTGCTGGGGATACAAAAAGAGACAAAGGACAGTCCTTGTCCCCAAATTGCCTTCAATCTAATGGGGGAGACTCCACATAAATAAGCACAGGATCCCTTTGTGAGAGAGAAAAAAGTCCAGAGACTTTTGAAATGAAAAGCCTGGAGAAACTGCAAGGATTCCAGCAGCAGTGAGGGGACGGGAAGAGAGGGTTTGGAGCCTTGGGGAAAGGAAAGGAAAAACCCAGGGGGCATCCGTGGGGCTGCTCTCTCTGACTGAGACTGCCAAGGAGAAGGTCCACTCTCTGACCAGATCCTGGTATCAGAAACCTTCCTTCCCTGAAATCGGATTCCCGTCCTCCTAGATCAACAAGTGGGCAAAGACCAGAAGGAAGAAGCACGATCTCCCTGTGACCTTGAACTTGGGCCACCTGCTGTGCCAAAAGTCAGGGTTCACTGCTCTGAACCCCTCAGACTCAGGCTGTCAAACTGAGTTACCTCCCTTGGGGGGAAGCTTCTTCCCTCTTTCCCTCCTAACTCCAGTCTACCAGCCATTTTCAATCTTCTCCTTCATCCCTGCTACTTTAGAATAAATCTATTATCAGGCTGCAACTGACTCAAGCCTCAGTGAAGGCAGTTATAGCTGAGGGGGAGAGAAGTGACTCTGTCTCTCCCTACAAGGAAGAAGCTCACTATTTAGGAAGAGCCTGGCAGTGGGGAGTGAAAAGGCCATAACTAGAGAAGACATCCAAAGCAGCATCAACTCCCCCTTTGTCCTTTGCCTTGAGGGAGGGAAGACTCCATTCTCTCCCTCTGTCGCCCCACAAATACCCCTTTATTACACCTTCCACATCATGGCTTCCCGTCATTGTTTCACTATATCATGGATCAGCATAAGAAATTAAATGGGAATTTTACAGAAGCCACAGATGACACTTGAAGGCCAGCAGACCACAGAAGAAACTTAGAAACTCAGAAATGCATATAATAGCCTACAACCCAATCCCT
The DNA here is from genome assembly GCF_027887165.1 of Monodelphis domestica. Taxonomy (NCBI): domain Eukaryota; kingdom Metazoa; phylum Chordata; class Mammalia; order Didelphimorphia; family Didelphidae; genus Monodelphis; species Monodelphis domestica. Next base: position 17,113,987 of record NC_077234.1, read on the forward strand.
AACCCAAATTTTACAAGAAGGCACTGTAAATACCCCCAAAAGAGAAAAAAAAAACCATCAGACTTCTCTGGTACAAAGGGAGGGTCAACAAGTTTTACCGGGATTTTCCAGATGGAAGGGGTGCCCCATGGAAGGGAAACTATATGTAACAAAGCAAGCTATATAGCTCTTTAAAGCTGCCAGACTCATGGAAATGAGTTCGGTTCAAGGACACATGTGATACCCAGAGGAATCTCGAGTCGCCTATGGGAGGGGTGATGGGGAGGTGGGGGGAAGAAAATGATCTTTGTTTCCAATGAATAACGTTTGAAAATGACCAAATAAAATAATGTTTAAAAGGAAAAAAATATTCATAAAACTGCCAGACTAGGACAGTCAACATCTCTCTCTGTCTGTCTGTCTGTCTATCTGTCTGTCTCCATCTCCCTCCTTCTCCTTCCTCTATTCTTTTTCTTCCCTCCCTTTCTCTCTCTCCCACATCCCTCCCTCCCTCTCTCTTTCTCTCCTTCCCTTCCTCCCTTTCTCTTCCTCTCCCTCTCTCTCTCTCCCTTCCCCTCTCTTTTCTTCTCCCTCTCTTCCCCCCCTCTCCCTTCCCCTATCCCTCTCCCTCTCTCCCTCCCCCCTTTCTTTCTCTCTCTTTCACTCTCTGTCTCTCTTGCCCTCCAGTGGTGTCCATAGAAGGGGAATGTCGTTTTTACCCTCAGTTTAGGTATCATGAACTAATTTTAAGAATCAAAATTATCATACAGAATTCACAAGAGAAAAATAGACTTCAAAGCTACCTTTGCAAAGGAGCAAAGACTTCAACCTAAAGTGACAAGTACTTAGGATAATATGCACTTTTAAACTGAGGTAAATCATTTGTTAACTGAATCTAAGAGCTTTGAGAGGACGGGATTGGGTAAATCAATATAGAAGGCACTTCAGATAATGAAAGAACCCAGGAAGACAGAAGATGGATGGGACGGGGCCAGTATTATAATTAGATGAGAAAAACAAGGACTTTTCTCCTGGGTGGTCCTCTAGCAGGCAGCAGCACCTAGCTAGCAGAGTTCATCAGTTCTCTCTTTGTCTCGGGATGGTAATCTTTTTCATCCATGAACCCCTGGAATTGGATCATTGGACAAACCCGATGGATGTGAGGTGAAATATTAGGGTTTGTAACTGTGTTAAAAGCAGAGATTTTTAGATTTCTGTGAGGCTGGAGGGAAATCTGTGAATTTGGATGGAGAAAAAATAACTTTTTTGTTTTCCCTCCCCTATAACTAAAATTTAGTGTTTCCTTAGTTATTTAAATGTTATTCTGAGAAAAGGGTCCATAGGCTCTATCAGATTGCCAGAGGGGTCCACAAAATGCAGAAAGATAGAGAACCCTAGTTTAAAGAGACATACATGTACACATCAAAATACCTTCCTTATTCATTGGCTCCATTTCTGAGTCCTGAACCTTGGGATCAAAGACATCCACAAAACTGGTATCCCTAAGAACCCTTCTATTACTACAACTTCGTCCCCTGGATAATTATGTACGTTATCCAGACTGGGTCCCTTGCTGGACTGCTTTGTCTCTGAGTGACCTCTGTAGAAGACACGGTGGTCTTCTGTCAGTGGGAATCGATGCTCGAGCGTATGTTCAGAAAGAATATTGTCATTGATGGCCCCTCTTCCTCCTCTTTGAAGAGGTGCAATCATGGAGCAGGATCAAGGATGACCCTGAAGAGCTCAAATGTCAACACACAGCTTCTTGGTAAAAACACTGCTCTGTACTTTTTCTATAAACCCTGAAACATTCCTCCCCAAAGGGAAAAGGACCTATTTGTACAAAAATATTGATATCGGCTTTTTTTTTTTATGTGTGTATGGCAGCAAAGAATTAGAAATGGAAGGCATGTCTGAACAAGTAGTGTATAGGATTGTAACGTGCTGTAAGAAATGATGAGGGGTAGATGGTGGCTCATTGGATAAAGTGTCAGCCCTACAGATGGGAGGTCCTGGGTTCAAAATTGGCCTCAGATACATACTAGTCATATGATCCTGGCAAGGCACTTCACTCCAATTGCCTAGCCCATACCATTCATCTGCTTTAGAATCAGTACTTGGTATGGCTTCTGAGAGAAGGCAAGGGTTTAAAAAGACAACAGGATGTTTTCAGAAAAACCTGGAAAGATTTACATGAACTGATGCAGAGTGAAGTGAGCAGAACCAGGAGAGCACAATACACAATAATAGTAATATTGTAATAATGATCAACTGTGAATGACTTGATTATTCTCATTAATACCACGATCTAAGATAATGCCAAAGGATTTATGATGAAAAATGCTCTTCATCCACAGAGAAAGAACTGCAGGAGTCTGAATGTGGATCTGAGCATACTATTCACTTTTTCTTTTTTTGACATGTCTTCTACATGACCAATATAGAAATATATATTTCATGATATCACATGCATAATATAAAATTGCTTGTCATCTCAGGGAAAGGGGGAGAAGAGAGACAGAGATAGAGAATTTGGAACTCGAAATTTAAAAAAACTGATTTTGAAAAGTTGTTTTTACATGGAATTGGGAAAAAATAAATTACTGAAAGACAGAAGAAAAAAGAAAAAGAGAAAATTCTTCAATGTAAGGATGTACTTTTTGGTTGAGGAACACATTTTGTAGCCTACAATTAAAGACAATCTCACTTTTGAACCTCACAAACCATTTTGGGGTAGGGAGAAAACTTCTAGTGAAGGGAGTGTCCTGTGTGTTCTATCTCTGTTTCATGATATCTTCTTGATTTCTTGCCCCTCTCTTAAAGTCTAAATCAAATGCCACTTCTAACATGAAGCCTTCCTCACACTTCTCAGTAAAACTTCAGATTACCCATAGCCCCTTGCTTTGCATCTCTGGTGCTCTTATCTGGAACAAGGAAGCATAATTAATGATCTGCAATTGCCTCAGACTCACAGGAGCCCAGATCTAGAGCTGGAAAGGGCTCCCATGGCCATCTGGTCCAATCCTCTCCTTTTATAAACGTGCCTGGTCCAGTTCCAGGAGGATAGCGTTATGGCGTCGTTTCCGTGTTGTATGTCCCCAGTACAATGCTCCACGGACAGAGGTGCCTCCCATCCCTCCAGAATCGAGGACTCCTGTAATTCCGAGGAAGAGACGGCTCAAGGCATCGCACCCTCTCCATGGAAGGCAGACAGGGATGAAGGCAACTAAGGAATTGCTAACCAGGCTTCACCTTCATTCAGCACCCAGGAAGACTCTACTAGTTCCTGGCTGTGTGACTGTGCGGAAGTCATTTTACTTGCCTGCACCCAGGTTTAGCCCTTAATGGAAGGAGGGGTTTGGACTGGAGGCGCTCCCCTGCTCTCCTGCTTATGGTGGGGAATTCAGAGAGCTTGAAGATGCCCCCAAACTCACACATTTTTTCAGGTCACTTCACCCCTATTGTCTATGCCTTCCTGCTCTTCTGCCTTGGAACCACTCTTTGCATCACTTCTAAGGCAGGAGGGAAGGCTCGGAACCAAACCAACCAAACCTTAAAGAACTGCACAAATGTTTCTGATTCGTAGTATTATTTAGGCAGGCGCTTCATAGGACATGTGACCGATGGCATGGGGACACGTGACCGATGGCGTGGGGACATGTGACCGATGGCGTGAGGACATGTGACCAATGCATGGAGACTTGCACCATGTAGAAGACAGCACAGAATAGTAGAGACAGAAGACCTGGGTTCAAGTCATAACTCAGACACTATAACCCCTAGAGTAGAATGGGGGACGTGGGGGCAGCAAGCGCCGGCCCATTCCTCGCCCTGTTACTAGTTGTGTGACCCGGGGCCAAGGCACGTGAGCTCTCCGATTCTCATTTTCTCCATCTGTCAGACGAGGGCCAGGGACGGCCTCTCAGGGCTTCGCTTTCCCGCTTGAAGGCGATGATTTCTCGTTCTTCTCAAGTCAGAGAAGAATGTAAAAATCCGTCCAAGGTTGGGAGCAGGGCAGGAAGGAGCGGACGGGCTTGTGGCCGAAGAGGGGAGAGGATAGTACAATGGCCAGTGGTGAAGGAGCGCCTCCCTTTGGGCTACAGCCGAAGCTCTTTCGTTTTGTGCCAGCCCTGAGGCTGGAAGCCATCCCGCCACGCTACTGTGGGCTCCGGCGCCTTCAGCCCAGCCAGTGGGGGTGGCGGAGGGAGACGCGTATTTATCGCTACTTTAAAGAAAGCTCCTCCTCCCGGACCACTTTCTCCCGCCTTTCCGAGGAAGCCGAGAGAAAGCCGAGAGAACACCCTGGCCGGGGGAACAGTCCCCGGGGCTGGAGGGGCAGCGGGAGCTGGGATCCAGGAAGTCCTTCGGCCAGGAGCCCTCTGCTCCCACCGCTGTCTGGGCGGGTACAGCCGAGCCCCGAGGATGCCGGTCAGGAGAGCCCGCCGGCCCGCCCCCCAGCCCGCCTTCCATGAAAGAGGCGGCAGCCCTTCCGCGCTCACATCGATCCGGCCCCCCAGAGCCTCTCAGCCTGGGACCCTCCTGCTGGCTGGCGGGCCGAATTGGCACCCCCGCTACGACGTCCAAACTCTCTGTCTTGGCTTTTTAAAGCCGAGAGGCTCAGCCAAGTGGGGGCAAACCGCTGCAGCCGCCAGCGTGTCACCCGGAGAACAATCGTTACTATAACAACCTGGCATGGTGGCGCAGCTTCTGCCTAGGCTGGCTGCCTTTAGCTGGAATCCCGAGGAATAATACCCGCGTGCACGCGTGCTTGGATAGAGCCAGGCGACCTAAAAATCCTGAATTGGCTGGTTCCTCCAGAGGGTCGTGCCCGCGGCATCACCTTGGCCTGTCCTGCTGTAAGGTCAGCCTCACGGAGGCTCTGCAGGGACATTTGTTCATTTGGGTTTGCTTTCCTGTAGGTAGCTCAAAAGATGGATAGCCAAGAGCTGGGGAGGGGTGGTCCTGGGTTCAAATCCAACCTCTGACTCTTCCTAGCTGGGTAACCCTGGACAAGTCACTTAACCTCCATCGTCTAGCCCTTAGGGCTCTTCTGCCTTGGAACCAAGGCATGGTAGTCGTTCTAAGACAGAAGGTTAAAAAAAATAAATAAAAAGGAAGTAAGGCCTTGGAGACTCGGGACTCTTACTTTCCTTAAGCCAAATCCACTGCATTTATTAAAGCGCGTACAATGTGCCAGGCACTGTGCTAAGCACTGGGGAAACAAAGTCAAAAGACAGTCCCTGATCTCAAGAAGCTCAGAGTCTCATGGAGGAGAGCCGTGGGAGCAGCCCTATACCGAAAACCTGTAGAAAGGATAAAGTGGAAATAATCAGCAGAAGGAAGGCTGCCATGAAGAGGCCATTGGCCCTGTTGCGGCATTTCTCCCAGGTAACAGACAACCCAAGAATAATGATCAAATGATTGGCTTGGCGTCTTCTGTTTGTGACCAGAACTTCCATTTGGAATTTCTGTAAAAATGGAGTCATGTTAGTAAACTCTGGTCTGAACACCAACACAGCATCTGGGATGGATGGGGAAGAAAATTGGGGGAGGGGGGATGGGATTTCACTGGTGTTGGGGCCTCCCCTCCTCCCCCATGTAAATGCTCTCTCCTGCTCTAGATGAATAAATGACTTGTGCACGTTACTTAGAGAGCTTTAGGAAGCGATGAGTGATCGTCCCATCTCATAGCTAGGGCATAAAGAAGAAAAATATCGTCCCTGCCCTGGAAGAGCTTACAACCTAATGGGAAAAGATATCCCAGGAAAGGAACTCAGCTAGGAAATGAATTTGATATAGGAATAAAGGTCATAGTAGCTTTCATTTATAGAGCTAGCACTCAAAGGTTTGTAGAGCACTCGTAGGTATGCCTTCTTTCCTTGGATCCGCCCAACAATTCTGTGGGGCAGGTGCTATTATTATCCTCATAGCAAAGAAGACTGAGGCTGATAGTGACTCGACCAGGATCACACACAGCTAGTAAGTGTCTGGGGCTGGATTTGAACTTGGGTCTCCCTGACTCCAGGTCCCTGGTCTCTAGCTTCTCTGTTATCTTGCCTCCATGTTTTTACTCACACCTTTCCTGCCTTCTTCCTCATTTCCATCCATTGAAACCTGACTCCAAGACAGAATTTGAACTCTTCCTCCTTCGGAAAACCTTTCCTGATTCCCTGCAATGATCTCTCCACCCTGGAAATTCTCCATCTTGTGTGGTAATTATTCAGATCCTTGGGGCCAAAGCCTTCCTTTTGCCTGATCTTTGTTTCTCTCCCAGCACCCAAGACCGTCCCGAGGGTGATTAATCTCATGTAGTCGGGGTCTGAGGAATGTTGGTGGAAAGGGGCTCTGTGCTCTTGGGGAAAGCCCACATGCCCTTTCTGGATTCGGCCAGATCTTGCAGGCTGTCTACAAAACCTCTTTTCTATCCCTGATCCTTCACCCTCCATCTCCTACTGCCTCGCTGCTGATGGCGGGGAGCTGGAGTCATTTTCAGTTCTGTCCTAGCTCGGGTGGGAGGCTTGGCTGAAAGTTCTACCAACGTTTGCTCCATCTGATGATGGCTCTGAGAAGTCTTTACTTCTAACGTTTGCAAATAAAGAGCAGAAAAGGATCTGCCTCAAGAGCCATTGTGGATAGTGTATTACCTACTTGGAAACCAATTTCCTGTGGAACATCTTCCAGGACGAGAGCTGGAAGGGCACACACTTCTGAGCTTGGGAAAGCGTTCACACTGCTGCCCGTGCCAGGCAGGACGGAGAATTGGCTGTCCCGCTGGGTTAAGGTAGAATCGATTGTCTGGAATCTCTCTCCGAGAACAGTTGCTTCGATGTTCTCCTGAAATGCTTTCGGGGTTTGTAAAGGATGCTTTAGAGTCCAGAAGTAGGGAGTGTCTGTCCTCGTCTGGAGAACTCCTTTTGTTTTGTTTGAGCGCAAATGGGGTTAGGGTTAGAGACTTCCCAGACTGGTGCTCCATTGGTGCAAGCTGGACTTGGTTTCAGATGCTCCTTCTCTGAGTTTATGAGTAAGAAGCCACTTTGGCCACCATAGTCTCAGGAGCCACATAAGTAAAATGGAGGCTAATTATTCTTTAGAATCTGCCTCACCCACTGGGTTGTAGATTGACTTTGTGTCCAGGTCGTTGTGGGCAACCTTGGGCAAATGATGTCACATGCCTCAGTTTCCTCATATGACGTCTGAGGACCCTTCCAGCCCACATGCTAATGTTCTAGGATCCTGTAAGTATTCTCGTATCACTTTCCTGGTCTAGGTGCTAGCTTTCTCGAAACCATGACCCCTGAGATAATAGGCAGCACCTCTGAAAATGCCAACCTCCTTTCTAAATGCATGAAAATGGCAGCCAAGTACCACCATGTTAGATGAGAACTTCACGGCAGAATATTATTAGGATGAGGAGGTTAGGTGACAGAAATAGCACTTCAGAAAACAACCAAAAGCAGTTGGGAAAAAAACAAGCCGGCACTGATTGTGGTCAGAGCTTCGGCTAAGTCAGACCATCCCTGGAGCATTTGAAATGGAACAAATCTGGCAGCATTCTTGGATGGACATATTTTCATTAGTGATGGCAATAGAAGCCAATATTTGGAATCCGCTTTGTCAGTGTCCTCAGTACTTTGTGCAGTGGGAAAAGAGAGGTGGATTTTGAGTTCGAGGAACACGCTACAAAGCCTGGTTATACCAGTTATGGATGACCTTAAGCAACTCACTTCACCACTATCAACCTGAGTTCCTTATCTGCAAAATGAAAAATAAGGGAGTAAGAACCGATGATCACTAAGGTCTTTTTCAGATTTAAATCTCTTATTGTATTAAGGAGTTGAAGTTGAGAAAAGCATCTGAAACTGATGTCAAAATCCATGAGAAAGAAGAACTGCACCAAGTAACATAATTTAATTTAATTAATTTATTTTTAAACCCTTACCTTCCATCTTGGAGTCAATATCGTGTACTGGCTCCAGGGCAGAAGAGTGGTAAGGGCTAGGCAATGGGGGTTAAGTGACTTGCCCAGGGTCACACAGCTGGGAAGTGTCTGAGGCCAGATTTGAACCCAGGATCTCTCATCTCTGGGCCTGGCTCTCAATCCACTGAGATACCCAGCTACCCTCCCCCCCCCCCAAGTAACATAATTTTAAAAGCATGTATGAATCAATTTTCAGGAAATGTCAAAGGGATGAGAAAAAAAATCATTGGCATGTCTTTTCCAGAAAGGGGGCATTGAGGGGGAGACATCAGTAACCACTGACCTAAGTTACCCTGTTTCTAACTCTAAACAATATCTATAAGAATGCTCAATGTACACATTGAGGGTATCCATGACAAAAACACAAGAAGGGATTTGAGATAAGCTTTTTGCAAACAGCTTTCTATGTTGTTGTCCCTTGTGTGGGTCAGTGTCTGAAGCAACAAACCAGTTTGAGGCTGAGGATTTAAAAAACAATCGAAACATTTGATAAAAACATAATCACATGTCCCTATGTGAAAATATTTCCCAAAGCAGTTAAAAATATATTTCATGGGAAGATAAAGAGAAATAAAAGGCTCTGTTGAGGAGGCTACAAGTGATGAAAAAGGAGTATTTTGGGTCTCAAGAATTCTAGAGTTGCTTTTATATCCTCCTTGCCAAAATGGTACACGGTAGCTTTCCGGATCAATCCACCAAAGCCCTAAGTTACTCAGCTGTACTAGATCAGCTCTGTTGTGGAAGAGCTTTGAGGTAAAATCCTGGATCTGGACAGGTTGCCCTTTTCATGAATGATAGACTCCATTAGCTTAAAAATAAGAGATTTATTCATTTGAATGTAAGTCAAATGGCGTGGCTGAGGGAGGCAGAGAGGATGGAATGCTGCCTCCAAGAGAAGTGTTCTGGGCTTTATTTATCCGTTTGACAGCAGGGCTTATGTTACTGGAGATGGGTTGATGATAGCATGTTACTGGGTCTCTGGAACCTGAGATGGATCATGTGTTTATGTCCTATACCTCTAAGTCAAAAGGGGGTGAACTATTCAGTTTAGAGGATAATCAGATATCTGGGATATAAAATAGAGGCTGAGAAGTGCTTAGCTGTGCTCATGAAGAATGTGGGGAGAGGCCCAGAGGGGATCTTCCTCTTAGCTCAAAGTCACCTTCCCTTAGCACTGCTGGAATGCAAGGAAAAATGAGTGGGACATAATCTGGGGTTTGGGGGTGGCTCGGGGAAGCCTGTACCCTCATATCAAGCTCCATAACTTTTTTGGTCACAATAGTTGCTCTTGGTATTGTGAAATACTGGGGGTGAGGGGATTTGACTTAAACCTCCTCAGGTCTACCAGTGTCCCGGTCCACAATAAGTAGACTGTATCTTTACAGTCACAGAATTGATTGAGAAGTTTAGTCTTTTTAAAATAACTTCATTTGATAGAATAAATTGCAGCTCAGAAGGGTCTCCTCAAATGATATACCTCCAAGAAATCCATCAAAACTACAGAAAACAGATAGGATTGATGGTGGAGATAATTTTGTTGTTAACGTCAAGTGAAACATAAAACAACTGGATTATATTTGCTCACCTAGTGAGCACACCAGTGTCATGAAAGATGTCTGTTTTCCTGAGAGTCCGAAAAGAGACTCACTCCTTATTGGTGGCAAGGTTCTGTAAATGTTTCTATTTGCATATGACATTAAAGTAATTGCACAAATCCTACAAAGCCTCCAAAATCCGTGGTAGTATACAAGAGATTGGTCTAACCATCTATAAGGGAAAACAAAATGGATGGAAAATGCAAATTGTCCAAGATATAATTATACCATATAACTAGTCTGGCAGCCTATCAAATTAGTCTGTACACAACTTATCTTGTATGGAAGACAGAGATGGAGCCAGGGGTGTAGGAGGAAGAGGTTGGGTTGGATCACATTTGGGAAACATGAACCAAAAATGTTCATGACCTCAAAAGATCATTTTTCTAACATCAGTGTTCTCAGTCATAGTCTACATCTATGAACCATGGGACACTGCAAAGCTAGAAGAAAGTACAATAGCAAAGGATACAAGTGGGTGGAGCATTTTATTAAACAGGGTAAAAGACATTTTGGGAGATATCCAAGACTAGAAAAGGAGATGGGGTGTCCACAAAGTAAAAATAGAGGGGAAAAAACAGTTTAAGTGCTCCTTGGACGTGTTTAAAATATTAAAAGACTGAAGGAAATAGTCCAGCACATTGGATGTGTTCTCTGTGCTTTAGGTATGGAAGGGCAAGAATAAGATGAACACAGGATGACACGGAATGGGATTGGTAGAGGGAGTACTCATATAGATGAAGCCTAGACCCTTTGTTGTGGGAGAGCTTGATGATCTGGTTCAGGAGGGTGCCCACTTAAGGAATGACCAGGCTCCAATGAATCTTTAAAAATAGAGGAATTTGTTGAATAAAAGCTGGGAGGCAGGGGCAGGTGAAGTCTCTGCTTCCATTGGGAAGAAAGGATCCAGGATTTTTATACCTTTAAGGAATAGAGATTATAGTGATCTGGAAGGATGGTGGGGAGGGGGGTACAAACAAGGGGGACAGAGTGACATTCCTGTGTGAGGTGCCTGGTGTCTGGGGGATCAGCATAGGTATAGAATCTAGTGGTGTTTGAGATGCAGATGGAAGATATTTATCAGTGCTAAAACTAAGGGCTAAAGCAGAAGAAAATGCATCTCTTAGAGCTGTGATGGGGAACCTATGGCATACATATGGGCATGTAAATTGTTGCCTGCCAGAGTTTGTTTCTAGAAAGGCAGAGGGACTTGGAAGAGCTGCTCCTTTCCCCTCTGTACTTCTCTGAGGTAATTTTTTTTTTCTATTTCACCCATCCCTCTGTCTAGGGAGCATTTACTCCCTTCCCTATCTTAGGTTAGGGGTGGTGTGCTGGGGTCTGAGGGGTCAGGGCATGTGGGCTCTCAAAGGTTGGCCATCACTGCCTTAGAGAATCTTTTGTTTATAGAATTGTCTCTTTGGCTGCACCAGGGTCGATTTTCTTCTGCCACCTGCATTCCTGGAATCTGGGATCCAAGAATTCCTCATATACTCTTTTTGGTCTGGGATTTCTCTAGAGTCTTCCACCATCAGCATCAACAATTATTAAAAACAAACAAACAAACAAAAACTCTTGCTTTCTGCCTTAGAATGAATACTAAGCATTGGTTCCAAGGCAGATGGGTGGTAAGGACTAGGCAATTGAGGTTAAGTGACTTATCCAGGGTCACACAGCTAGGAAGGGTCTAAGGTCATATTTGAACCCAGGACCTAGCTGTCTCTAGGTCTGGCTCTCCATCCATTGAACCCCCTAGCTGCCCCTTCAACAAGCATTATTAAAGTATGTGCTTACTCTGTGCCAGGCACAGTTGCGCATACAAGGAAAGTTTAAAAAAATGATCTCTGTTCTCAAGGTGCTCACACTCTACACAAATAACTCTGTACATATGTGTTTCTGCCTCTGTCTCTGTCTGCCTCCTTCTTTCCCTCCCTATACATCTATATATCTCCCTCCCTATACATAGAAATGGGAGGTGATCTCCAAGGGAGGCACCAGGAGGAGAAAGGGGGAAGCTCTTCCAGAGAGTGTGTTGGAAGCTGGGAGACAAAGGTGAAGGCATCCAAGGAGGCAGCCCCATAGAGACAGCCTCCCACTCTGGGCAGGCTTTCCCGGGCCACAGAGAAAGAAGGAACATGAGTGGTGAGAGGTTTCTCGGTCTGTGATGATCACAATTCCACTGAATTTCTAGGCTGCCTCTGTTGAGGGTGTCTTGGCAGAGTTGTTATCCCCTAAGCCTGGCATTGGCAGAGGCAGACGAATGAGGAATGGAGCTAACTTCAAACAATGAGCATTTGTCTAACAAGGAGAGCCCATCACTTCGGGCTTCACCTCTGCTCCTGGCTACCCAGGAGTACCCAGGACTTGTCCATTCCATGCCCTGCTCGGTCTCTTTTCCTTCCTTTCCTAAGCTTGTGCAGGTTGGCGCGACACCAGAGCTCCTCCCCCCAGCATGGCTAGCACTAAGGGCAACCCGCCTCTCTTAGACCCAAGAGACAATATTACGGATGAAGAATAATGTGCCCCCCTTCCCCCCCCCCCCCCAAAGAGCCAAGCACTGTGTATGGGCCAAGGGGGAGGCCAGCGCTGGCTTTGAGGCTTGTCTTCTGTGATCATTTGGGGATCTATATGACCTTAGAACGGTCATCAAAGGTGGCAGCTGGGTGGCTCAGTGGATGGAGAGCCAGGCGCAGAGACGGGAGGTCCTGGGTTCAAATGTGATCTCCGACACTTCCTCGCTGGGTGACCCTCACCCCCATGGCCCAGCCCTTGCAGCTCTTCTGCCTTGAAGCCAATCCACAGTATTAATCCGAAGATGTAAGGTAAGGGTTTTACCAAAAAGTCATTGAATTTCTCTGGGTCACAGATGGCCCCTTTGCAAACCATAATGAAGCCCCTTTCACCCCCAGAGGGTGGCGTTCGGTCATTCCAGTCATTCCAGTAGGAACCGGCCCATTCCGTGGGCTCCAAGATTTGTTCTGATGCACGTTCTTCAACCTAACATGAGCTTCTGGGTCCTGATCCGTAAAACGGGGGCAACACGACCTGCCCCACGTGGAAAAATGGATGCCGAGTGCTTTGAAGAACGCCTTCCTCCTGCGCAGTCACAGGGGCTGGTTCGGGGTGAGCCTCTGCAGCGACCCAGAAGCGAGGCGAGGCGAGGCAGCTGCGGTGGGTGCGAGCTGTGTTCCGATCAGGGCAGTCTTGGGGCCGGGCGCGTCCTCCCTGCCACACTCTGGGCCGGACCAGAGAGGAGCTTTTTACTGTCTTTCCCTGTCACTCACCTGCAGACGCTCTTCTGCTCCACAGACCGGCTCCGTTTGGAGAGGTAGCTGGACCCACTCATAGTAAATTGCCGGTACAGGAACAGAGGGACAGTCTGTCTTTGAAAGCAGGTTCTTCCCGGAAAAACAGGGAAATGTTTTAACTTGGGGTCCTGGATAACATCAGAGCGAAGCTCCGCAGCCCTCTGGGGCCCTTTTACCGGGCTGAAAGTCGCCAACGGGGATCCGGGGACAGGCTGGGGAAATCCTCAGCCCACTCAGCGACATCCCCATCCATGTGGCTCTCCCATGGCCGCCCCCTCAGCCCCAATCCGGGATGGTCCCATCACACCCACAAAACCCAGTCCAAAGCATACAAGCTAGCCGCCATGATTTCGCTGCCATGGAAGCACAAATACCAGAGAGGCCACAGGGGGGCGACTGGGGGGCAGCGCTGTGGAAAGATCGAGGCAAACAGTATCCAGTTACGCCAGGATTGTGGGAGACGCTTTACAAGTAAGGAAAGTGAGGCCTCACTGGGGCAAAATTGTGAGATAAAAAAATAAAACCACGATACCCGTCCTTTGCTGTGCCCCTCTCTCCCGTGACCCAGCCTTCACCCTGCGCATCCTTTCTTCCTCTTCTCTCATTCTCAGGCCCTAATATTAGCTCTCCTCTCAACAAAAGCTCCCTCCTCTGTGGCCACCAAGGCTGGTGGCCATGCTTATTGCTTCTCCCTGGTTATTTGGTTTGGGTAGTCTTCAGGCCAATGAGGCTTAGAGAGGAAATAGGGAATAGAAGACCAGCGATGAAAGGAGAAAGATGTGGGTCCTGTGCTCACCCCCAGGGGACATCCTCGGTGGGTCCCAGCCTTCAGGACTCCTGGCAGCCATTTGAGTTAGAGGGGCCGAGTTGGGGCTGAATGAGAAGGCAGGGGGAGGTCCTCACTCATGAGCTTCCTCTCAGGTTCTGGATACGTCAGATCCCCAGAGAAGAAAAGCTGATGGATGATGTTTTTGGAGATCTGCATTATGAATCTTTCAGTGAAAGGAGGACGCCTTCAGAGTTGGGAAAATCTGTAAAGATCATCCAGTCCAAGCCATCCAATTGATGTGATGAGGAAACTGAGGCCAGGAAACATGAAGTGACCTAAGTTCCCCTGGGGAGTAGGTCAGAGAGGGGCTTACACCCTATTTTTTTTTGTATCCTGCAACTTTGCTAAAGTTGTTGATTATTTCAATTAGCTTTTTGGTTGAGTCTCTAGGATTCTTTAAGTAGACCATCATGTCATCTGCAAAGAGTGATAATTTGGTCTCCTCCTTGCCTATTTTGATGCCTTCAATTCCTTTATCTTCTCTAATTGCTACTGCTAGTGTTTCTAATACAATGTCAAATAATAGAGGTGATAATGGGCATCCTTGTTTCACTCCTGATCTTAATGGGAATGGATTTAGTTTATCCCCATTGCAGATGATATTAGCTGATGGTTTTAGATATATACTGTTTATTATTTTTAGGAATGACCCTTCTATTCCTATGCTTTCTAGTGTTTTTAGTAGGAATGGGTGTTGTATTTTTCAAAGGCTTTTTCTGCATCTATTGAGATAATCATGTGGTTCTTGTTGGTTTGCTTGTTGATGTGGTCAATTATGTGGATAGTTTTCCTAATGTTGAACCAGCCCTGCATCCCTGGTATGAATCCTACTTGATCATGGTGGATGACCCTTCTGATCACTTGCTGGAGTCTTTTTGCTAGTATCCTATTTAAGATTTTTGCATCTATATTCATTAGGGAGATTGGCCTATAGTTTTCTTTCTCGGTTTTTGGCCTGCCTGGCTTTGGAATTAGTACCATGCTTGTGTCATAAAAGGAGTTTGGTAGGACTCCCTCTTTGCTTATTATGTCAAATAGTTTGTATAGTATTGGGGTTAACTGTTCTCTGAATGTTTGATAGAATTCGCTGGTGAATCCATCAGGCCCTGGGGATTTTTTCTTAGGAAGTTCTGTGATGGCCTGTTGGATTTCTTTTTCTGATATGGGATTATTTAAGAAAACTATTTCTTCTTCTGTTAGTCTAGGCAATTTATATTTTTGTAAATATTCTTCCATATCACCTAGGTTGGTATATTTATTGCCATATAGTTGGGCAAAGTAGTTTTTAATGATTGCCTTAATTTCCTCTTCATTGGAGGTGAGATCCCCCTTTTCATCCTTGATGCTATTAATTTGCCTTTCTTCTTTCCTTTTTTTAATTATATTAACCAGTACTTTGTCTGTTTTGTCTGTTTTTTCAAAGTACCAGCTTCTAGTCTTGTTTATTAGCTCAATAGTTCTGTCACTTTCTATTTTATTAATTTCTCCCTTAATTTTTAGGATCTCTAGTATGGTTTTCTTCTGGGGGTTTTTAATTTGTTCATTCTCAAGTTTTTTGATTTGCATTTCCAATTCCTTGGTCTCTGTCCTCCCTAATTTGTTAATATATGCACTCAAGGATATGAATTTTCCTCTAAGTACTGCTTTGGCTGCATCCCATAAGGTTTGAAAGGATGTTTCGCCATTGTCATTTTCTTCAACGAAATTGTTAATTGTTTCTATGATTTCTTCTCTAACTATCCGATTTTGGAGTATCATGTTATTTAATTTCCAATTAATTTTTGATTTGGGTCTCCATGTACCCTTGCCGATCAATATTTTAATTGCCTTGTGATCTGAAAAGGCTGCAGTTAATATTTCTGCTTTTCTGCATTTAAGTGCCATGTTTCTATGACCTAGTGTATGATCTATTTTTGTGAATGTGCCATGTGGTGCTGAAAAGAAGGTGTATTCTTTTTTGTCCCTATTTATTTTTCTCCATATGTCTATTAATTCTAATTTTTCTAAGATTTCATTCACCTCTTTTACCTCTTTCTTATTTATTTTTTGATTTGATTTATCTAAATTTGATAGTGGTTGGTTCAAGTCTCCCACTAATATGGTTTTACTGTCTATTTCCTCCTTCAATTCTCCTAGTTTCTCTATTAAAAATTTGGATGCTATACCATTTGGTGCATACATGTTGATTAGTGATATTTCCTCATTGTCTATACTTCCTTTTAGCAGAATATATTTACCTTCCCTATCCCTTTTGATCAGGTCTATTTGTACTTTGGCTTTGTCAGATATCATGATTGCAACTCCTGCCTTCTTTCTATCGGTTGAGGCCCAAAAGGTCTTACTCCAACCTTTAATTCTAACCTTGTGAGTGTCAACCCGTCTCATATGTGTTTCTTGAAGACAACATATGGTAGGGTTTTGGGTTCTAATCCAATCTGCTATTTGTCTGCGTTTTATGGGTGAGTTCATCCCATTCACGTTCAAAGTTATGATTGTTATTTGTGGATTCGCTGGCATTTTGATATCTTCCCCTAGTTCTGACCTTTCTTCTTTAGCTTTCTCCTTTTGAACCAGTGATTTACTTTAGGTCAGTCCCCCTAGTCCCCTCCCTTGAGATGCTTCCCTTTCTAGCCCCTCCCTTTTTATGCTCCCTTCCCCTCCCCCCTCTCCTTCCCTCCCTTTTTGTACTCCCTCCCCCCCCCTCCTTGATTTTCCTTTCTTTCTTGCCCTAATGGATAAGATAGAATTTAGGATCCCACTGGATCTAGATGTTCTTCCCTCTCAGATTTGATTTCACTGAGAGTAAGGTTTAAGTAATTCCACTTCACGCTCTCTTCCTCTCCTTCTCATATGAGAGTTCTTCCCCTCCCCTTCCCATGTGTATCTTTATATGGGAAAGTTTATTCTATTGATTCCCCCCCTAATTCTTGAAGTTAATCTTAGTATTATCACGGTTCCCCCCTCCCTTTTCCTTTTTTTGCCCCAACTTTCCCCAAATCTTCTTAATTCCCCAATCTTTCCCTATGCATGTTTCTTCTAACTACTCTTATGATGATACAATTTATGAGAGTTACACAAAACATTTTCCCCACATATTAATATATATAATTTGATGTAAATGTAGTCCTTATAGAAGAGAGTTTGACTTAAAGAAAAAGATAAGATTTATCTCCTTTTCCCTTTCTTTCATATTTACCTTTTCATGTTTCTCTTGCTTTCTGTGCTTGGATATCGAACTTTCCACAGAGCTCTGGTCTTTTCTTAGCAAATGCTTGGAAATCTTCTATTTTGTTGAATGCCCATACTTTCCCCTGGAAGTATATAGTCAGTTTTGCTGGGTAGTTGATTCTTGGTTGGAGACCCAGCTCTCTTGCCTTTCTAAATATCGTGTTCCATGCTTTGCGGTCTCTTAGTGTATTAGCCGCTAAGTCGTGTGTGATCCTTATGGGAGCCCCCTTATATCTGAAGCTCTTCTTCTTGGCTTCTTGTAGGATTTTCTCCTTTACTTGGAAGCTCTTGAATTTGGCAATTACATTCCTAGGCGTTGTCTTTTGGGGATTTAGTATAGAAGGTGTTCTATGAATCCTTTCTATTTCTATTTTGCCCCCTTGCTCCAGAACGTGAGGGCAATTTTCTTTTATAATCTCCTGTAGAATAATATCCAATTTGTTGTTTACCTCTGGTTTTTCTGGGAGACCGATGATACGGAGATTTTCTCGTCTTCCTCTGTTCTCCAGGTCCGTGACCTTCTCAGTGAGATATTTTATGTTTTCTTCCAATTCATTAATTATTTGGGTTTGCTTTATTGATTCTTGCTGTTTTATCATCTCACTTTCTTCGAGGTGCTTAATTCTGGTCATTAGGGACTGGATTTGCTTTTCAGCCTTGTCTGCCCTTCTATTGGATGCTTCGAGTTCTTTTTGCAATTGAGCAGTCTTATCTGTCAGACAGCTGATCTCTTTCTCCCATTTTTCTTTCCAGAAGGTTTCCATCTTTTGGATAAGTTCCAGTTTGAGATCTTCCAGAGCTTGTTGATAGTTTCCATTTTGGGAGGCGTGTTCTGAATTTTTTTGGATTTCCTCCTCATTCTCCTCTTTTCCTTGGGTACTTCCACCATAAAAGTTTTCAATAGTCACTTTTTTCCCTTTCTTCCTGGAGGCTTGATTTTGGGCCATGTGAGCCATCCCTTTGGTGGTTTTATTCCCCTTTCCTTTTTGGTCTGGGGTCTGGGTTATAAGAGCGGTTTTTCTGTGAATTTAGGTTGCTTCAGACTAGTTCTTCCCAGCCTCCAAGCCCAGGTATTCAGCTCCGCCCAGATAATCAGCGCGCGTTGTTCAGCGCAGCCCGCCCCAAGTACAGTTCCGCTGGATTCTCCAGTGAAAGCGCCCTGAGATGTTTTTTCCTGGCAGTCCCCAGATCCCAAGGACCCTGGAGTGCCCCCCCAGACAGAGATGCTCCCCACTCACTCGCTGTCCCGGTGTGCGCTCAGGTAGCTCACTCTGGTTTAGTGGGGGAGGTGGGGTGGGGGAAGGGCGGCTCAGTTCACTTTTCTGTGCAAGCTTTTCCTTCTTATTTTAGTGTGGAAATGTTCAAGCCCCACGTACCTTTGCCTCTGTGGGGTACTGGGGAGTCCTTCTGTTCCTCCAAAGGTGATTTTATGCTCCTTTGATGTAGTCTATTTCGTTCGGTGCCGGGGAGAGGAAGTGTGTGGCGTCTAGATTGCAGCCATGATTACCCGGAAGTCCCACCCTATTTTTTAAAAATTTTATTTGGTCATTTCCAAACATTATTCATTGGAAACAAAGATCATTTTCTTTTCTTTCCTCCCCCCCCCCTCCCACCACCTCTCCCACAGCTGGTGCAATTCCACTGGGTATCACATGAGTTCTTGATTCAAACCCATTTCCATGTTGTTGGTATTTGCATTAGAGTGTTCATTTAGAGTCTCTCCTCAGTCATGTCCCCTCAACCGCTGTAGTCAAGCAGTTGCTTTTCATCGGTGTTTTTACTCCCACAGTTTATCTTTTGCTTGTGGATAGTGCTTTTTAGATCCCTGCAGATTGTTCAGGGACACTGCATTGCCACTAATGGAGAAGTCCATCACCTTCGATTGTACCACAATGTATCAGTCTCTGTGTACAATGTTCTCCTGGTTCTGCTCCTCTCGCTCTGCATCACTTCCTGGAGCTTGTTCCAGACTCCATGGAATTCCTCCACTTTATTATTCCTTTTAGCACAATAGTATTCCATCACCAACATATGTTCAGCCATTCCCCAATTGAAGGGCATCCCCTCATTTTCCAATTTTTGGCCACCACAAAGAGCGAAGCTATGAATATTCTTGTACAAGTCTTTTCCCTTATTATCTCTTTGGGGTACAAACCCAGCAGTGCTATAGCTGGATCAAAGGGCAGACAGTATTTTAGCACCCTTTGGGCATAGTTCCAAATTGCCCTCCAGAATGGCTGGATCCATTCACAACTCCACCAGCAATGAATTAGTGTCCCCACTTTGCCACATCCCCTCCAGCATTCATTACTTTCCTTTGTTGACATATTAGCCAATCTGCTAGGTGTGAGGTGATACCTCAGAGTTGTTTTTATTTGCATCTCTCTGATTATAAGAGATGTAGAGCACTTTTTCATGTGCTTATTAATAGTTTTGATTTCTTTATCTGAGAACTGCCTGTTCATGTCCCTTGCCCATTTATCAATTGGAGAATGGCTTGATTTTTTGTACAATTGATTTAGCTCTTTATAAATTTGAGTAATTAAACCTTTGTTAGAGGTTTTTATGAAGATTGTTTCCCAATTTGTTGCTACCCTTCTGATTTTAGTTACATTGGTTTTGTTTGTACAAAAACTTTTTAATTTGATGTAGTCAAAATTATTTATTTTACATTTTGTGACTCTAAGTTTAAACCCTATTATTGTTGGGGGCACCCCCCCCTTCCTAGGCATCACCTTGCACTCTTCCCCATCCAATCATTTGTGAAAATCTGTAGATTCTCCCACAGGTCACCTCAGACCCTGGGGCAGACCCTCATCACCTCACACCTGGACTGTGTCAACAGTGTGTTGCTGTTCCATCTCAGGGCTCTCCCCATTGCAGTCCATTTTCCACGTAACTCAAAGGGATCTTCTTTTTACAGCATAGGTGTGAGCATAGCGACTCTCCCCACTTCCCATTCAATGTAGTCCAGTGCTTCTGTCCTGGTGCCAGAATCAAATATAATTTCATCTGTCTGCCACTCACATTGGACAGAGAAAATCACGTGTCTCCAGCAGGATGCAGCTTTCCTTGGGAAATTTCAGCTGCTCTGCGAACAGGATAAGGATGCTGTAAACACACAGCCTTGTGCCTCCTGCCCTTATTCCTTGATTGCTCAGAGGCTCACATCTTGTATCATACTATTGGAAGCAGAAAGAGAGAGGGGGGATTGGGGGACCACACACCTTGGTCCCCTGCCTTTATGAGTCTAAGTTTCCAAAGGATTGATTTTCTAATTGCAAAAATGTCAGTCGAGGAGGAAAGATCTTTTTTAATGGCAGTGGGTGGCATGTGGGAAGTGAGTGCCAGAGCTTCCTGGAGGGTAAGCAGCTGCTTATTGTCTTCTTGCAAGACTGATCCTGCCCAGAGCAGAACAGAAGCCAGAGATGGTTTTGTTCGCCTACAAAGCCCTTCTTAGCCCCACCTCTCATACTGGTTCTCTAAGGAGAGACCCAGAAGTAGAATTGGGGGGGGGGGAACGCAGCAAGTTCCTTCAGACCTGGAGGTCTTGCACCAGAGTTGAGAAGATAATGTGTCAGGGATGATGTCCAGGAGGATTCTCGTTCAGGTATTGGAAGGACCAAATGCCTTCCATGGTCACTTCCAACTCTAAATTCTATAAAATGGCAATGACATCAGGATCGAGAATTTCTGGGACCAAACTTCGTGCCTCTTAGGGACACATCAGGCCATGCCAACCAGAGAGGCTTGTGTCGTGATGATGCTCTAGATCTCCGTGACTTTGGGTGAGAGCTTTTGTGCAATGAGGCACTAAGGGAAAGAGGCACCTTGATGGTCCCTTGACTTGGGCCAAACTTTCCCTTTGTTATTAGGCTCTTGCTATCTTCTCAACAGGCTACTAGTCTATTTATCTTTCAAGATAGGTAGAGGGCAGGCACATAACAACTCTGGCCTTCCAAAGACATTCTATGAGGCAACTGAGAAATTGCTGTCCACCATAGTGAGTGCTTAAGAAATATTTGTTGACTCATTAACTATAAATGCTTATACTTGGTTCCTGATGGGGACTAGGGATGGGAGAAGGGTAAAAAAAAGGGGATTCCAGGGAGTCTCATCACCTTTGTAATTTTGCTGGTGACTATGTCCATGCAGGGCACCTAGTGTGGGCAAGGTGGCATTGGTTTGCTCAGTAGTGGGAGAAAATTATCCTTGTTAGCTTTGGCAGCAAATGAAAGATTTTCTGTTATAGACACCGCACCCATTATGCTTCGGAAGAAGCAATCATTATAATGAAATTAAGTGACATGAGATATGAATAATTTAGAATCAGATAGGGTTTTTGTTCTAAAAGCTTTAAAATTCAAAAATATTTCCCAGAGGATTTTAGTCATGAGCCTGAATAATAGAATGGACAGTTTTATCACTAAATACCAGTGTAAAATAGCAATGCAAAAGCAATTAATTAAAATAACAGGGAGATAGAAATTTTAGTCTCTGATTATCTCGGAGCATTAAGAAACATAGTTCAGTTTTTTTCTTGGTAAAAGATGGAAAAATTTGCTCTATTCTGTAAGTTGCTTTCCTGTTTTGGTGCTTATGTGCAGATTCAATTAAGTTCACTTTCTTGATTTTCAATGAACCAATTTTAATTGCATTTCTTGACCTGCTGCTGCTGTCCAGGGTTACTAGCATAATTGAAGTGGAAAATCATTATTGGCCCTTTGATTTTTTAAAAACCCTCACCTTCCCTCTTGGAGTCAATATTGTGTATTGGCCCCAAGGCAGAAGAGTGGTCAGGGCTAGGCAATGGGGGTTAAATGACTTGCCCAGGGTCACACAGCTGGGAAGTGACTGAGGCCAGACTTTGGCCCTTTGATTTTTTTTCCCTTTTAAACATTATTTTATTTGGTCATTTTCAAACATTATTCATTGGGAAAAAAGATTATTTTCTTTTCCTCCCCCCCTCCAACCACCCCTCCCATAGCTGACGCGCGATTCCACTGGGTATCACATGTGTCCTTGCTCCGAACCCATTTCCCTGTTGTTGGTATTTGCATTAGAGTGTTCATTTAGAGTCTCTCCTCAGTTGTATCCCCTCCACCCCTGTAGTCAAGCAGTTGCCTTTCCTCGGTGTTTTTACTCCCACATTTTGTCCTCTGCTTGTGGATAGTGTTTTTCTCCTAGATTCCTGCAGATTGTTCAGGATCACTGCATTGACATGAGTGGAGAAGTCCATTACGTTCAATTGTACCACAGTGTGTTTGTCTCTGTGTACAATGTTCTCCTGGTTCTGCTCCTCTCGCTCTGCATCACTTCCTGGAGGTTGTTCCAGTCTCCATGGAATTCCTCCACTTTATTATTCCTTTTAGCACAATAGTATTCCATCACCAACATGTACCACAATTTGTTCAGCCATTCCCCAAATGATGGGCATCCCCTCGTTTTCCAGTTTTTGGCCCTTTGATTTTTAACACCAAAAGAAGCATAAAAAAGAGATGTTCGGTGATCCAAGGTGTTTACTTTTGTTGTGAAAATGCTCTGGTACAGAATCTGAGTTGAAAAAGGGGGCAGCTAAGTGGCTCAGTGGATTGATAGCCAGGTCTAGAGCCTGGAGATCATCCTAGGTTCAAATTTGGCCTTAGACATTTCCTGGCTGTATGACCCTGGATAAGTCACTTAACTTCCATTGCCTTGTCCTTACTGCTCTCTGCTTTGGAACAAATATCGAGTGTTGATTCTAAGACGGAACTAGGGGCTTAGAAAAGAGAAGAAAAAAGAAAAAAAGATTCCTGGTGCAGGGTACAGTCCTTCAGATAATATTTGTGGATGACATTGTCTTGATTGCATTGGGCTCTTGAATAATGTGGAGCCAGTAAACATTCATTAACTGTCTTCCAAGTGTCAGGCACTGTGCTTTAGGCAAGAGACAGTCCTGTCTTCAAGGAGTTCATCATTTAATGGAGGAGACAACAAGCAAACAAAAACATACAAACAAGCTATATACCAGGATACACAGGAAAGGAGAGGGAAGGCACTAGACTTAATAGGGATGGAGGAAGGCTTTCTATAGAAGGTGGGATTTTATTCAAAGTTATTTTATTTCTCCAATTATATATAGAATCATAATTTTCAACATTTTTCTGAAATCATAAGATCCCAATTGTCTCCCTCCCTTCTTCCCTTCCCTCCCCCCTCTCAGAGATGGTAAGCAATTTGATCTGGGTTATACAGGATTAGCATGTAAGACCCACTTCCAGATTGGTCATTGTTTTAAGAGAATACTCATCTAAAACAAACCCCAAATACAATAAAGTGAACAATTATGACTGAACAACAACAAACTCCTTAACTTCCCAATTCCTCAGCCTTCCATTCCTCCTCAGCCTTCCATTCCACCTCAGCCACACCA
The DNA here is from genome assembly GCF_027887165.1 of Monodelphis domestica. Taxonomy (NCBI): domain Eukaryota; kingdom Metazoa; phylum Chordata; class Mammalia; order Didelphimorphia; family Didelphidae; genus Monodelphis; species Monodelphis domestica. Next base: position 17,137,313 of record NC_077234.1, read on the forward strand.
TGGTCACACCATGGGTCTTGTTAGCAGCCAAGTCCATTTCACTTCCTAATCAGAGACTCCGTCACTTCTCTATCAGACGATAAACCCCTGTCGTTCTAGCATCCTTTAGCTTCACCCCTTCACACCTGTACTTTGACCTAAGCAAGACTTCCGTTCCTCAGTACCTCTTCAATCCTTCCCCTTGCTCTGACTTTACTTTCCTCCCTTTCAAATATAAACTCACTAACTAGCCTTTGCGTCTCCATGATGATCTCTGTCCTTGAATCTCTTCCCTTGCCCTATGGCAACTCTGCTCTTGCCAAACCATAGCCCTGGATTACTTGTACCATCTGCATTTTCCACTCCTGTGCAGGAGTCCTTGAATGAAGCGGTGTAAATGAGGTAGATCATGAATTATCCAGCCCCTACTTGTCCCTTATTGCAGCAAGAGTCCTTTTATTCCTCCCGAATTGTGTCCACATCTCATTCCCTCTTGCAACTACCCTGAAGCATCTCCTCCCTCCTCAAGCTTCTCACCAAGCTTTTACCCTCTTCCTGAGAAAATTGAGACCCTTCAACATGAGTTGTTTTGCTTCTGTTCTTTTAATTTCAAAACTCTTTCTCATCATCCCTCCTTCCTCCTTCCTCCTTGTCCCCAGCCTCTGAGAGAGGTGGCCCTTCGCTTTACCAAGGCCAACCCCTCTAAATGGGCGCTCGAACTCCTCACTTCCTTCCCTCATCTTCAAACTCTTCCCTCCCACTGGTGTATTCCTCTTGCTTTTGGACACGTCCAAGTCTGTCCTAGCCTTAAAAACATCTCCGGTAGAGCCCCAGCATTCCTTAAAGCTCTTATGGTCCCAGCCTAGGTCTTCAACATCATCAGAAGTTACCTCCTCTCCTGCATTCTGACCTCTGCTGCTCAGTTAAACTGACCACATCCTGACTCTAGGTGACTGTCCCTCGTACTTGGAACAGCTCACGTATAATCTGTATGTGTCCATGACACGTGTATACACATAGCATGTATACACACATGTCTATAGATCACATGTAGACATGTGTATGCACGCCTGTTTTATATTTCTTTAAGGTTTGCAAAGGGCTTTACAAATATGATTTCACTTTGTCTTTATAATAATACTGTGGCATAGTTTAAATGATTCTTCTCGTTTTATAAACAAGGGAACTGAGGGAGACAGAGATGAAATGACTTGCTCAGGGTCACACAGCTAATAGCTTATGAAGGATTTGGACTCAGGGCTTGCTGACTCCAAGTCCGGAGCTCCATCCCTTTAATGCATCTCAACAGCACAATCTTCCTGAAGCCTCTCCTGATGTCCCCCTTTCATGTCCTCCTTTCCAAACTACCTTGTATTTAACCACTTGTTTTGTATTTGTGTTGATTCACTTTTTATTTGTGCTTCTCTGTTTCGTGGAGCCCTCTCCTTACAAGGCGAGCTCCTTGGGAGAAGAGACTGTCTCATCCTTGTCCTCTTGCTTGGCACATAGCAGCCACTTGAGTACTTGTGTGGAAAAGAGAGGTGGGGAAGTATCTCCCTGCTGGCTCAATTAACGGCACTTTCCTTTGGGTGAATTATGGTCCTCACCTTCTGGACGGAGCGGGAAAGAGAGAGACTGGCAGAGTCTGGCCAGGTGTAAAGGCACAGGCTGTACCAGCTACAGTGGAAGGATGCCACCGCCACCAGCGTGGTGGAGGGAGAGACACTGGGAAGCAGGAGCCTCCTCTCAGACCTAAAGCTTCGACTTGGCTTAATAATATGCTTTTGAGCAGGTCTGTGGGATTCTCTTGGCTGCTGAAGGAGGCATGTGTATATAGCATTAATGGCTTGTCAAGTGCCAACCATTCTCTTGCTGGCCATTCTCAGAGAGTCCCAGAACTTTCTTCAGATGGATATTATGCAGCCTCGTATTCTTTATGCCTTTTTATTAAACGCCGCAGGTAATTAACAGCCCTCCATGTATGAGATCATGCATTGTTTCCATGCTCTTGTGTTTCTATGACGACAGTGTGTCTCTGCTCACAACCTCAGCCCATCGTTCCAATACGGTCTTAATAAAAGACAACACTTCCTCGTAGGAACAGGATAAAATCATACAGTGCATGGCATCAGGGCTGTGGCCAGAGGGAGCGATGATGCACATGCTGCACTGGAAGACAGAGGAGGATTTCCAAAATAACTATGCCAGGTCTAATATCTCTGGAGCTTAGCACAATGCCTTGTCTATTTAATAAGTAAGCCCTTAATAAATATTTGTCGAATCACAGACTCATATATGTTTAGAGCTGAAATGGATCAAATTCCCTCATTTTCCAGATGAGGAAACTGAGGCATAGAGAGCTTAAGATTTGCTCAGAATAGTACAGTAAGCCTTTAAGGGAGAATTTGAACTCAGCTTCTTCTGACACCATACTGCCTAATTGAATTGAAATAACTTAGCTCTTTTTGGCTACCTTGTCACTCTGTTGAGTTATATTAAGTCTATAATCTTCTCAAACTTCCCCTTTCCCTCCGGTCATTTTAGTATGGCTATTGACTCATAAGTCCCCTATCCTGTAAGTGTATTGTTATATTTGTTTGAGCCCAAGTTTAAGACTTAAAATTGATTCCTATTTCATTTCATTGGGGATTCAATCCATTTTTTCTACCCTGTAGAAATATCTTTGGATCATCCATCATCTAATGAGGGATAGTTAAAGGTATAAATTCTACATGTGACCTTTGGGTGTGTGTGGAAATTTTGAACATATGTGGGTGCACTTGAGAGTGTGAAATAAATTCTAGGACCATTTCACTAAGGTCTTCTTTGAATTCTTCAGAACAGCATGGCAGTGACTAGAGGAGCTTGAAGTCATCCACATTCTCCCACGAGCCTGGAAAGAACTGGATTCAAGAATCGACCTAGTGATGGATTGTGTCTGTTGTTCTAGGTCTAGTATAGCTAAGTTGGAAGAGACTCATTGATCAGGAGACTGAGTGGTAAAATAGTAATTTTTAATTCTTGACTGTACCATCTAGGAAAGACCCACAGGGCTGCGGTGAGCATCAGTGAAGTTTCTTTGCCAATTGATTTGAGAATTCTTGATTTATTGAAGCAAGACCGTTTGCATAGCAATACTGATTTTTTGAATTGTGGCTATAAAATTCTCCAATATGCAAATACAACAACTGAGGCAGAGCTCCAAGCCAGTAGCTATTAAAGGGACCTGCCCGCCCCCCAACAAATAGGATTCCAGACCTTCCTCATGATCCGAGACCCTCACCTTTTCCAAAGTACAGCTGTTATAGCCTTCATTGCCTAGTTCTGTTATATGTCTGGTCAGTCCAGGCATCAGTGTGTTATCTCATTGGTGAACTCCAAACTCTTTGTATGCCCTTCTGGTCACATTGCTACCAAATAATAAAGGAGACATATGGCAGCCAGCCCACTGGCAACCAACCCATCCCTATGGAAACCAGCCCACCTATGCTGTATCCTCAAGACATCATCTCCCCCTTCAAATTTTCAGGCCCCCAATGGGAGGGGAAACACAGCGGAGACCGAAACAATATCGAGAACTTGTATATGGAACATGGATAACCTGGATAGCTCTTGAAAGCTCCTAGGGCCACTCCTCTGCCTTCAGATTTGTCGTTCCAGGTTTCCCCACAGGAATGCTGATGTCCTCAGTTGGGTCCAGTCCAGCCTGTGCTACCATTTGCTGACTCTCCACTACTGCCATCTGCTGGATCTTCACTGGACTAAAGTAGCTCATTCATCTTTCTTTTATGAGTGTTATTCTGATGGTGATGATGAATTTTTTCTCCCTTCTTCATTCCCATTTTTCATGGTTCCTTTACCACCTCAAGGCTGTTGATGTGCACTAACCCTTAAAATGGCGGTGATGGGGGGCAGCTGGGTAGCTCAGTAGATTGAGAGCCACGCCTAGAGATGGGAGGTCCTGGGTTCAAATTTGATCTCAGACACTTCCCAGCTGTGTGACCCTGGGCAAGTCACTTGACCCCCATTGCCTAGCCCTTACCACTCTTCTGCCTTGGAGCCAATACACAATATTGACTCCAAGACAGAAGGTAAGGGTTTAAAAAAATAATAAAATGGCGGTGATGCTATGACGCTTGCTGTTGTTCATATCTGTGTAGGGAGCGTATTGTCCATGCTTGAAAATCCAGGCTATTGGAAGCCAACCAGTCAATAGGTAGCCATTAAGTTCCCATGTGCTATGCCTTGAGAATAAATAGAAAAGAGAAAGACAATGGCTGCTCTTGAGGAGCTTATAATCTCTGAGGGAGACAAAGTGAAGCACAGCCTCCCTTGGTGAAAATCCAGGTGTCTCTGGCTCTACGGCCTGTCCCCTAAGGCAGAGATTCTTAACTTGATGGCTGTGAACTTAAAAACACATTTTGTGACTGTATTTCAATACCATTCGTTTCCTTCAAAATCCTACATATTTTATTTTATGTTAAAACAAGAACATCATTCTTAGAAGTGGGTCCAAAGACCATCAGACTGTCAAAGGGGTCCATGACTCCCCAAAGGGTGAGAATGCTTTGTAAAGAGAAAAGTGGAAGGATCATCTGGCCAATTATTTTTGGAATTCATAGGCTCATAGACTGAGCTGGAAGGGACTGACTGCAGAGGACACTTTGCCCAAATTTCTGTATTTTACTAATGAGGAAACCAAGCTCAGATTGGTTCTTATGCCTGAGGTAATAAGGGGCAGAGCATGTTCTTTTCCTGGTCCTGCTAGTTTTACACTGCTTTGGTTCATGGGAGTTTTGCCATGTGTTTCTAAATTCCTTCTAGTCCTTATAATTTCTTACTGTACACTGCTGTCCAAGATTCAAGTCCTGCAGCATGTGGCCTCCTCTTTTGGAGCTTTGCTTGCTATATTCCGATGTTTCGACTGAACTATAAACAAAACAGTAGTTTAGTCTCTTTATTGCCATTCTTGAACAAAGAAATTAATGCCTCCACGAAGGGTCGCAATAGCCATGCTGCATGCAGGTTGGTTCTTATGCCAAAAGCTGGCTGTGCAAATGGATTGATAGGGCCAAGTGCCTGTTAATTTACTTGGAAGATGCCATGTTAAACTCCATTTAGGATAGAAAGACAGAGGAACTGGGATCATCTGTGAATTAGGAAAGTAGAATTCGGCTTGAAATAAATCAAAAGAAGAAATGGCCCAAGTGCTATTACCAACCTCTCCTTTCCCTCTTTTCTCTTCTGTTCTCTTCACTTCCCCAGGAATAATCAGACAAGTGCTTCATCAGTAGAAGCAATGGAAAAAAAGAATGAAAAACTCCATATCGTTGCTTAAAAAGAAGCCAGAAAATAGCAATAATGATAGTGGCAGGGCTATTTTTTCTTTATTTAAGTGCAGTGTTGCTTCCAGGTCCATTAATGTAGATCACAAAGAGTATTTGTCAGTTCTGGACAAGCCTTGAAATTGTCCCCCATTCTGTATTTTTCTTGCCTTTTTTTTTTAACAACATGGCTAATGTGGAAACATGTTTTGCATGACTTCATATGTATAATGGGCTTTTCTTGCCTTCTCAGTGGGCGGGAGGAGAGAATTTGGAAGTGAAAATAAAAATTAAAAAAAGAAAACCTAGGAAGTGTCCCTAATGGGTTGTTATCCATCAGAAGTGTTTGAATAAGTTTTATTGTTGCCTTTTTAAAATTTCACAACAATTTCCAGCTATATCCCTACCTCCAGTGAGTCTTCCCTTGTAAAAACCAGCAACAACAAAATGACAGTAAAGTAAACCCATAGTCCTTCACTTCTTGAATGAAAGCAGGATTTGATCGGAGGCTTTGCACTTCTTAGAGCCGGAAGAGCTCTTCTCATCTGATCCCTTCCTTTTAGAGATGAGGAAACAGAGAAGCAAAGGGACCTGTCCAAGTTGACAAATAATAAATGACAGACCTAGACCTTCGGAGACCAAATCCAGGGCTTTTTCTACTATGTTACACTATTTCTTACACCTTGTCCAAAATAAATGCCAGCATGCTCTGGAAAGCCGAATTCTCTATCCTTAAAGCCTAATAAAGGGAATATTGAACATCATGCCCCTTTGATAGCTCTCTTGCTCTCCCTGCTCTGCCTTGTGTCCATCCTGGAGATCTACTTTGTCTGTTCCTGGCTATGCAGAACCAAGTAGAGAATCACAAAGGCAAAGGAGCAAAGCCCCTGCCTCTGGTTTTCAATATAGCCACCCCCCCATGAGCTTGGTCACTAATTCTGTTCTCTGTGAAGGCTGGCCTGAAGTTTTGCAAACCTTTTCTTTGTAGAAAATGAACATTAATCTTGTAAACAAAGGCACAAAAATGTTCAGCATATCTGTGAGAATAAACTATGATCGAGTAACTTCAAAGCAAAAATTTGCATATGAAAACTACTCACTGCTAATTCTAAACCTGTTCATTACAATACTTTGCCCAAGAACTATACCAAATCTAATCCTGAACACGAGTCCACTTTGTTAGTCCTACTTGAATCATTCCATTTTCTTGGAAATAATAATTTATCTCCCTCCTTCCCTTTCTTGGTTCCTTCTTTCTTTTGTTCATTTTTTCCTTTTTCCCTCCCTTCCTCCCTCCATCCCTTCCTCCCTTCTTTATCCAAGTTATGTTCACTAGCTTTGGATGGCCCCAAAGGCTCTCTCTTGATATCTCATCTCTTTATTCTATATTGTCTTACTTGGTGATCTCAAAAGCTCTCATGGATCCAACTATCATCATTGAGCAAATGATTCTCAGATTTACTTAATCAACTCTAATTTCTCTCCTGACCTCTAGTTTTTCATCAAAAACTGCCTATTGGACACATTGAACTAAATGTTCTAGAGATATTTCAATGTCATTATATCTACAACATGGCTCACTATTTTCTCCTCGAAGCTGTTCCTTCTTCTCAATTACTCTATTACTTTTCTAATTAATTAGTTAAGAAAGAATATTTTCCCATGGTTCCATGATTCATGATTTTCCCCTCTCTTTCTCCCTCCCCCCTCCTGGAGCTGATGAGCAATTCCACCGGGTTATCCATGGATCATTGTTCAAAGCCTATTTCCATGTTATTCATATTTGCAATAGAGTGATTTTTTAAAACCAAAATCCCAAACCTATCCCCATCAAACCATGTAATTGATCCCATGTTTTCCTTCTGCATTTCTGCTCCCACGGTTCTTTCTCTGGATGTGGATAGCTTCTGTCTCCTAAGCTCCTCCTGTTGTCCTGGTTCATTGCATTGTTAATTACTCTGTGACTGTTGAGGGCACTACCATCTTTGTTTTCATTCAGGCTTATAGCCTTAGTATTTTTTCTGTGAGGAATCTAGGCAGTACAGACAAGAGAGAGCTAGACCTTCAGTCAGGAAAACCTGAGTTCAAATTCAACCTCAGATACTTACTAGCTGTGTGACCAGGAGTAAGTCGTTTAATTACTGACTGCCTCAGTTTTCTCACCTAGGAAATGGGGATAATATTAGCCCCTACCTTCCAAGAGATCTTTGCAAACCTTCAATGGTGGTTGTTATTATCATTATGGTGTTAATGAGGATGATGAATATCCTTGATTCTTCACTCACACTCTGCCCACCATTCCCCCTTTTCCAATTTATTGCCAGATCTTCCTGTTCTTACCTTTATGACACCTATCTCTATACATTCCCTTCTTTCCACTCCCACATCTGCCATAATGCCAACACTCCCCTCCCCCCCAACCATCTTACCCCCTCCCTCATTCAATAAACTCATCTCCTCCCTCCTGGACCATTCAATCACCTGCTGGTCGAGTTGCCCGACAAGTGCTCAGTTGTCAAAGTGATCTCCTAAATGCACAGGTCTTACCATGGCACCTCCCATTCAGTCAACCCCAGTGGTTCCCCAGGACCTCTAGAATCAAATAGAAAGTCCTTAGTTTGGCTTTCAGAGCCTCGGAGATCTTGCCCTTTCCACCTTTCCAAGCTTATGTTTTACACCTTCATGTACACTTTATGATATGGTAGCAATGCCTCCCTGGCTGCTCCTCACCCATGACACTCCATCCACTGGTTCTGTGGCTTTTCACTGTCTCTCTCCCTCCCCTTCCCAGTGCCAAAAAGGCTGTCTCTCCCTTCTCATCTCTCTCTCCTGCCTTCCTTCAAGCCTTTCCCAGAACCCCCATGATGGGTGCCTTTCCTTTGGCACCATTTCTCATTGATCCTGTTATATACATTTTTTGGCATGTTGTTGATTGCATGTTGTCTCCCACATTCGAAGAGAAGCTCCTTGAGGGCAGGGACTGTGTTTTTGCTTTTCTTCACATCCCCAGGGCTTAGCACCATGCCTGGCAGGTGGGAGATGCTTAATAAATGCTAGCTGACTTACTATTGATTGTCTCATTGGCCCTTATTAGGAATTGGACTCTCCTTTATCCCAAAGAGAGCTGGGCAAAAACACTTGATAGAGAAACTAGATCAGATGGTGTGTACAGCATTCTTCCCTCTAGTTCTCTCCTTTGCCAAGAGGTGGGAGCTACACTTCATTCCTTCTGGAACAAAGACCCATTGCTATAGTGATTCAGACTTCAGTTATTGTTGAAGTCATCACATACACCATGTCCTGGTTCTGCTTCCCTCTCGCTCTTGTTCAGTTGGCTCTTGCTCTTGGTGACTCTGTTTAGGGCATTCTTGGTGAGGATCCTCGAGTGGTTTGCTGTTTCCTTCTCCAGCTCATTGGACAGATGAAGAAACAGGGACAACAGAGGGACTTGCCCAGGGTCACACAGCTTATAAGTGTCTGAGGCCAGATTTGAACCCACGAAGAGGAGCCTTTCTGATGCCAATCCCAGGCTCTATACACTGTGCCCTGTAGCTGTCCTAATACCCTCTTCCTCAGTTTATAGAAGTCTTTCCAGGATTCTCTGAATTCTTCCTATTTGACATCTTTTACTTCACTTTGATGCCATCATTTTTTTACCCAGTCTCTAATAGACGGATACTCACTTTGTTTCCAATTCTTTGCAACTAGGAAAAATGCTGATCTGAGTATTTGGGTAGATTTTTTTGGGTAGATCTTTCCAAGGTGCTTACTTCTGGTTGGGTTCATTATAGACTTAAAAAAATTATTGAGTATCTTGGGTAAACCACCTCATTTTTTTTTTCCTGAGCCCTCCTAAGACTCATTCAGTGTAGGTAGAGTTCATAACACAATTGAGGAAAGAAAAGCACTTAGTAAAGATGACTTAATGCAACAGTGCCACCCTGTGTTAGTGAAGTCCCCTAACAACACCCACCAGTCAGGAAAATGAAATAAGGATTGAGAGACTGAACCAAGACCTGAGAAGTTTTAGAATTATCTTAGAAAAGGGAGGATTCAGAAACAACACCTGTAGTCTTTGGCTACTTAGAACTATTGATCTTAGATAGGATTAAAGCAGTGAATATATTAAAGTATGGATCTATGAAGATTGAAATATTTAGAGAACTGGATTGCAAGAGTTTCTCAGATGGCTGAGACTTTAGGAAAGGTGCTTGTAAATCTGCAAGAAATCCTAAATCTAAGGTTGGGAGGGATCTCAGAGATAGTCTAGCTTACCCTCCTTCCTTCCTTCCTTCCTTCCTTCCTTCCTTCCTTCCTTCCTTCCTTCCTTCCTTCCTTCCTTCCTTCCTTCCTTCCTTCCTTCCTTCCTTCCTTCCTTCCTTCCTTCCTTCCTTCCTTCCTTCCTTCCTTTTTTAACTTTTAAAAAGGGGAAATTTTTGGAGAAGATATGGCAAAAGCAGGAGTGCAAACAATCCATTGAACTGAGAGTATCTTTCCCTGTTTCCATCCTGGTTCCTGAGAAGAGTGGGCTCAAACTTCAAGTGATGCTACAGAACATTTGACCCACCAATGTCACTGCCAAATTCATTACAGGTAAGAATGAAGTCACTTCCTTGCTTGCATATTGTTGGCCTGAGTCAAGAAGGGGACTTGGTCCTTCAAAACTGTCTGAAAACTGGGGTCAACTCCATTTCCTGGACCCTTGGTATTGTCCCAACATTTTTTTTTACCTTCTGTATATGGATTCAGCAAGGGCTAGGCAATTGGGATAAAGTGACTTACCCAAGGTCACACAGCTAAGAAGTACCTGAGATCCAACTTGAACTCAGGATTTCCTGTCTCTAGGCTTGACTCTCAATCCACTGAACCACTTAACTGTCCTCCATGATATACTTAATCTTAAATATTTTTGTCTTCTCCATCTAGAATTTTAAAAGCCTAGATAATCAACAAAACATTATATCAATCCCTGATATGTAGTATTCTAATTTTCCATCTGAAAATGCTCATCCCGAGAATTTAACAATTGGCTCTTACAAGCCAGTATAAGCTTGTCCCAGAATATCTGTGCTTCTGCTTGAGATGGGGCATACAAAGCATTATTGAAGACATTGGCTCATGGATTTAGAAGTGGGTACTTTGAAAGTCTTTTAGTCCAAACTCCTAATTTTACAGATGAGGAAACAAATAATGAGAAATTAGGTGACCTTTCCAAGGACACACAGAGTTAGGATTTGAACCTGAGTTCTATGACTTCCAGTAGAGTTCCCTTTCTATTAGGCTTCAAGGGAGAATGGGCTACAGAAGTGACACAGCCCTATGGCAAAAATGAGATAGAGAGCCTGAGCCCCAAGATCTAGAAAAAAGCAAGGCTTTCTCCAATCCATTGGGAAGAAGATTTATGGAAAGACACATCCTGACATGGGAAGAGAAGCAGATGGCTCGGGATCTAGACAAAACTTCTTTGACTCCGACTCCCTCCTGTAGTACCTGGATGGTTGACAATGTCTCACCCTTGTATTTACAACCCTCGCACAGGCTCAAGGTGCCTGGTATGTAAAAAATGACCACTTGATGCTTGCTTTTTATTCATCAGCCTTGATGAAGGGAATGAACATGTGTTCCAATAAGGTAGCTGCTAGCTGCCACCATGGTAAATGCTTCAGTGGCTAGAGAAGGGCACCTATGTAATAGTTAAAATTAGTTTCTCTCTGTCAAGGAGTATTATATTTTATGAGGTTTATTAAAGGTTAAAGATTAAAAAAAATACAGAATAAGAAAGCACATGTCTAGGCCCAGAGAGGCCCATTCAATTTCACTTACATCATGAGAGATGTGTCTGCTGGGAAGCGGAAGCAGGAAAGAGCCTCAGTAGGTGGAGAACTCCTTTAAATAATAATTTGTGATCTCGCCCAGGTGAGAATTCAGTGTGATTACAAAGCGTTCTGGGAAGTGAGCAAGGACTTCTGGGGACTGGAGTCCTGGGTTCAAGTCTCCATTTTTTACATTTCTCTGTGTGATCATTTTGGGAAAGATTTTCCCCATAAGGATCATGAAAACATAATCAACTTACAGATTACAATAATTTGAGGATAAGAGAGAGAAAAAACCCCCCAAAACCAATAATTGCTGGACACATTGAGAAAAAGCCAGTTAGGGGGCAGTCCCCTTTGGCATAAGAGTGTACATTCAAAATAAATGTTCAATCAACTGCACCCAAAGTTCATTCTTGATCTTCTTGTGCAGCTTGTGGTCTGGAGGCTTCTTCATGGTGTCTTCTCCAATAGTTCAGTTTCTGGATTTGGAGAGGTAGCATCTTTCTTTACCTAAAATTCTTCTCAAAAGGAATTTAAACTTTGCAATTTAAATAATGATATTTTTTACATTTCCCCGTGTTGTGGGTGATTGAAAAACACAGGATCACTTAGGGATGCATGGCTGAGTTATGAGGTATATGAATCAATTGGCAAGAGATATTAAAAAGACATCACAAAAATCCAAATAAAAAAGAAAATTTCTGGATGAAAATATAGACTATCAAAGTCTTATGTGTAAAAATTCTAAGTAAAAGAAAATAAATCTATAACAGGTCCTTGAATTAGGGCCCAATTAAAATGATTGAAGCAATGATGCATTGATGCATTTACCCAGTTAGTAGCCAGGACAACAGAAAGGTACCACACTATGAAAGGCAGAAAAGGGACCAGATTATAGGAGCCAGGGGAGATTACAAAGCATCCTGGGAAGTGAGCAAGGATTTCTGGGGACTGGAGTCCTGGGTTCAAGACTCCATTTTTTACACCTAGAATAAGGAAGATCTTTAAACCTTGCCTCAAACATTTCCTAGCTGTGGGATCCTGGGCAAGTCATTTAACCTCAACATGACTCAGTTTCTCAACTATAAAACTGGGATAATAATAGCACCTACTTCTCAGGAGTTTTGTTGTGAGAATATCAAGTATCTGTTCTGACTATCTTGGAATATGGTATGAGATGGTCTGTGCCTAGTTTCTGCCATATTGTTTTCCAGTCTTCCCAACAGTTTTTGTCTATAGTGAGTTCTTCCCTTCCAAATCTTAAATCTTTGGGTTTATCAAACATTAGGTTGCTATGGTCATTTATGACTATGTATTGATTACCTAACCCATTCCATTTCTCTGATTCTTAGCCAGTACCAGATTGTTTTAATGATTACCACTTTATGAGACAATTTGAGATCTGGAATGGCTAGATTTCCTTCCTTTATATTTTTAAAATTAATTCCCTTGATAGTCTTGACCTTTTCTCTTTACAGATGAATTTTGCTATTTTGATTTATAGTTTTTAGCATCACTCATGTCTAGGAAGAGAGTGATTCCTTGCTGGACATTGACTTTCAAAGCAAGGAAGAGAAAGGGGCAAGTGATGGTACATGAGCAGGGGCCTGAAGTGGTGGCAAAGTGCCACCACTTTGGTTAAATGATTACAGTTTTGACTTGACAAGGACTATTTTAGTTTTTGGTGACTTTAATAAACAGACATATGTGTAAAGATGTAAAGAAATCAGAGTCTGTTTTGTATGCCAGAAGTGATCTGTGGTTACATTGTTCTGATATTTGAGGGGGTGTTTAGGTTACTGTCCAAATTTCTTATTTTTGTGGTTTTTCCTTGGCAGAGAGGATAAGGAAAGTTAATTAACTGAAGGATTTTATAGCTATATGAGAAGAATAACTAAATACCCAATATGTTACCAGGAAGGTTCCTGACTGACTGAAAATTAGCTTGGTATATTATAGAATGTACCATTGAGTTCAGGCTAGCAATCTAGATTGTGGAACCTTAAAATGGACTTGGGGGAGGTAGATGGTACTAACCAGAAGTCATCAAGTTCAGGAAGTTAGAATGATACAGCCTAGACCTGAGGAATATTATTTAAGGAGTAGATTAGTAATTTGAGACAGTGTAGACAGTGTATATTTTTAAAATTTCTATTTTATCTTTTCTTAGCAATTAGCTAATTCTTAGAAATTAGCATTTCTAATTATCCCATTGTATTATTTCAGTATTTGCATGTTTTGACTATCCTTATAAATACCATAACTCATGTCCTTGGTTTCTTTGTAACACAATGGACCAAGTTACATTTTAGGACCTCTGATTCTTTGCCCCACACCAAATATTGTACTTGAGAATATCAGTAGCTGACATTTCCCTAAGGAGAGTTACCAGCTCCCCTTAAAAGCATTTAGTCTCACAAAGCAAAAAATGGAAGTTCCCTTTACATACTAAAGAGTACAGAATGGACTTCCATCTGAGCCCACAGAATTGATAGATTCACCAGTGAGCCACATCTTCTCTTTCCACCAAAGACCCATGTACTCATTGTGACTCAATGGGACTCTAGGAAAGGGGAGATGTCAAGGTTTGCCCTTTCACATAAGAGCTACCCTCTGAGGATCCCTCTGTCAATACCATGCCATTCTCTTACCACCAGTTCCTTGGAGGCTCGCTTTTTGAATCTGGTAGATCAGCATTTAGCACCACCATCCCTCAAAGATCTGCCTCCTATTTTTCAGTCCTTGCATTTTATTGCCCTCTTACAGCCTCTTACAGCTCAGAACCCATTCAGGTTTAAACAATTTTGCCATTCTCCAGAAGATGGCAACCATCATCTTCTCCTGAGGTGTAGTTCTCTAGCTGCTGGTTTGAATGATGAGATAATTCTGTAGCCTAGATATCTTTGGTTCATTAACAGGATTATGAATCAGAATGTATTTGTTTTTTATGTATCTAATACACATAACCATATCTTCCCATTCAAAAGGTCTCTCTTAGTGTGATGGGAATTCTCTTTTTTTGAACTACTCAAATGAATTTGTTGTTCTTGACTATTCATGATGATTAAATTGTGAGTTCTTTGAGGGGAAGGGCTCTCTCTCTTTCTCTCTCTCTCTCTCTCTCTCTCTCTCTCTCTCTCTCTCTCTCTCTCTCTGTATATATATATGCCTATTTCTGTAGATCTTAGCACAGTGCCAGGCACAGAGTAATTACTTGATAAATGTTTTTAACTGGCCAGTAATTTCTCTTTGCCTCCTCCCTCTGCTACAAAGGTTTGCTTCCTTTTTCATACCTGTATGAACCACTGAGTCCTGGGATTCAAAATAGTATTTCGGACTCTTCATATGTTTTACTCTCTTCTGCCTTTCTCTGGGGCAAATGTATGGGATTATTCAAATTTTAATGGAACTGCTTTTCAAAAGACCTATAAATTTGATGGAGGAGGACTTTCTTAGTTCAAGCATGTAGGAGAGAAAAAAAGGAGAGAGGCAGAGATAAATAGAGAGAAATATACAGAGAGAGATAGAGATGGTGAGAGATACAAAGATACAATACAGAGAGTCAGAAGGATAGAGAAACAGAGAAAGAGAGAGAAAGAGAGAAAAGAGAAAGAGAAAGGAGAGGAAAGATAAGAGAGAGGGAGAGAGAAAGAGACAGGGAAAAGAGGGAGAATAAAGAGAAGAGAGGAAGGGAGAGAAAATACAAAGAAAAGAGAAAGAACAAAGAGAAAAGAAACAGAGAGAGAAAAAGAAAGGCAGAGAGACAAGAGAAAGTGAAGAAAGTCACAAAGAGAAAATGGAGAGAAAGAAAGAGAATAGAGAAAAAAGAAAGGGAGAAAAGTGGGAAAGGAATAGAGAAGAGGAGAGAAAAGAAAAGGAAAGGAGAGGGAGATTTCAAGTTCTTAGCTACACTTCAGATATTTCAAGAATCTGTGATTTTACCAAGATGGTTACTCCCTTTACTGAAATAAATCATCATCCCACTATTTTAGAGAAGGAAGATCCAAGAAGAGGTTCAAGGAGTTTGGGAAGACCAAAAGGGATTGAGAGATGGCAGAAAACTGTTCAACTTTTTGTGTTTTTATTTTTCTATGGTGAGGAGAATGATCTCTGGATTGGAAAGAACAGAACAAAAAAGCCAATAAGGAATTGATACCCAAGATAAATAAGGAGATAGTAAAAGAGCAGCTAGATGCCCTTGATGTAATAAAGTCACCTGGGCCAGATAAACACTATACCTGAGTTTAGAAAAAAACTGGTTGATGTGATTGCTGAGGCACTCCATGAGGAAATCATGGTGAATTGGAGAGGCAGTACAGCTTTGGAGAAGGGCAGGGTTTTGTTTTTTTTTCCTCTTAGTAGAATACTAACAAAAATTCATTTGTTGTCATCAGCTTTGTCTTAATTTTTTAAAAGAGGAAAGAGAATGGAGCCTGCCAAGCCAGTGACCTTGACTTTGAGTCCTGGAAAATTATAGAATGCATTATTAAAGAGATGAGTGGTGAACAGAGTCTAGAAAAGGAAGCAACTTTCTCTCCCAGCTCCAGTTCTTTCGTTGCTCTCATAGAACCAGGTCACACTTTTAGATTCATTCTTTATTAGCTATCTGTGTTTCTGTACTTAGTAAACATCTTTTTTATTTAAAAGATAATTTATTTCCCAACTACGTATAGTAATTTCCAGAAACATTTTCTGAAGTTTTAAGATCCAAATTGTTTCCCTATTTCTTTTCCCTCCCCCCTCTTGGAGCTGGTAAATAATTTTACCTGAGTTATACATGTATTATCATGCAAAACATATTTTCATATTGTCCATTATTGTAAAAGAATATTTATATAAAGCCAAAGCTGCACAATAAAAACCCAAATAAATTAAAGTGAACAATTGTATGCTACCTGCATTACAGCTCCATCAGTTCTTTCTCTGGCATTCTTTGTCATAAGTCCTTCAGAGTTGTCCTGGATCATTGTATGGCTGAGAATAGCTAAATCTTTTACAGCTGATCATCACAATGTTCTCCTGGTTCTGCTTATTTCACTCTTCATCAGTTCACATAAGTCTTTCCAGCTCTTTCTGAAATCATACTTTTCATCATTTCTTACAAAACAATAATATTCCATCACCGTCACATACCACAATTTGTTCAGCCATTTCCAGTTCCTTGCCACCACAAAAAGGGCTGCTATCAATATTTTTTTTTGTACAAGCAGACCACCCCCCTTCCCTTTAAAAAATGTCTTTGGGATAACAATCCAGTAGTGGTATTACTTGATCAAAGACTATGCACAGTTTAATAGCCCTTTGGGCATAGTTCCAAATTGCCCTCCAGAATGGCTAGATCAGGTTACAACTCCACTAATATCCCAATTTTGCCATACACCCTCCAACATTTATCACTTTCCTTTTCTATCATATTGGCCAATCTGATAGGTGTGAGGTGGTACCTCAGAGTTGTTTTGATTTGCATTTCTTTAACAGAGTGATTTAGAATATTTTTATATGATTATTGATAGCTTTGATTTCTTCATCTGAAAACTGCTTGTTCATATCCTAGTATACATTTTTTAAAAATTTAAGTTGACTTTAGAAGAATCATGGTGGTTGTTGTTGTTTCTGTTCAGTTGTTTTAATTGGGTCTGCTTTTTTGTGACTCTCTTTGGGGTTTTCTTGGAAGTTATTGGAGTGGTTTGCCGTTTCCTTCTCCAGATCATTTTATAGATGAGGAAACTGAGACAAACAAGGTTAAGTGACTTGCCTAGGTCACACAGCAAGAAAGTGTCTGAGGCAGGATTTGAATTCAGGAAGATGACTCTAGGTCCAGAAAATACACCACCTAGTTACCTTTACCTTAGGAGCACAGAATTTCAGGGTTAGAAGGTCTCCAGGGCCATCTGGTCCCACCTACATCTGAAAAAACAAACCCCTCTGAAAATTGAAACACTAATACACAGTTGGTGAAGTTGTGAACTGATCCAATCATTCTGGAGGGCAATTTGGAACTATATCCAAAGGGTTATAAATTTGTGCATACACTTTGCAATACAATTTCTAGGTCTATACCCCAAAGATATGAAAAAAGAAAAGGACCCATATATTAAAAAATATTTATAGTAACTATTTTTGGAGTGGCAAAGAATTAGAACTTGAGGGGATGCCTATCAGTTAAGGAGTGGCTGAACAAATTGTTGTATATGAACGTGATGGAATACTATTGTGCTATAAGAAATGATTAGTAATATGGTTTCAGAAAAACCTGGAAAGACTTCTATGAACTGATGCAAAGTGAAGATAAGCAGAACCAGGGGAGCATTGTACACAGTACCAGGAATAATACATGGCTATCAATTATGAATAACAGCTATATAATGATCTAAGACTATTCTGAAGGGTTCATATTGAAAAATGCTATCCATCTCCAGAGAAAGAACTGATGGAGGCTGAATACAGATTGAAGCATACTTTAAAATCTTTCTTTGTTTCCTTCTTTCTTTGTTTCCTTCTTTCTTTGTTTCTTTCTTTGTTTCTTTCTTTCTTTCTTTCTTTCTTTCTTTCTTTCTTTCTTTCTTTCTTTCTTTCTTCCATACAGAAGCATGTTTTTGCATGATTACATATATATTACATATATATAAAACATATATGAAATTGATTGCCTTCCTAATGATGAAGAAGGGGAAGGAGAGAATTTGGAATCCAAAATGTAAAAGAAATTGTTAAAATATTACTACATGTAATTGGAAAAAATACAATATATTAAAATAAAACACCCAGCCCCACAAATGGTCATCCAGTCTCTGACTGAAGAAATTCATTGATGAGGAGTCCATGATGTCCTGAGGCAGCCCCTAACCATATTAATGCTGAATTAACTTCTTAACTAGTTTTGTTAATTCCTGGTTCAGCTGATCTTTAGGTACCAAATAGTACCAATAGTACCAATTCTAATCTCTCTTCTTTTTCAACTATTTTAATATGGCTTTTGTGATCCTCACTGAGTCATCTCCTCGTCACTTTCATATGGCATGGAGTTGAGCAATTTAAGGTTGGGCTCCTTCCCTATGTAGTGGACCTTTGGGAACTGTGTTCCTCAATACCTTTGAGATGGACCGCGTGTCCCCATCACTTCCTTCAGCAAAGACTTCCCTCTGTACCTCAATATTAGTCTCTTGAGACAATTCTCCTTGTTTCCCTCTCCAACAATTTTTCCCATTGACTCTTTAGAATATTATCGAGAATATCATTTCTGGGATGACTTCCCATGTAGAATTTTAGATGACTAGATCCACAGGACCTAGTGTCACTAAGAAATCAGGAAAACAATAAATCAAGCTTGGATTTGTGGTGTTTGTTGATTTCCTAGGTGAAATAAAAAACTAAAACTAAAATAAAAATGGAACAATTTGTTTTAGTGAGCTAGTTCAAACTGGCTCTGATATGCCTTTTAAGGTTCCTTGAAGTTCCATATAAAATGGTAGTGTGAGTCTAAGATCAACATAGGCATAATATTCATACCTTCCTAGACATGGTGGTCTTTAAATAGCAGATCATCTTTGCACAGCACCTCTCTGTTATATGCTGGCCCCTAATTAGTTGATATTTGCAAATATAGCATATACAAAACATTTGATTTTTATAAGTATCAACAACATCAATAAAACACTAAACTAATAATCATATGTCCTTCTTTCCTGAACACTACTACAGATATTTACATGGAAGTAGTCAGTTACAACGTAGGAATTTTGAGATGTTTGTGGTTATTAAAAATGGATTCCGCTTTCTTAGGCTTTCTATGCTTTCTTCAGCTAAATTTCCAATTTCCCTTTTTATGGAAAATCCATTTCCCTTCATGAAAGCACCAACACCTTTTTCCTCTCTCTGCTCGCATAACCTTTGATTTCTGCATTTCCAAAAGGTGATATCTCTCTATAGTTTGAATCCATCAATGTGCACAAATCAGTTTTCACTATTTTTAAAGTTGGTTTTAAGGTCTTGCTTTGGAGTTGGAGGACCAACACCCATTTCTATTTCTCAAACTTCTCCAAAGTTGCCTTCCACTTATTATCCCCTTGCCAAGGGCAATGATCCATGAAATTAAACTTTAAAGCCAGTAGCAGCAGCTTAATAGGAAATGTGATTTCAAAGCTCAGTAGTGAATTCATAAAGTGGCGATAGAAAGTCTTTTCATCATATGTGTTGGGTCATGGTTGGTGTATATCTGGTTGACACACGAGCAGCTATATATAAAAAATCTGAAGTTTTAGAAAGTTAATACAGTGTGGTGGAAAGGACACAAGACTTAGGTGGAGATACTGGGATTTGAATTCACTTCTGATGTTCAGAGGTAGCTAGGTGGGAAAGTGGATAGACATCTGGGCTTGGAGTGAAGAAGAACTAAGTTCAGATCTGACACTTTCCAGTTGTGTGATCTTGGGCAAATCAATAAAAGGAAACCGTGTGCCTTACTTTCCCCATCTGTAAAAAGAGAACAATAATATCTACTACCTCCCAGGATTCTTGTGAGTATCAAATGAGGTCATATTTATAAAGTATTTAGTACAGTGTCTAGCATACAGTAGGAATCTAGTAAATGCTTATTCCATTCCTTTAATAACAGAGTGAACACGGGCAAATCACGCAATTGCTATGAATACCACCAGCAATAACTATTCTATTAGGTTATTGTAAGGATCAGATTCTATCTTGCATTTAAGTGCTTTGTAAATCTTAAGAGAACTCTAAACTCCATTCTGTTATTACATGGAATTGTTTTTGTAGTGAATGGCCAGTGCAACCTCAGAGGCAGAATTTATGAGGAAATCCCTTCCTTTTCAAAGGGAACTCCATGGTTTTCCTTAAGTTCTCTTAAACAAACTCTCATGGAATCTTGAATGAATCCCTCACTAGAGAGCCCTTCCTTGGGGCTCTTATTATTTTTATTCCCCAACACCTCTCTAAAGTGACATTGAGCTCTGATTATTTTAGAATTAAATATGATTGTCTAGAATAAAAGTCTATAAAATCCCTTCACAATAAGCTGTCAGAGGACACAATCACAAGGCTAGAGAAGTCTACCAATAGTTATCTTTGATAAGGAATGACTCAATTGAAATCTGATGCAATACGAAGCTTGCAAGGTGTTCACTGATTCCTTTGGTTACTTTCTGCCTTAGTCTTCTCCTCTCCCTTAAGAGAACACAGATTCTTGGTAATCAGTTTTGCATCTTGACGAATAGTTAACAACGATCACTGGTGGGCTGGAAGGGTGACAGATGGATGGAATTTTGGGGGGATGGTTAATTCAACTTAACAAGGCAGCTGGAGTAGTGGACAGAGAAGGCAGAAAGGACATGATAGGGGCTGGTTCTCTTCGGAGACCGACTCTGGGGAAGAAGGGAGAAGAGAGAGAAAAGTCCTGCGTGGATGAGAAGTTGACAGGGTCAAGGGGGCCATGAATGGGATCCTAGATTCCATTTTATTGAGCACTCAGGTCCAATATTTGTACAGTTTCTACACTCTATGATCAAAGGAAAATAACATATCAAGAGCAACCATCCTCGGTGCCAATTAGAGCGTCCAGCTGCAGTTAGGAGTGTTCTTCATCCAATGGTAATCTTCAAAGCTCCTTTTGTTCTGTCACTGCTGACATAAGGATTTTTTTAGCAGTATAAAGGTACCAGGCTATGGCTGGGCAGATGCATAAAGGCCTCTTGTCCCAGAGACAGAGCTCAAGGTTTTGTGGTAGTAAGTTAGCTGATCAGGATGTTCTGAGCCAATTAAGAAAGCCAGGTGTTCTTAGACTGTGATTTGTAGACCTACGAGGTCCTTGCTAGGGTCTGAGGCAAATCTGCAAATATGTCTTTTCTGGCTGCTTTTGCCTCAATGGGCCCAAAATGTCCTTATGGACTTGTCAGATACAAGCATTTACTAAGACCCTATGATGTGCCAGGCATTATTTACAAATAGTATCTCATTCAAGCTTCACAACAGGGGATATTAATCCTGTTTTTGGGATGAGGGAACTGAGTCAGACAGAGGTTAAGGAACTTGTCCAGGGTCACTCATCCTGTGTCTAAGGCCAGGTATTCCTGGCCCTAGATTCATCCTGGCCACCAAATTGCTTCTCAATAGAAAATGGAATGGAATAGCAGAAGCGGGTCACTTTCAGCTGCCTCAGTTTACTTGGGGAGAAGTTATTTACATTATGCCAGCAGTAGGTGAGAGGACAAACAACCTGAGTGTGTGGAACCCCCTCCCTCCCTGAAAACTTCCTGAAATAACTCCCATTTCCACGGTGATTTGAGCTTTGCTTCTAACAAAATCTGTCTCTGGCACCTCATTCTAGGGTAGAGGCAACTCTTCCTGGGTTCTTGAAGGCTTTTCCAGGATGGCACAAGTTTAGAGAGATTCTCCCCTGCTGGAAGGAATCCTAAGATTGGTACCTGGATGGGACCTTGGAGTCCTTCTAGTCTAACCCTCTCATTTTTATAGAGGAGGAAACTGAGGTTCAGAGAGGGAAGTGAATTGCCCAGGATCACACAGGTCATATGGGATAGACAGGTTGTGGACTGGTTGTGCAGGGAACGACTTGGATAGTTGTAGACAGACTTACTGATAATAATAATACAAAGAACAAGAATAACAACTTACCTTTACATAATGCTTCAAGTTTGCAAAAGGTTTTATATTTATTTCTTCATCTGAGCCTCTCAACAACCCTGTAAGGTAGATGCTATAGGTATCATCTCCATTGTAGAGGCAGGTAGGTGGTTCAGTAATTAGAGCCCTGGTCCTGTAGTCAGGAAGAGCTGAGTTCAAATCCAGATTCAGATACTTATGAGCTTTGTGACCCTGGGCAATTCTCTTGACTTGTTTGCCTTAATACACTGGAGAAGGAAATGGCAAACCACTCCAGTATCTTTGCCAAGAAAACCCCTTGGATTATATGGTCCACAGAGCCAGATGTGACTGAACAACAACAACAGCAGCAACATTTCAGCTCCATTTTACAGTCGAGGAAATTGAGGCTCAGAGAGATATTAACCCAGCTGGGAAAACTCAAGGATGCTCTTCCAGGCTCCATAGCCAGTCTGATTTTTCTCCATCACGCTTCCACAACATCAGAAATAGGAATGAGTCTATTTCAGTGCTTTGGCTTTTGAGCAGAAAGAGACCTTAGAAAGATAATTCGACACACATCGTCTAGTGGGTCCTCACAACAGCCTTGTAAATGACCACTTTGGGGACAAAGAAATGAGACTTTGAGAGATGAAGTGACTCAACGGAGGTATCACAGACGGTCAATGCAGCTGGGATTGAAAGGTCTCTGATGCCAAGCTCTGTGAGTTTCCCATGATGCCCTGCTCACTCTGAAAGCTTTGATAACTGGCATGCCTGACCAAACTAGAGAGCAGATTTTTCGTCCACTAGCAAGCCCTCTCAGAAATCTAAGCTCAGGCTGGGTAAAATCTGACGCCTTTTTACGCCTCTCTGTTTCTCAGTCAGTGCTAGCGAAAGAGGAAACGAGTTCCAGATGGAATTAGCAATCTCGCAAAACTGAATTACAGGTAACACAAAAAATGGATCGGAGCCACGAGTCAGAATTGATCTCTATTTCATGTGGCCAGAAAATGCATTGAAAATGGGTTCCATGCTGTGCCGTATTTACATTTAGAGAGTCTATTTAAAAGGATGCAGGTGGATTGATGGCCTGCCCAGGATCCACAAAACAGGGGGCAGCTGAGGCAATTCTCAGAGATGCCAGTGATTCTACAGCCCAGGGAAAGCAGGGATCCCCGAAAAGCTGCATTGTCGGGGAGCTGCCCCTGCCCCAAAGCTTCTCTTCCAGCAGGGAGCTCTAGGACTGTCCTGGCCCTTCCTGGCTCGCCAATCCTGGGCAGGACCTCTTGCTTAGGCTGTTAAGGAGGACCAGTTTTTCCAGGAACATGCTTAGAACACCTCTGAAATCATTAGCACCTATTAGGGCGACACTCCAGGCTTGTTTTGTCCCTTGTCAGGAGAAGATACAGGTGTTCCACCTGCCTGGAAGGAGGGACAAGTCAGGACAAGTCTGCAGGATTGTATGGAGCAGTGCCAGCATCCTCAGAGGAGGGCAGCAGGATGACCAGCCGGCATCCAGGCAGGAAGAGGCAAATTAGAGCCTCTCACAATGGATGACAAAGTCCATCAGATGCTTCTTTCTCCTCAAGTCTAGGTTCTTGAGACTGGACTCTGGTGGAAATGGAAACAAACATCCCCTCCTCCATGAAGTCTTCCCGATTCTCCCCCACGAGGAAGTGATCTGAGCCTTCTCTAATTTTCCCATTATTTTGATTGGCCCTCTTCTCTACATTTGCCTTATGGTACATTGTAATTACATGGGTATTTGCTTTATCTTCCCCTGCAAGGTGGATCTGGAATCAGGGAGACCTGAGTTCATCATGCAGCAGCAGACACTTACTGACTGTATGACCCTGGGCAAGTCTCTTACCTGCCTTGTGCTTCAGTTTCCTCATCTGTAAAATGAGGGTGATAATAGCATGTCTAGCACAAGATTACTTTAAAGACCAAGTGTGTTAACATATGGAAAGCATTTTGCAATCTTAAACTACTGTGGAAATGGTAGCTCTCTATTTTTTCTTGGACAAGGACTGTGCCATTTCTCATCTTGGGTATGACAAGCTCCTACGTCTGGGCTTACCAGTAGGTACTTTTTACATTTTTTTGGGGGGCTGGCCCAAGTTTCTCCACCAATGGCTCAGCATTTTATACTCTTAGAAAACTGCCTGGGACACCGAGAGATTGTCCTTGAGCTGGGACTCCCACCTGCTGGTGTTAGAGGCAGGACTTGAACTGGGATATTTCTGAGGGTAGCCCTCTTCTCTAAATGCCTTTAATATAATGTTATTGTTTTAATGAACCAAAATCCATTTTCTCTCTTTCCCTTCTCCTGGTGTGGGATCCAGACTCCTCTTGAATACGTCCACCAAGGAGGAAGCCAGGGAGGCAGTTCCTCTTTGGATAAATCTCCTTGTTAGCAGTTTTTCCTTATATTAAGCCTGAAATGTTCATGTTACAGGTTCTGTCCATTAATCTTGGTGCTGCCCTCTGCAGTAAAAATGGAATCAAACCTGATAGGAGTCTAAATGACTTACTGGATAGGTCAGTGGTCCTGAGTTCAAATCTGTCCTCAGATATTTGCTATCTGTATGATTTTGGACTAGTCAATTTCTGTGGCTCAGTTTCCTCAAGAGTAAAATGGAGATGATCCTAGCATCTCTCAACAGGGGTGGTTGTGAGAATAAACTGAGATAATATTTGTAAAGAGCAAGCCATATGTGTATGTGTGTGTGTATATAAATAAATAAAATACATACACGCTATATAAATGCCCACCAGTAGGATTAAATTCTGATTGTCTAAATAGACATAATTTCCTATTCTTGGCATACAGTTATGTTTTGGATATCTCTTTTAAAAATGAAAACTTTTGAAATACTTGAAGCCAGTTTCACATTTTCCAAAGTTTCCTTCAGCTCAAAAAGTCAAGAGAGCCTCTGAGCTCCTGTAAACCATTTACTTTCCTACATTAGCTGTTTGCTTGGCACCTTTGGGAACAGACAGGTGGAAGCAATGTGCCCTGGCAAAAAACGGTTGGGGTCTGAGAATCACAGATTAGTTGGACACCAGAGGCTGACTGCCATCCCCTTAGCCCTGCTGTTAGCAGCTAGAGGAGCAGGGATGAAGTCTAACTGGCTTTTAAAAACCTGTATACTGCCCAGGGGACTGATGACAGAGCAGAACTAGGGACCATGATTCCATCCTCCAGTAGTAGTCTTGGGCAACAAGTCCCATAGGGTCTAAGAAATTGTTTTTGATGACACACCATTGAAGGCAGAGAAAGCAATTCCTGGAGTGCCTGGGAGGTGGTCCTTGGGAGAATGCATCAGAACACAGCCAAGTGCAGACTTTCTTCTTCCCTGTTCTCTTTCCTTGCCTTCCAGCCTTTAAATTTTTTTAAAAGCCCTTACTTTCTGTCCTAGTAACAACTTTAATACAGAAGAGTAAGGGCTAGGCAATAAATAGGGCTTAAGTGACTTCCCTAGAGTCACAGAGCTAGGAAGTATCTGAGGTCACATTTGAACCCAGATCCTCCTGACCCCAGGTCTGTCTCTCTATCCACTGTAACACTCAGATACCTCCAACCTTTTTTCTTTTTTTTTGGCATTTAAAGATATATATTTAAATTATTATAATAGTAGTGTTGCTATTTTGATTAATCTAATAAGAGTGTTATAAAATATAATTATTCTCAATATTATCATTATTTTAAAAGTTTAAATTAATTTTAAAATTTAAATTTAAAACTTAAAAATGTGATATTTTCATATCACCTTCATTTCCAAATATATCTCCTCCCCTCCTCTCCTCAAGTAACTATCTCTTGTAACAAAGGATCAAAAAAAGAAAGGAAAGAAAAAAAGCACCCTCAATCTTTTAAAAAACTATTTGGTTTTATAGCTCAGAAGAGAGATCGCAGACTGTTAAGTATGAAACATACTTGTTCTTAGTGAGTTGCCAGCAAGTTGGGAAGGAATCAAACCCTGCAATTTGTTTAGTGGAGCAGCTGGTCCTATATCCTATGGGAATTGAACTTTTTTTTTTAATAATTCATTGTCAACATCCATCTTCAAAGTTGCATGCTCATGATGGGTGCAGAGATGAGGATGGGCCAGGAAATAATGTTCATATTTTGGAAAGACTTATTATTTGTTATTTAATTTGAAAGACTATTAAATTGGGGGAACAGTGGGAGGGAGAGATAACAGATGCTTGTAAAAATAGAATCAATTAATTAAAAAAAGGCACCTTCCTTCCTTCCTTCCTTCCTTCCTTCCTTCCTTCCTTCCTTCCTTCCTTCCTTCCTTCCTTCCTTCCCTCCTTCCCTCCTTCCCTCCTTCCTTCCTTCCTTCCTTCCTTCCTTCCTTCCTTCCTTCCTTCCTTCCTTCCTTCCTTCCTTCCTTCCTTCCTTCCTTCCTTCCTTCCTTCCTTCCTTCCTTCCTTCCTTCACTCCCTCCCTCCCTCCCTCAGCCATTCTGGGTTTTTTGGTGTTCTCCTCTGTAAAAAGAGGTGGATGAACTAAATGACCTCCAAAGAGCGTCCCTTCTAGGTCTACCTTACTAGGATTCTCTGACTAAAAGGGTATGACAGAAAGGAATGCCTGGAAGGAAACGTGGGCTGATGTAATGTGAGCAATAGGGATAAAGTTAGGTCAGGCTCCCAAATGATCTGCTCTACTAGAGTTGCCTTGAGGGCAGGAAGCTGCAGAGCTATTGGGCCTGTGATGGGCAGGAGAGGAGGAAGAAGGGGCCATGAATTAGAACTGGCATTTACCTAGGGGTTTAAGGTACCGACGTTATCTCATCAGATCTTTACAATGACCCTGTGATGTGGGGGCTCTTATTATCCCCATATTATAGATGGGGAAACTGAGGCCAATAGAAGTTAAGTGGTTTGCCTCTGGTCACATACCTAGTATGTATCTGAGTTTGGAATTCAGCCAATTCACTAGGCTGTGTCTCTTACATAAAGTGAATGTCTAGAGAAGATGAAACATCCAATGAAGGGATTTTCCTTCCTTTTCATCCCTCTCTGCCACTCACTCCCTGTATGACCTGGGACATGTTGCTTAATCTCTCTTTCCTCCTCTATAAAAAGGAGAATTGGATGAGATGATCTCATATACCCAATTTGCAATCTGCCTCTATGATTCTATGATTCTACCCATTCACAACAGCTGAGCCTGTGAACTTGCAAGCAAAAGGAGGTGGGGAAGCTGCCCCTTTTTGCCCTGAGAGCTGTATCATAGGGTACAAAATGGTGGCCTTGAATGGGTGGAACAGAAAGAGCTCTAGGAAATGAATATCATAATTCACAGAGTAAGAAATCTCTTTGCAGGTATGCCTTGCCTCTCCTGGATGGATCAATGCCTCCCTTCCCCTTTCTACACCCTCTACCTTCCAGCAAATTGATCTATTTGCTGATCCCTGTGTGGAGCATCCCAATTTCCCCTCTCCAGGCATTTGTAAAGCTCTCCTCTATGTCTGGAAAACATTCCCTCCTCCCCTCTGACTCTGAACCCCGGGCTTTCATCAAGGTTCAGCCCCTCCTCTAGGGTTCCTTCAGTTGTTATCTGTCACCTGCATATGACTTTGTTGTACTGACTTTTCTCTGGGTACATCCCCCGGGGGAATGAAAGCACCTTCCATCAGGCAAGCAAGTATTTATTAAACATCTCTTCTGCCTAAGCACTCCGCTGTATGCAAGGTCTACAAAGAAGGAAGAAAACATCCTGCCCTCACAGGACCCCCCTTCTATAATGGGGTAGAAAACACCTCGGTTTGTCTTTATATCCCCATCGCTTACACTAGGGTTGGCCCATAGTAGGTGGTTTACTTAAATGCTTATGGAATGAATACTTTCTCCCTTTTGCTGTGGACAATATTGATCCAGAGCCATTATTGTTGACCTAGATCTGAAGTGTGTTTTGCCAGGCCCTTTCCCTCGCTTCTTCCTCCAGCTCCACCTGCTTCAGGTGAGTTCCAGGTTTTCTGATTGATTGAGGCTCACCAATTAAGCAGAGCGACAAAAGCAGCAGCAAATCAATCCTTGAGGGAAATCACACACGTACACACTTCCACAGGCTAATGACTACAACTTGCTGTCAAAGGCACTCATAAGAGCTCACCCAGGTTTGGGCTGTTTTGCCTCCAAGTGGATCTTTATAAAAATGGTCTCCACCCAAAAGGCTATGATTTCCGCTTTGCTGGTTTTCCTCCTGCTCACCTTTGTGATCTATGGCGAGGAAGAAGAACCAACTTGTCGATTGCTGGGGAAGTTTGACTTACACGGTTATGTGGAGTCCACAAACCACTCACTCATCATAGGAGGAATGTTTCCGATTCACTCTCGGACCATTCCAGAAAATGAGTCTATTTTGGAGCCAGTGTCAGCAAAATGTGAGGGGTAAGTCTTTGTTTTGTGGATGGGGAAAGAGTACGGCGTAGTAGAAATTCAGGAGCCTGGGGTTCCATCCATGACTCTGCCACTGTCGGGAGACCCTTGGAAAATACATTGAACCACTCTGGGGCTGTTTTTGTCCCACTGGAGGGTTCTAAGGTCACTTTGAAAATCAAAAAGTGCTCCTTTAGGTCATGGTAGTGACACTTTTCAGGGAGAACATATTTGGATCTGCTTACCAGGGGTGTCAGAGATCCACGTCAACAGACAGGTTCACAGAAACACTTTTTGGGGACTCTGATCTATTTTGGAGCTCATATTGATGATCTGAAAAGGATTCTATTGATTATTGGACATGCCTGTCTTATCTAGAGGCAGACCCCTCTTATCATAAAAAATCAAAACATGGGCCAGATTTCCAGATGAAGTTTTTTTTTTTAAACCTTTACCTTAGTATCAATTCAAAGACAGAAGAATGACAAAGGCTAGGCAATTGGGGTAAGTGACTTGCCCAGAATCATACAGCTAAGTATCTGGGATCAGATTTGAATCCAGGTCCTCCCATTTCCAGGCCTGGTGCTCTCCCCACTGTTACCTAGCTGTCTCTATAGTATACCAATTTCATGAACTTCCCCCCAATTCAGTTTGAATTTGATGCCTCACAAGGCTCTTCCTTCTATAGGATTTTTATAATAGATTTGAAACATTTCAAAAGGATTGAATGGAATAAAACTTTTGCTTTGTGAATCAAAAGGGTAACTCTAAACAAAACTTTTCTGGATCATTTCCTTGCTGAGCCATGGTTTTATTCCCACTCCCCACATTTGGGCAAGGGGAGAGAGATGACAAGAGAAATAAAAGGTGGTTCTCAAAGCTGGAGTCTGGAGACCCCTGGAGTCTCTGGAACCCTTTCAAAGGGACTTCAAAACCAAACTATGTTCATAATAATACTAAGATGTTTTCATTTTTGAAATGGTAAATATCAATAGATATAACCCATATAAACAAAATGTCCTAGGAAGAGTTCTGAGCATAAAAGGATTCCAAGATCAAAAAGCTTGAGAACCACTAGTCATCTAATGTACCCAGAATTTGGTCACTAGTTCTTAAAGCAGTGTGAAACAACAACTAAAATCTCATTGTTAGAATAAAGTATATTGCAGAAAAGTTAGAGGGACCTAAATACTGCTCCTTTTAAGGAAAAAAATCATAACAATTAGAACTTTCCAAAAGTGGAATGGACTCCTTTATGAGGAGGAGGGAGCTCTCCTTCACTGGTGGTCTTCAAGCAAATCTGAATGAGCTCTTGTTGGGTATGCTCTAGAAGGGATTCTTCCTTCCTTCCTTCCTTCCTTCCTTCCTTCCTTCCTTCCTTCCTTCCTTCCTTCCTTCCTTCCTTCCTTCCTTCCTTCCTTCCTTCCTTCCTTCCTTCCTTCCTTCCTTCCTTCCTTCCTTCCTTCCTTCTTTCCTTTCTCTTATTCATTATTCATTCATTCACTTTTATATTGGCTGGATTAGATTGTCACTGAGGTCCCTCTCCTAACATTGAGATTCTGTGATTCCTACCTTTGTGGTTGAGTCATTTAAATCTTGTTTGATTCTTTGTGACCCTGTTTGGTGTTTTCTTGGCAAATGAGTGGTTTGCCATTGCCTCCTCCAGCTCATTTTGCAGATGATGAAACTGAGGCAAACAGAGTTAAGTGCTCATAGTCACATACTTGGTAAGTTTCTAAGGCTGGATTTGAACTCAGGTCTTCCTGACTCCAAGCCTGGTAGGTACTCTATCCATTGTGTCACCCATACCTTATTTATACTCTCCCACCCCCAACAAAGAATTCTGACACCCAAATCAAATGGTCAGATTGGCAGAGGGGTGGTGGTGCAGAAGACATCCATTTCCTCAACACTTGCATTGGTTTAAGTTCTACCAGGAATCCCTGGGAGAAGGCAAAGGAGTATCAAGCTACAGTTGGTGAATAGCATAATGAGATAAAAGTGGCATACTTGTGGTATTTTGTAGTAAATGGTAGATGGGCTGAGAAAGACATGGCTGGCTGGGGGACTGCCATGGAGAAGGCATTTGCCTCCCTGTATATTGGAACTCCAAGACAAAGCCCAGGTAGACCTAAACTAGTTGAAGCTCTGACATCTCTTCTTACTCCCCTCCTGACTTTGCCCAGGCAGAAAGTTTTGAAGGGTTTTCTTATTAGTAAAGTTAAAAGAGAAACAAATATAGGTTTTCCTTCTTGATAAAAAATTACTTCGTTCACTTCCAAATGATCTAACATGTTTTCTTTTCTTTTTTTCCCAGATTAATACCCATTTTATTTTTTGTAATTTTAAAAATTTTATTTAGAATATTTTCCCATGGTTAAATGATTTACGATTTTCCCCACCCCTCTTTCCTCCCCCTCTCCTGGAACCGACAAGCAATTCCACTGGGTTAAACAAGGATCGTTGTTCAAAACCTATTTCAAAATTATTTATATTTGTAATAGTGTTCTTCTAACTCCAAAACTCCAATCATTTATCCACTGAATCATGTAGTCAATTATATGCCTTTCTTCTGCGTTTCTGTTCCCACAGTTCTTTCTCTGGATGTGGATAGCGTTCTTTCTCAGTTACTGCTACTAGAAAAGTCTATTACATTTGATTGTCCCATAGTGTATCTGTCTCTGTGTATAAGGGTCTCCTGGTTCTGTTCCTTTCACTCTGCATCATTCCAGTCTCCATGGAATCCCTCCAGTTCATTATTCCTTTGAGCACAATAATATTCCATCACCATCATATACCATAATTTGTTCAGTCATTCCTTAGTTGAAGGACATCCCCTCATTTTCCATTTTTTGCCACCACAAAGAGCACAGCTATGAGTATTTTTGTACAAGTCAAAACCCAGCAATGCTATGGCTGGATCAAAGGGCAGACAGTCTCTTATCACCCTTTGGGCATAGTTCCAAATTGCCCTCCAGAATGGTTGGATCAGTTCACAACTCCACCAGCAATGAATTAATGTCCCAACTTGGCCACATCCCCTCCAGCATTCATTACTTTCCTTTGCTGTCAGGTTAGCTAATCTGCTAGGTGTGAGGTGATACCTCAGAGTTGTCTAACATGTTTTCTGAGGCATAAAATATGAAGGGTAGAATACTATTCATAAATGCAATAATTTTAATTTTCAGTGTCTATAAGACTGTGATTATCAGGATATGAAAGTTTTGATCCAAGTCAATGATTCTTACACTTTGTGGATGCCACCTCACTTCTTTTCCTTACTTTTGGGGTATTCCCACATCTCCCTCATGTCCTAGTCTATACTTCCCTGATTGCTCTTGTTTGTTGTGAAAACAAACAAACAAACAAACAAAAGAGTCCAAGAAAACCCAAACTGGTAGAATGTCTATGCTGGTAAAAAAAGGGGAGAGTCAATTTTATATACATGCATACACACAAATATATACATATATATATTTCCCAGAGAAATGATGCTAAAAGAAGGCCAATTTCTACTCTCTCTTTTTTAAAGCCCTTACCTTCTGTCTTAGAATCAATACTGTGTGTTGGTTCCAAGGCAGAAGAGTTTTAAGGGCTAGGCAATTGGGGTCAAGTGACTTGTCCAGGGTCACACAGCTAGAAAGTAGCTGAGTCCAGATTTGAACCTAGGACATCCCATCTCTAGGCCTGGCTCTCAATCCACTGAGTCACCCAGATTCCCCCTTCCCCTCTCTTTTTAAAAGTCGAGAGTGGATGACATGACCAATACATAATGAAGGCATCAGGGTATTTGTGATGTAGCTCCCTACTTTTCTGTAAACTCCAGGAGGGTAATTTATTGAAGCTTGTATCTCCATCAGAACCTAACTCAGCAATGCTGACACCTCAGTCTCTCTCATCTCATCTCAGGTCCCTAGAAACAACTCTACACCCTTCACTCTTTGTTGGGGCTTTTCTAGCAGGAGGCTGAGATGAATTTCCCAGGATTGCGTTCTGAAGAAGGGTTGAATCCCCACCAAACATGTTGGCACTAGGGAGGCAGGCAAAAGAAGAACCAAAAGGATTGTTTTCTCACTTTCCCCATAGCTGGGGAAATTAATTACCTTTAATTAAGAGCTAATTACCTTTAAGGTAAAGCAACTGTGCAAGTAAGGCATGATTAAAGGTCTACAGGGTCAGCCCCCATATTGACCGCCCTTGAAGAGAGAGTACAATTTCATGTATCTGGCCTCGGTAGCATCGTGCCCCAGAAAGCCTCTTCTGGAATTGCAGAAGGTAAGTTATAGGGACTCAAGGTAAGTTGTACTGAGGAGATTGAAGATTCGAAAGTATCTTTGCTCACATGAGGCTAAGCAAGGCAAATTAGAGAATACACTGAAAAGGACCACCAAGGAATGAAGGATAAAAGGATTGGGAGGAGGAAAAGAAGTTGTCATCCTGATGTGAATCAATAAAAAAGCATGAATTATGTGCTTACTATGTGCCAAGAAATGCCAAGGGTGAGGGATACAAAGAATAAAGACGAGACAGTACTTTTTCCTAATTAGTGGAAATAATACATAAAGCTCAGTTCAGTTGTAGGGTGCATGACATGGATATCCTAAGGGTGCAGTGTCCAGACTATCTCCTATCCCTGGAATGAGCCCTTATTTCATCTCTTCCTTACTGAGTACCTAGTCTTATTTCCAGGACCCAATATCACTTCCTATCCAAGGACCACTCTGATTCCCTTTCATCCCTGCCCCTAGTCTTCTTCCCCATAGAAATTACTTTGTATATATTTTGTTACTTTTCTCTGTTTGGGTTGTTTCCAAGTGAATGTGAACCCCTTGAGAGCAGGGACTTTTTAAAAATTCTTTCTTTGTAGCCCTAGCACTTGGCACAATGCCTGACACATAGTAATTGCTTAATAAATGCTTGTGATTGCTTTTGCACACAAATATAAAGTGTGTTGGTAAATATAAAGTACGATAGCAATGTGAATCATTGTCACAGCTCTCATTAATATGATTTTTACCATTAGGGTCTTCCTCCTGTTTGCCTCACTAAAGTGTCAGAAATTATATTGCTCTGTTTCTGCCACTGTTCCCCAGGGGTCCCTTCTTTTAGTCTGAAACAATAGTGACAGACTGGAAGGGAACAAAGTAGAAAATGATTCTGCTGTGTCTTCTACTGTGTGCTCAAATTCATTCTAATTTCTAGCTTGTTTGTATTTTACTAGATTTTGAATTTGATGATTTGAGTGTAGTGCTCCCCCATTTTTCTCAGGAGGAAGGAATAGCAATCTAATGGATTCTAGGGGGTTACCTGAGTTTAGAGTTTTCATTCTTATCAGGCCAGCCTTAAAGGAAAACTGAGTCTCTACAGCAGTGACAGATGTGATCGTATAGGATATGCCCCCCCCAAAACATGGGGGTACTCTGCACCTATGTCTCTGACTGTAGACTATATGTACTCTCGATATTTCCCCTAGTACAGAAGGATTCTGTTTTATTAAAGGTCATTTGGATGGAATTAGGTCCATTCATACTGTGTGTCATCCATCACTCTGACTATAAACTGCTGATGGACCACAAAGAAGTCAGTGTATGTCCTCTTTAGCCTCAATATAGGTGCTTAAATATGCACCTCTTGCACTTTCTTCCTTTTCAGTGCTCCTCTTACTTCTTACCTTCAAAGAAGGGAAACTTCCATGTTGGACAGGCTCTGGATGGATGATGGACCCTGAGCAAGAGATGGCATTGACCTGTTCTGTCTGAGGATCCCTGTTGACTTGTTAATGCCCCATTGTGCCAGTGACAGAAAGGTGGCTTGTGGCTGTGACTTGCTATAGAGCATCCAGAGAAAAGTCAGGGGAATTTAAATGAAAATTTGACCATGGCAGACTTTATAGTTTCTTGTGATTGCTTTTACTTGTTGCTTTGGTCACCTGGTAAGAATGTGTTTTTAACCTGACTCTATTTGAGTCAGATTATAGAAAGAAAAGAAGGTTTTTATTATAGCCAGGGGGAACCAGCTACTCCAGAGCTCAAGAAGGAACTGATGGAAGTGAGGACAAATGAGCAATCACTCCTCCTGTGGACCTTTTGGTAGGAAGGAAACCCTCTGGGAAATGTTCATCTGGGAGTGCTGTCCTTCTTTCTGTCTGAGATGTTTCTTTGGGTGGGTGACCCGTCAGAAATGGCTCCCTCAGGTCGTCTATGTCGCCTATGGCGACATCTCTATCATGGAGGGAAGGATTTGTGTTTGAAGAGCACATTCTTCATTGAAATGATTCATTCGGATCACTTTAGTGAGTTTGTATTAAGCACTTACTTCATCCCAGACTTGGGGTCAATGTCTGCCTTTATGGGGTTTACAACCAGTAGGTTGGATGGGTGAGAAGATAATCAAACAACAAAGTAGACCAATAATGATTTTTGGAAGGGTAACTATTTGCCACTCTATCCTGTAAGGACGAGAAGAGACCCCTTATTGGAATTACCATTGGAGCTTATCCGTGAACAGTCTCACTTCTGTGAGAAAGGACAGCTTCTGCAAAGTCACAGAGGTGGGAAATGTAAAAGGTCATTTTGGTTGGAAGGAAAAGTGTGTGAAGAGGCACAATGTGAAATCAGTCTAGAAAGATGAACTGGATCCAGACAATTTAATATTCTTTAAATTCCAGAGAGGAGTTTATATTTTACCCTTCTGACAACTGAGACCAAAATGGTGCCTGGAAGCAGCATCTAGTGCTAGGCAAAAGCAGAATATTAATTGGTGTCTTAGATGGTTTTTAGAGTATTTTTAAAGTCACTAATCCATCTGAGATTTTCAAACAAACCCTCCCAGGTTTCTCTACAACCATACCTTTCTTTTTAAAAACCTTTTACTTTTTTTTTAACTTATAAAGATATTTTATTTTACCAATTAGAAGTAAAAACAAATTTCTGTGTGTTTTCTGAAATTATATGATCCAAATTGTCTCCTTCCCCCTCCCCACCCTTTCCAGAGCTGGCAAGCAATTCAGTCTGAGTTGTACATGTATTAACATGCAAAACATGTTTCCATGTAGATCGTTTTAAAGAGAATAATCATATAAAGCCGAAACTCCAAAGTAAAACCCCAGATAAAGTATTATAGTTTGCTTTGATCTGAATTCTGACTCTTAACAGTTCTTTCTCTGGAGGTGAATAGCATTCTTTATCATAAGTCCCTCAGAATTATCTTGGATCATACAGCCTTATCTTTCAATATTTCTTATTACATAATAATATTCCATTGCATCCATATGCCATAATTTGTTCAGCCATTCTCCAGTTGATGGAAATTTACATAATTTCTAGTTTGCTGACATTTCAAAAAAGAGCTGTTATATTTTTTTCTATAAGGATCCTTTGTCTCTTTCTTTGATCTCTTTGAGCTATATAGACCTAGTAATGATATCAAATGGCATGCACAGTTTAATAAGTTTTGGGGCATAAGTCCAAATTCCTTTAGAGAACAGTTGAATCAATTCACAGCTCCACCAACAATGCATTAGTATACATCTTTTTCCACACCCCCCTCTAACAATTGCAATTTTAAACATCTTTGACAATCTGATGGATCTGAGGTGGAACCTCAGAGTTTAAATTTACTTTTCTCATATTAATGCAGATTTGGACTACTCCCCCCCCCCAATCTGGCTTAGCTTTCAGCTTATGAGAACTACCTTCTTATATCCTATGAACATTTATCTTTTGAAGAATGACTTTTGTTCTTAAAAAATTGGTAGTTTTTTATACATCTTGGTTACCAGACCTTTGTCAAAGAAATTTGCTGACAATCCCACCCCAAGATGTTTCTCTTCTAATTCTAATTTTATTGATGATTAGTTTCTTCACCACCATTTTAATTTTAGGTTATCAGTATTGTCCACTTAACCTGCTATGGTCTTCTCTATTCCTTGTCTTGTCAATACTTGTCTCTCTATCTATTATTGTGAAAGGCATTTCTTCCCATGTTCCCCTGATTTGTTTACTATATGACTTTGTATATACTTTATATCATATAATATGTTAGCTAGAATTTATATAGTGCTTTCAGGTTTGCTCAGCACTTTGCAAATATCTCATTTCATCTATACAACTCTGGAAGGTAGGTACAATGATTAATTCCCATTTTACAGTTGAAGAAACTGAGGCAGGTAATGGTTAAGTGACTTGCCTAGAGTAACACAGCCAGTAGGTATCTAAAACAGGATTTGAAACCTGAATACATGGAACATCCAGATCATATATATATATATATATATATATATATATACACATATGAAGCTTCACATGATGTGAGATGTTAATCTATACCTAATTTCTACCAGATAGCTTTCTAGTTTTCCCAACAGGTTTGTCTTTACCCTTTTTAGTTAGAGTCCTTGGCTTTATCAAATATTGTGCTACTATGTTCAATTGTTTCTGGGTCTTTTGTGCCTGATGTATTCCACTGATCAACTTTTTAATTTTTTTAAAGCCCTTCCCTTCCATCTTGGAATCAATATTGAGTATTGGTTCTAAGGCAGAAGAGCAGTAAAGGCTAGGCAATGGGGGTTAAGTGACTTGCCCAGGGTCACACAGCTGGGAAGTGTCTGAGGTCAGATTTGAACCCAGGACCTTCTGTCTCTGGGCCTGGCTGTCCCATCCACTGAGCTACCCAGCTGCTCCCCAATTTTTCAATTTTTAACCAGTAATAAGTAGTTTTGATGATTACTGCTTTACAGTACAGTCAGAGAACTGGTGCTCTTCAGCCCCCTTCTTTCCTACCTTTTCCATCAATTTTCCTTGAGAATTTTTGGCCTTTCATTCCTCCAGGTAAATGTCATTTTTCTGATTTTATAAAATAGCACTTTGATCATTTTCTTGATATTCTGTGGATCCTGGAGATTAATTTGGGTAGTATTATCACTCTGCCCTCCTAATGTGGTCTGGTCCTCTGTTAAATCTGTATCCTATTCTGTCAGAAATGAACATGAGCTGTCCAACACTGGTCAGTCAGCAAGTATTTAGGAATGGCATGAATTCACATTATGTGACTTCCCATCTTCTTTATATTTTCCTGTGTATGTGTTGTACACTGCCAGCAAGTTCTACCTATTCCAGTCCAGCCTTCACTCAGATGTTAAATGACTGTGTAAGCACACGGTTTAGCATCCCCTCCTCCTCATTCTATTCCACTGACTCCCTGTTACCTCTAGCATCCTTTGTCTGACTTGTAAAATCCATGATCACCTGGTCCTTGCCTACCTTTCTAGCCTTTCCTTTATTCCCCTCCATAAACTCTATGAACCAGTGCTATGATCCCTTTGCTGTTCATTTCCCAAGACACACTATCTCTTGGTTCAGGCATTTTCCCTGGCTATGCTCCATGCCTGAAATAGTCTCCCTCCTCATCTCTTCCTCCTGGCCTCCCTGGCTTCTGCCTCCTACAAGATACCTTGTCCAATGCATTTTAAAGCTAGTCCATAACCAAGAAGATTCGTTAAGTGCTTACTGCATGCAAAGTTGGGGCAGCTGGGTAGTAGGTACCCTGGATAGAGCTCTGAACCTGGAATCAGGAAGACTCATCTTCCTGAGTTCAAATCTGGCCTTGGGCATTTTCTGTGTGACCCTGGGCAAGTCACTTCACCCTGCTGGTCTCATTTTCCTCATCTATAAAATGAGGTGGAGAAGGAAATGGCAAAGGCTCTAATATTTCTGCCAAGAGAACTCCAAATGGACTCATGTAGAGCCAGATAGGGCTGAAATAACTGGACAACAATAAATACAAAGCACTGGAAGGTTGATAGAAGACTGAAGGCAATCCCTGCCTTCTGGGACCTTACAGCTCCTTGAAGAAGGTACCATGTAGACTACCATGTACAAATGAGCTAGAAATAGGACAAACTGGAGATAAACTGAGGGGAAGCACTAAGATTAAGGAGGTCTAGGAAAGCTTCGTGTGATTGCCTTGTCTCTGAGACTCTCCTCATTTATCTCGTCCATATCTTGTCTGTCCAAGGATAGTTGTTTAAATATGTTTCCTCCCACTGACTTGGGAGCTTCTTGAGAACCGAGGAATGGATCCTTTCTTTGGATTTCCAACCCTTAGCGTAGTGCTTGACAGATGTTATTGGTTCAGTCATTTTCAGTCATACCAAGCTCTTTGTGCTCCCATTTGAGGTTTTCTTGGCAAAGATGCTGGAGTGGTTTGCCATTTTCTTCTCCAGCTTATTGTATAGATGAAGAAACTGAGGCAAATAGGGTTAAGTGACTTGTCCAGGATCACACAGCTAGTAAGTGTCTGAGGTTAGATTGGAGCTTAGGTCTTCCTGACTCTAGGCTTAGGGCTCTATCTATCCACTGTGCTGTTTAGCTGCCCAGAACATAGTAAATGCTTAATAAACGTTGACTTGACTGATATGCAATTTCTAAAAGAAGTTGATAGTTCAATAGTCTTTTTCCTCAGGTTTAGAGTCCCCGCAGTGTTATTTACCCTGGAAGTTGCACAAATTTAGACATGATGAAAGAAAACACTTTGTCCCCATTAGAGTTCTTCCAGGGTGGAACAGCCTGCCTGGACTTTGGGCTGAGTAGGGTTCCCCTGGCTCCAGTGTAAGCTGGACGACTCTCACTGGATCTGTGGTGGATGGGATGCCCATTCACATATGGTAGCCTCTGAGGTTCCTTTACTGAAATTTCCAGGATGTGGGGTCTCTGCAGGCAAAGCCTTTGAATGCTTCCATTGTTTTCTCCAGCTGCTTTGATCTTAGTATCTTCTGGCAGGGCCATTTCAGGGCTCTCAGGGACCATCTGATAGTCACTCAGTAAATCAGCACCCTCTTGGAATTCATTGATGTGAGAAACTATGATGTGGACACTCTTTCTACCCAGGCCACTGGGGAACATCCCAGCAATTTACAGGCTCAGAGAGTTACCTAGAGGAGGAGTACATATAAAAAATGAGCATTTGAGAGAATTTTAGAGGGAGGGTATTAGGTATGATTAAATTAATTCTAAATTAAAGAAATAAATTAAAGAAAGGAGAGGCATATGCTGAGTCTTGGTGGAAGCGAGGGATTCCAGGAAACTGAGGTGAGGAGAGGACATGGCAGTCATGGGGAACAGCCTATATGAAGTCAGACAGAAGAAGTGGAATGCTGTGTCTGGGGGGACAGAAAACAGGCCAGTTTGACTGGGCAGCTGCACATAGGAAGAGAGAGAGAAGTATGTAATAATGCACCAGGCAGTAAAGGGCATTTGATGCCAAGCTGAGAAGTATTTTATCCTGGAACCAAAAGGGAGCCATGGAAGATTCTTGAGCTGGGGAGTGATACAGTCTGATTTTTTTCTTAAGGAAGACAGTCCAGACAGGTCAGTGAATCATGGAGAGGATCAGAAGAGAACTGTGTGACGTGCAGATTCACTTTTGATTCCAGGACAGAAGAAGGTCGTGGTAGGGCTAGTCTGATGAGGTTGTTTTTTAGTGGGCTACTTCAGAAGGGAAGCATGAGGAATAATTAGAGAATTTCTAATAATTTGCCAGTCAAAGCAACACTATGGCCATAATATTTAGTAATAAAGTAATCATAATAGAAAGGAGGCAGGTGATCATGGACCTGGGCCAGTAGAACGTGGGTTCCCTCCAACACCTCCTGACTTTGTGACCTTAGGCAAGTCACTTCACTCCTCAGTGCTCTGAGTAACTCTCCAAGGCTTGAGGTTGTAGAGAAGGTGCCAGCTTGTCCAGGGAGAGGGAGCTTCCTTCCCTAGCTCAGACCTTGTTGCTACCTTTTTAGGGGGAAGGACAAGAGCCACAGTCCATGACATCCTCCTTGGCGGCTCCTCTGCTAGGGCTTCCCCTGGCCTCAGAGCCCTTCGGGTAGAGCACAGCCTCCGTCAGGACCAGCTCCTCTGAGTCTGTGTGTCTGCAGTCTGAGGGCAAGCTGAGCCCTGGTCAGGGAGGACCCTGCCCACATTGACCTCAGAAGGGGCTGCACGCTCTCTTCATGGATAGTGTGCATCAGGACCAAATCAGAAATCCTTCAAATACCAAAACATCAACAACAATAATCGATCAATTAACCACGTGTGGTCTCTAGTGTCCTGCCTGCACGGAGGGCGTTTACAAGGATGGGATGACATCCTCCTGTTTTTACGCAGCTACAAAAAATACCTTTTATTTCCTTTTTATGAGTCCTTGGGACAGGTAGTGAGTGGCACAATGCTAGACCTGGAATTAAGTTCAAATCTGATTTCTAATACTTCCCAGCTGCATGATCCTGGGCAAGTCACTTAACCCTATTTGCCTCAGTTTCCTCATCTGTCAAATGAGCTAGAGAAGAAAGTATCCAAGCGCATCCAGTGTCTCTGCCAAGAAAACCCCAAATGGGGTCACAATGAGTTGGGATGTGACTGAAAAAATGGCTGAACATGAACACAAAGTCCTTAGAACACTGAATATCACAGAAGAATGGCATCATGGCACCTTGTTCCAAGAGTGTTTCTGGGGGCACTCCATTGAAGAAGATGAGGAACAAAATAATTATAATTTACTCTTCTGTGTAAAAATTCATATCTGATTTCATCCTTGAACCCAAGTTCACAATGGCTAGGTGATCCCTGACAGGCCACTTGTCTCTTAGGTGATCCCTAGCAGGCCCTCAGTATCTTCAGCAACACTGTAAGACTAAGTTTCAAAGCAGGGGCTGATCTGGATTGATAGACATAATTTCTTCCGGGGAGATCCCTGTGTCAAAAAAGTCATGGTTCTAGCTGGAAAAGGCCATTCTTGCTGCGCAGCTGTCTTTTACCCTCAGGATTGGGCCCCTCCAATAGGCTGTCATTGGTTGGAGGCCACCATGTTGGAAGAGATTTCTTTCCCAAATTAAAACTTGGTTTTTAGCCATCCCTACCAACAGCTCCCTCCCTTGTCTCTCCAGCTCCCTACATCCTCAGTGGCCACCAGATCCTTTCTTTGCCCACCCTTGATGTACTTTCCCAAAGCCAATGCCAGTTTGGGAATTCTCCTCCCCTCCTGCCTGCCTGGCTCAGATGGACAACCTCACCGCTAAGTCGGGTTCCTTTTAGTGCCAGCATTGGTCGTCGTTGCCCTGGCACAGTGAGTAGGCAAAGGAGGGCACCAGCAGCCTGTGAATTCTGCGGCTGAAGCATCCCTTTCCCTTCTTGTTTGTTCTGCCAATCCCCATCAGCACAAGTTTGCAGAAGGGTAGATTGCTTTGTCTTTGGGCTTGAGTCGGACCCCCAGAGAGTGGATAGTGAGTAAAGAGGAAAGTTATTTTGTTTTTCTCTTTGTTCTAAACCAGGGAAAGAGAGAGGGGGGAGAGTTAAGAAGAAGCCTGACAGAACAAATAATGAAACCTACAGAGAAATGGAATTCGAGGCACCAGGAGTAGGAAGAGCAAGCAGCCTCTTGTTCAAAAAGAGAAGAAGTTGGGAGAAATGGGAGGGAGGTGGTTATTTTTAAATGAAGGCGAGCCAGAAGAACAATCTAAATAATGGAGAGCAAAGAACTTATATTTTTTTAAAACCTTATTTCTGACAAGAGAGCAAAGGGAAGAAGATGCGCTTTTTTGTGTTTTGAAATGGGAGAGAGTTACTGTTGCGGTCTGGAAGAATCGCTGGTTTTCTGGCCCATTCCTTTGTCCATGCTTTAGTGGCAGCCCCTCTCAGTGCTTGATATTCCTTCTCTGGTACTGTGGGACTCAGTCCACCTTTCACCCTTGACCCTTCTAGGACTGCAGTGTTCCCTTAAAAATACCAGTGATTCTCTGACCTCTGAACTGCTCATGGTCTAAAAGATGGACGTAGAAATTCAGGACCGTCATGGGATCGTAAAGATAGAGCCAGAAGGGGCTTTAAATGCCATCTAAGTTCATTTCCTCTTTTAACAAATGAGGAAACCGAGACCTGGAAAATGAAGTAACAAGCCCAATGCCATTCAGGCAGTAGCTTGTACAACTAGGATGTTTACTCGGGTCCTTGCCTCCAGTTCCAACTCTTCCCACTGTTGTTTTCTCCCTGCTTCTCCAATGGACCCACTTTCCTTCTTCTTACTATGGTATTTAGATTGATGTGCTTAAGATTTCTGGTGACCTCCCTGGCTGTACCTCTTTCCCAGTCTTGTCTTGGAGGGATCGTTGTGGACCTCGGCGTGAGGGGATCAGCCAGCTGCCCTAGGGCCCTGTTGCTGCTGACTCTCCAAAGGAGGTCCATGGAGGATCTTCAGTGGATCTATGAGCCTCTCCTCAAAGCAGCCAAAGAACCATTTCTTTCAGTAGGGACTGGCTATTTTGATCTTTCCATGAAGCCCCTTCAGTTCCATTTGAGCACTTCCAAGAACCGGGGGCAGAGCTTTCTACTCCCTTATACAAAGGCAGCCCAGGGCCAGCTAGGGAGCAAGGTGTGGGCATGGGTGCCATGTTGTATAGTTCAGGGCCAGCGGAGCACGTGCAGGCATAGGGACAGTCGCCCCGATGAGGATTCTCTAATGGCGGACCCTGGGCTAAGGCTCCAGTCACTGCACCCCAAGTCAGAGCTCTGTCTCTGGGGTTGTGCCAATTAAGCGCTTTGACATTTTGAGGAATAGTTCAGGGAATTTTCTCTGAGATGGCATTCATGAGCAACAATAACCTTCTGACCTGAATTCTAAAGGAGCCAACAGATGGGTGATGCACCTAACGGACATCTGGAACTTAGTAAGCATTTAACCAATCCTTAATCAGTTTTTTTTTTTTGTGGAGATTTTTGATTTATTGGAATAGGAACTCCCAGTAAGAGGATTCCCTTTACCAATATAGATCAACCCTTTATAAAAAATTTATAGCCTTAGAGAGTCCCCTGAGAAATGAAATGATTTGCCCAGTCCTAGTCAGTAATCATCACAGGTGAGACTTGAACCAGGTCTTCCAAACCGTGAGGCTGGCTCTCTGGTGGATCTTCCATGCTCTTGTGCTGGGCAGTGGTAGATATTGGCAATTTGAAGACAAAATAGTCTTCTTATTCATAAAGGCTTTCATTCTGTATCACCAAGCTCCTACTAAACAAGGCAGCAGCAGGAAGATGTTGGCAATTCTATGTCGCCCAACCCAACTTTGGCCTCTTCTTTTCTTTCCAGGTTTTACTTCCGAGG
Organism: Monodelphis domestica; assembly: GCF_027887165.1. Taxonomy (NCBI): domain Eukaryota; kingdom Metazoa; phylum Chordata; class Mammalia; order Didelphimorphia; family Didelphidae; genus Monodelphis; species Monodelphis domestica. The sequence continues at coordinate 17,180,586 of NC_077234.1, forward strand.
TTTCCGCTGGACCAAAACCATGATCCACACAGTCAACGAGATCAACCAAAGGAAAGATATCTTGCCCAATATCACCTTAGGCTACCAGATTTTTGACTCTTGCTTCACCATTTCCAAGTCCATGGAAGGGACGTTGTCATTCCTGACGGGACAGGATGAACACAAGCCCAACTTTCGATGCAGTGCTGGTGCCCCCCTGGCTGGGGTCATTGGAGCAGGAGGATCTGCCCTGTCTGTGGCCACTTCAAGGCTCCTGGGCCTCTATTACTTCCCTCAGGTACTTCAAGAATTGGATGTAGACTAAGGCTCAAGAAAAGAAGGACAAACTATGTTTGAGGGAGATGGTGGCAAACGTGAAAATGTCATTTACTTCATTTTTGGCTAGAGGATTGGAAAGGAAGGGGTAGTGTTATCTTCCTTGGCCCTGTCTTCCCTTGGGTACTTGGGAGAAGTTAATTCTGAGGCAGGTGAGTGATGCAATGGATAGAGTACTAAGAAGACCTGAATTCAATTCTGCACTCCTACTAGGCAAGTCAAATTTAATTGTCTTAATGTCATGAGTACAAGATGGCAGAGTAATGACTAGACATTTTAACTTGTCTTAAAGAAACACTACCTACCACTTAGACTTCTTTCCCTCTACCAAGGGGAATGGGCTACTTGGGTAGGTAGCAGTGCATTCCTCTTCCTCCTCCTGGAAATAGCCTAGCAAGTCTGGATGGCCCATGCCCTTCCCTGGGGATTCTTGTCCAAAGTGTAGGCAATCTCTGAGGTTCCTGCTAACTCTCAAATGCCATGGTTGAAGAAAAAGCTACTCAGCAGCAGTCATTGCCCCAGGAGAGGCCAACCTTCAGGCAGGCTTGTCATGTTGCTCCCCAGTATTATTGGCTGCTACAGCAGTGGATTTCCAGGAGAATCAGAGGGCCATGAGGTTAGCGTTGGAAGACACATTGGAGCTGATCTAGTCCAAATCACTCATCTCCCAGAAGAAGAGCCTGAGGTAGACAGAGGTTAAGCGTTGACTTAAGTGCCAAGAGACACACAACTAGTAAATGTTTGAGGCCATATTTAAGCCTAGGTCTTCATGGTTTCCAGTCCAGAGCTCTTCCTAATTTGCCATACTGCCTCTCAATTTTGACCAATAGGGATAAAGGAAGAAATATGAGTGAGGAAAAAACAAAGTACACTCACAAATATTTAAACAATTTTTCTTCTTCACTGGTAGAATTCTTACTTGGCCCAACTCAAATTCCACCACCTCCAGGAAGCCTTCCCTCATCTTCTGGTCAGAAGTGATCTTCCCCCTTGAACTTGACTTAGAATCATGACATTTTAGAGTTAGGAGACACATTGGTGGATATTTCATCTGATCCATCCTTCTTCCTCTCCTCCTCCTGCCAAAGTACTCTACTCCACCATAAACGTGTGTCCATCCAGTCTTTGCTTGAAGACCTCGCTGTATGAGCTGCTCTAACTGTTGGGATATTTCCTAACGTGAAGCTTCCATTGGCCTCTTTACAGCTTGTACTCATTGTTCCTGGTTCTGCCCATGGAGTCCAAATAGAATGAAATCAATCCCTCTTCTACTTGCCCACTTTTTCAGCTATTAGAAGACTCTTATTGTCCTAGTGAACCCCTTAAATAGTTTGCTTTCCCTTTCTAAGTGCCATCTATCCTGTAATGTTATGTAATTTAGTTATTGAAGTGGGTGTTTTATTTCCCAACTAGACTACATACAGGCTTGATGAGATTCCTAGTGAGAGCTCGGTACATAGTAGAGGCTTAATAAATACTGGTGAAATGATTCATTGAGGAGCTTTGGGGCTCTGCCTTATTTAAATTCTTTATCTCCTCTAGTGTCTAGAACTCTGTGCTGTACACACTAGGGTCTTCATAAGCAGTTGATGCTGGGCATAGGCAAGTAAAGCTGAAATAAAAAAAAAGCAAAGTACTTTTTAGACTTCATACTGCTTTAGACGTATCAGCTATTATTATTATTGCTGTTGTTTTTAGAAACAATCATCACTTTCAGAGTTGTATTTATTTATTTTCATTTTTCTAAACCCTCACCTTCCGTCTTAGAGCCAATACTCTGTATTGGCTCCAAGGCAGAAGAGTGGCAAGGGCTTGGCAATGGGGGTTAAGTGACTTGCCCAGGGTCACCCAGATGGGAAGTGTCTGAGGCCAGATTTGAACCCAGAACCTCCCATCTCTAGGCCTGGATCTCCATCCACTGAGCCACCCAGCTGCCCCCCCCCCAGAGTTGTATTTATAAAGAAATCTGCTTGTAGGATGCAAGCTGTTTAAGGCAGAGATTTGTTTTGGTGCCATCTTTGTATCCACAGTACCTAGCTCAGTGCCTGGTCTATAGTAGGTGCTTTATAAAATACTTGTGAAGTAGAATGGAAGAAAACCTTTTTTTTTTCTCTGTTGAATAGGAATGGGAGAAGGCTAGAGCCCCCAATAATCAGGGCCTGATGACTTACTTAAATTCTTTTTAGTGCTAATGAGGCAAATGTATTCTCTTGTAGGTTGGCTACGCTTCATCCTGCTCGGTTCTTAGCGACAAATACCAGTTCCCAGCTTACGTTCGTGTAATAACAAGTGACAAGTTCCAGTCCACAGCCATGGTGGAACTTATCAAACATTTCGGGTGGGTCTGGATTGGCACGATAGCCGCCGATGATGACTATGGGAAATACGGCATCAAAATTTTCAAGGAGGAAATAGAGAAGGCCAGTCTCTGCATCGCATTCTCCGAAACCATCCCCAAGATCTACAACCAGCAAAAACTGGCAGCTGTTGTTGAGACCATCAAGAACTCTACAGCTACGGTCATCGTGCTTTACACGTCAGATATTGACCTCAGCCCTTTCGTGTTGGAAATTGAATATAATGGCATCACAAATAGAACGTGGATCGCCAGCGAGGCCTGGATAACGTCCTCCCTCATTGCGAAGCCTGAATACTTCCCCTATTTTGGGGGAACCATTGGGTTTGCTGTTCCGAGGTCTGACATCCCAGGCCTAAAAGAATTTCTCTATGATGTGCATCCCAGCAAGGATCCCAACGATAACATCACGATCGAGTTCTGGCAGACGGCTTTCAACTGCACCTGGCCCAACAGCAGCGTGCCCTATAATTCTGACCACAGGGTCAACATGACTGGAAGAGAAAACCGAGTCCACTCGATGTCTGATAAATTCTGTACCGGCGAGGAGAAGTTGGAGGACCTGGAAAATACCTATCTGGATATGTCCCAGCTCCGGATAACAAATAATGTGAAAAATGCCGTTTACGCTTTGGCGTACGCTCTGGATGAAATGAGTCGATGCATAGAAGGACAAGGACCTTATCTGCCAGGAAATACATGTGCCTATTTGGAAGACTTTGAGCCTTGGCAGGTATGAGTTTTCTTCATCTTCTTTGCGTCTCAGCACACCGGCCCCATTTTCGATCTGGTGGCACGTTTCAAACTTTTTATATTGGGCTTTCTCAAGGGAGATGAACCCGCCATTTTCTGAGCTTGTTGGTTAGAAGGTTTTCTACTCCTCTTCTGTAGCACACTTGAAGGCAGGGCCTCCGCTCCTATTCAGGAAGGAAAAGCCAAATGGGATGATTATAAACTCCCATAGAGCATGCTATAGAGTTCCAACGTAGAGATTCTCCTCTTATCAACACTAGAATTTGGGCTGATCTATTCAGTCGATTGTCTATTTGCTGCTCTCCGATTTCGTTCACAAACACCCTTGAAACATTAGGGCTTAGTTGGATTCTTGTTATTTTGGGCGTCATGACGGCTCATCATCTTCCTTGGTATTGTTTCACAAGGATGATGGGAGTCTACATGGAAACAGCCCTGGGTGGCTCCATCCTGCTGATTTAGAGGAAAGAGTGCTGGATTGGGAATCAAGGACTTGGGTGGGCTCTATTCTTACTAGCTAGATGATCTTGATTCGATGACTTAACCTCCGTCCAGGCTCCAGTTTCTTCTTTAAATAAAAAGACTGGCCTACAGGAGACCAAAGATTCCTTCTGCTTCTGATTCTGTGGATCTATGAAGCCCTATGAAGGACGGGTAGCCATAGCCCTTGGAAAAGACTCTGCTCAAGCATAGTAAAGTGATGGGAAAAAACAAAAGGGGAGTACTCGACAGAAATGACTCTGAGCTTTGTCTAGGAGCTGAGAGGCATCGATTAATGATGCCTCTTTATTAATTAATAATTATAAATATATATAAATAATAATATAAAAAATATATAATTTAATTAAATTAATAATGCCAGTGAGTTCTTGGCTTAGAGCATTGCTAAAGAGCCCATCATGTTAGCCATCTGCTTGGAGTGAGTGGCGAAGAACTTGTATGACCGTAGCTAAACCCTGCCTTCTTCTGTGTCAGAAGGACATTCAAAATGCAGCAGCTGGGTGAAAGAATTGTCAAAAGTGGAGGGATGGCAGTGCAGTAAGTGAACTATGGGTTGGGGATCTCAATCCTCGCTGGGATAATACATTATCCCATATTGGCTATCTTTTCACAGACATCCACTACTTTTGTCTTTTCTTCCCCATTTTCATCCCATCAAAAACTTGGTCTCAGAAAAAAGACCAAATCTCATTAATTTCTACCTTAGTGTTACTCTAAGGCAATCCCCTAAGTCTGTCATGACATTCTTATAAATAATATTATAGAGAGAGGTGGACAGAGTGACAGTACAATTTGGCAAATGGGAAACTGGCTTAATGATGGTCTGAGATGGCTCAATGTTACTTGGAGGAAGAGCTCTGGTGGTATTCCCTAGAGATTTGTTCTTGGCCCTATTTGTGCTGGCTGAGAATTTAATCGGTGGTGTGCCTAATGACACAAATAGCATGCATACTTACCTAGTCCACAACTAGTGCATGATGGGAGAGAGACTGAATATGCTGGACACCAAGAGTTGGAATCCAGACTATTCCCAGCTAGAGACCAATGGTAGTGAGTTGAATGACATAAATATTAGAGAAAGATTTTTGTTTCTATTCTTGGGTTCCAAGAATCAATTTCACAAATATAGGATGAGGAAAACAACTCCTGTGACAAATGAAAGGATTGAATGTGAGGGGGCAGCCAGAAGAGCTGATGATTAACCTGGGCTAAATTCAAAGAGGGATGATGCCTAGAACTAGAGGGATCACAGTTCTCAAACATTTGACCCTCCCCCAGGGACCTCTAGAGAACTATGTTCAGTTCTGAGCACCATGTTTTAGGAAAGGCATAGCTGAGATGGAATCCAGAAAGGGACAATCAGGGTACCAAGACAACTGGACAATAGATATGTTGGGAAAATAGAGGCTGTTTAGACTATACAGGAGAAGACTTAAGGAGGGGAGGGGAAATATCTGCTTTCAAATATTTGAAGAGTTGCTGCATTGAAGAAAGTTAGATTTCTCTGCTTAGTTTCAGAGGGCAGAATTAGGGAAAAGTAGGAGAAACAGAAATTTGCTAATGGCAAGAAAAAAGTCCCTAGCAATTAGATCTAACTCAAAATGGAATGGACTCTCTTGTGGTTGAGCTGCCCCTCGTTGGAGGTCTCCAAGCAGATCCTGAATGAACACTTGTTGTGGGGTGTTGTAGAAGAGAATCTTGGGTGGGTATGGGTTGGATTGGGTGGACACGGAGGTAGTCTTCAGTTGGGAGGTCCTATTGCTCTGTGATTCAATGAATGAATACTAGAAGGATCAGACCTGTCAATAGTACCAATTTTTGAAAGAATTAAAAAATATTTTAAAAGTAATATAATTTATCATAATTTTTCCTATCTATACAAATGTACTTTAATAAAACAATTATATATATATTTTAGATATATATTTAATTAAAGATATATATTTAATTAAAAATTAAAAATATTTTTATATTTTTTACTTCAAAATAAGAATTTTTCATCTATCTTTAGTGTGTTCAAAAGCATTGTGTGAATGTACAAAGCTTGGCCCTTTGAGGTAGTATTGAATTATGGTCCCTCTAATTAGGACTATGAAACTTCAATGAAGAATGTGGTCAGAATTGGATGGGAGTGATTAGGGGTACTTCATTGCCTTCTACTCTGGAAGACTATCCTTATTCATCTGTTGTGCACCCCCACGTCCTATAATCTCACACAACAGATTTTACTATAATATTCAGTAATACTACACATTGCCTGGCATTGAATGTGATGCAATCCCCCCTTTTTCTCCTACTCAGAAGTCCATAAAGACAATTTCAGCATCCATCCATATTGGTATTATCTTTCAGTTAGCTACAATACAGTCAGATATTATGACTAAGAGCAGGGCTCCAAGTTTAGTAATGGCTATCCAGGTTCAAAATAGTTTGCTTTTTTAAAATCATAAAATCGTGTTTTCTAAACTACGAAGATTTTGACAAACTTCTGTTACTGTCACCTGATTCCTAGTTAATGTACTATCTGAAAACACTTAAATTTAAAGCCCATAATGGTGACGAATTGGCACTTGATGAAAATGGAGATGTGACTGGATATTATGACATCTTGAATTGGCAACTGAATGATGCTGGTAAAGTTGACTTTGTGAAGATTGGGAAATTCAAGTTCACCCATTCCAAACATGAGCTGATCATGAAGGAAAATACATCTGTATTCTGGAATACTGAAACACTGGAGGTTAGTCCTCTTAGACCCCTATTTTGTGCATTTCTATTTCTACAGAGAACTCTGATATTGTAAAATTTAAATGAATGTCCATAACTCCAAGTATTATATTTTATAAGATTTATTAGTAATCATTTGAAGTAGAAGAACAAAAGTAAAAGCCTGAGTAAAACCATGTGAGTAAAATTCTCCTGCCTGGCTCCCCCCAGCCTCCACAGCCCCATTCTGGGAAGAAGAGAGAGGGAGGAGCTACACAAAACTTATATATGTTCTCTATGGTAGTAGGTTAGAGTAAATACGCAAATGGAATGCTGGGAAAGGGAGTCCTGGGGAGCCGATTCTAATTACACAATAGCAAACTCCTAGCAATGACGTGGCCCCTAAGGGTCTGGTATGTGCTTTCACTGTGTTGGAATCTACCTTTATTCCCCAGATCTGGTCTTCAAAGTGACTCATTCCCTTTTTATGGAGGGGGAAGGCTATGGAGCTGAATAGGATGTTTATATAAAAATATTTTCTTCCCCTACAGAGGAATGAACTCTAAATCTGTTAGGTCAGAAGATTTGGGTTCAAACCTTATTTTTATTTAGATAACTCTCTAAGTCAATATTAATCTTCATTGGCAGGGAGGGTGGCTACTTACTGTGCCCCTGGCACCAGAAGACTTCTAGGGAGAGCTAGGGAGGAGAGGCAGAGTGGAACTCTGGGTCATGCTAAGATTTTTGCAGTCCCTCAGCCATTTGGTATCCCTCCTTTGACCTTTTCCTCATTCCACTCTTTAATTTCTTGCCACCATTTGCATGAACCCATTCTGGGACCATGGGATCATTCCAAGAATACATCTCTTGTTGGCCAACTTCTCTCCAGTTGAGATCTCACCTCCCCAAACCCCAATTCTTCCATCTCCATGGCTCCCCTTCAAATAGCTTAAAGAGCATCCATTGGTGGGTTAGAGAGGAAGATATTGACACAGAAGAAAGTTCAAGGGTTGGAGTTGCTCCCATCTTTCTTTCCTGTTCTAGAGGGAGCCACAAGGCAGAGTTGGTAGTGAGGTTTCATGCTGGATTTTCCAATTATTGGTTCTCTTTTCCAGAGTAAACCCTTAGTCTGGACTGGGGAGATGAGGGAAGAGAAGAACTGTATTCTAGACCTGGATTTGTCCCTATCACCCCAGTTTCAGTCTCATTAATGGTGTAGATTAAAAGTCTATATCTTATCCTTGTATTCTTTAGATTCCCCATTCAGTTTGCACCGATCTTTGTAAACCTGGAACCAGGAAGGGGATTCGTCAAGGGGAGCCTATATGCTGTTTCGATTGCCTCGTGTGCGCAGATGGCCATGTCTCCCGGACCCCAGGTATCGTCCAGTCACCTTTTGCCTTCTGTGAAACAGATGGTTGGGTGCAATGAGGGTGTTCTTTTTTTTTTTAATGTCATAGAATAGGTAAATGAACTTTGTTCTATTGTCTTTCTTTTCTGGACATTTGAAAATTATTTTTTTCCATGACTATGTATGATGAGGTTGTATTTTAGAACAAAGTCGCTGCTTTATTTCCATAACTAAAACCTCTTGAATGATAATTAATGCAAACTTATTCCTGATTCCTCTATGGTGATCATTGATATTCCTCACCAATTGTTATCACTTGGTTCCATGCAAAGAGAGTATTTGGCAGAGCAGTGACACTCAGGGCTGTTACTTCCCCAGGAGCAACATTATAAATGGAAGAGAAAGCAACCACCCATAGTTCCAAAGTACCACTGATAAATCATCTCCTGAGAACACTATAACGAACTTGGGTGCAGATTGAGACTTATATTTTTGGATACGAGAAATATATGAATTTGCTTATTTGGTACAAAGATCAAGTTTATCCTCATTTTGGAAGGGAGAGGAGGAACCAAAGGGGAAGTGAGAACTAACAATAGCACTGCAAAAAATTCTGAAGAATCATTCAACAAGAAAATATAAGGGCCTACTGTGTGCCAAGGACCCTGCTGGGGTGGAGGTTTACAAATACAAAGAACTTTCTATTGTTACTCCTTGTGTGACCTTAGGCAAGTCAAAGAACCTGTGTGGTCCCATCTGTGACTTCCTATTGCACCCAGAATCAAATACAAACTCTTCTGTTGTTTTAAAAAACCCTTTGAGACATACATGGCTTTGAGGAAAATTAATACTGAATGGCGATATTTTTTGAGAAGTGTTTCCTCTTTTGGCCCCCAAGAACAGGTTGATTTAAAAAACTAGAAATTCTTCCTTTCCCAGGCTATGAAACTGGGTTGGGCTCTTCCTTCTTTTGTCTAGATATAACCTCCTTCAATGTTCACTTCAAGTACCATCTCCTACGCTCCGTAAGGCTTTCCTAAATTCCTAGCTGCTAGTGCCTCCCTCCTGAAGTGAACCTTGATTTATTTTATCTAGTTGCATATATGTTAAGTGTTGCTTCCCTGATAAAATATAAGCTCACTGAGGCCAAGGACTATTGTTTTTTTTTTAATATTTGAATACTTAGCACTTGGCATAGTTCTTGAGTTCCTAGTAGATGATTGTCAGTGCTTAGCTGATGGATTTATTCCAAGTCAGAAGGGGCCTTAAAAGATATGTATACCAGTTTTATAGACGAGCAAACTGAGATCCAAGAAGATTAAGGGACTTTTTTTAGTTAATTTAAAAAAATTTATTTAATTAATAAAATTAATTAATTTAGAATATTTTAATAATTAATAATTAATTTAGAATATTTTCCCATGGTTATATGATTTATATTCTTTCCCTCCCCTCCTCTGTATCCGATGTGGAATTCCACTGGGTTTTCCATGTGTCATTGATCAAGACCTATTTCCATATTATTGATATTTGCACAGGGGTTATTGCTTAGCGTCTATGCCCCAATCCTATCCTCGTCAACCCATGTGATCAAGCAGTTGTTTTTCTTCTGTGTTTTTACTCTCACAGTTCTTCCTCTGAATGTGGATAGCATTCTTTCTCGTAAGTCTAAGGGACTTTTTATAGGTAACACAGGTAGTAAATGCCAAGGCTATGATTTGAACCTAAAATCCAGTTCTTTCCATGATGCTTTTCCACTACTTAGCAGTATAGGTCTTGGCATGCCATTATCTTATGGAAGTCTCGGTTCCCTCATCTGTAAAATGAAGGAGTTGGTGTAGATAACCTCCAAGATCTCTAATTATTCAATTAGTACAAAATACAAAGAAAATAGGATTCTCTACTACTACAAAGACTTTCCATTTCTCTAACCTTTGTTTTCCAGGTTCAAGGGAATGCGAAAAATGCCATGAAGATTACTGGTCCAATGCTGCCAAGGATGATTGTGTTTTGAAAGAGGTGGAATTCCTGGGTTATGACGAAGCCTTAGGTTTCACCCTTGTGACCTTGTCCATCTTCGGGGCCTTGGTGGTCGTGGCCGTCACAGTGGTTTATGTGATTTATAGGAAGACCCCACTGGCCAAAGCCAATGACCGGGAATTGAGTTTCCTTCTCCAGCTTTCTCTCATTATCACCCTTCTCACTTCTCTCCTCTTCATTGGCAAGCCCTACAACTGGTCTTGCATGGCCCGCCAAGTGACGCTCGCCATGGGCTTTTCTCTTTGTCTCTCATGCATTTTGGGGAAGACCATTGCCTTATTTTTATCTTACAGAGTATCCAAATCAAAGGTCAGATTTACATCCATCCGGCCCCTTTATCAAAAGCTCATTGTTCTCTTTTCAGTTCTCATTGAGTCAGCTCTTTGCACTGCCTATTTGGTGATGATGCCCCCAAAGGTGTATAAAAACATGGAGTCCCAAAACATCAAGATTATTCTGGAATGCAACGAAGGGTCCATTGAGTTCTTGTGCTCAGTATTTGGCTTTGATGCCTTTCTGGCCTTGCTCTCCTTCCTAACCACTTTCGTTGCCCGAAAGCTGCCTGATAATTACAACGAGGCCAAGTGCATCACGTTCGGGATGCTGGTGTTCTTCATCGTCTGGATCTCCTTTGTCCCCGCGTACTTGAGCACCAAGGGCAAGTTCAAAGTAGCCGTGGAAATCTTTGCCATCCTGGCGTCTAGTTTTGGTCTGCTCGGCTGTGTATTTGCCCCCAAGTGCTACATCATCCTGCTGCGGCCCAAGAGGAACACGGATGAGATCGTTGGCGGGAAGGTCCCCACCACCGACAGGAGCATCCAACTGACGTCGGCCTCCGTCAGCAGTGAGATGAACGTCACGGTTTCTACCGTTGTACTTGATGACTAAATTAGGTTCGAGTCATGGTTCAAAATGGCAATAATGATAGGCTTTGTTCTTGCTCCTGGGATTTGGGGGTTCTCACCTCATTGCTTTTGGTTCCTTTAGAGGAAAATATTGATTTAGGCTCTGATGGGTTCATTTTCACCCAGAACATGGAAGATCACACCAGAATTTTGCCCAGGCAGGGAAAGTAGCTTATGAAAACATTCCAAAGATTGGTATTTGGTTGTTTGGGGCTTGGTGTTTCCATGATGAGTAAATGAGTTAGCAGGGGAAGGGATTTACCTTTGGGTTCACTTAGCATGAAAGGCAAAAGATAAATTTGTAGTTACAACAAAACTGACCACGGGTTATCCAAAATGGTGGGTAATCGCAAATTGTATTTGGATTTAATTGCGGTTTTAATTTTTAATTTTGCTGGCAGGATTTAGTTTTGCTGATTATTTGCAAGGCCCAAAGTGTTTTAAATGAACTCTGTATCCAAAGTCTTCTGCTGACTTCCCGTGTACATATGCATTTCGTTGTGATTGGCTCATGTCCAGCAATTGCCATTAAAATGATAAAGCCATGGGAGGGAAGCCTTGTTCTATTTCCTGGAATTATTTCTCAATCATATTGAAATATTTCTTCTATGGTGGGAAGAGAATTTCCTTCTGGTCTTTTTCTTAAGCAAATGTGGCACTTTGAAATAAATCAAATGGAGAAAATGCTGTGAGACTTTTTATTTGACTATAAAACCTTATAAGATAACTCAATTCTAGGGTATTATTTGCCTTAGTGTCTGCATGACCTCCATGATTTCTTCTAGCTCTGTTATTCCATGAGTGGACAAGTCCTTGCTCTGAATGAAAATCTGGCAGGACCAAGGAGAGACACAGGAGAAGGAGCTCTGGTTACCTAATGGAAATGGTGGTAGTGTTGGCTCATGTGAAGAGTGCCAGCCAGGGGGCACCTTGATGGAAGAGAGCATTTTTAAGCAAACTGGCTCTACCAGCTGCTGATGGGAGACAAGAAGGGATGATTAATGTTATTTCCTATTAGCTTGTTTAGTACCCAGAACTCCAGCTACTGGGCTCATTCCCTTTGGGTTAAGACCTTGAAGATGTCAACTGCCTCACTTTGTTAATAGGCATTTCTATAGCGCTTTCAGCTTTCCAAAGTGCTTTTTACCTATATTATTTGAGCCTCAGAATAACCTTGAGAGAAGGAGGGAATGTGATCTTCTTCTTTTAGAGGTGGAGAAACCAAGGTTCAGAAGGCTCCCTAGGACTGACTGGTCCTTGCGATCTGGTATTACCATTTCAAGGGCAAACTCGGGGGATGCTCAGCCATTTGCATTCTCTAGGGTCTTGCTGTTTACAGCTTGGTCTCTGCCCCACTGGACCTCTCATTAAGGTGTGTGTGTGTACCCAGCAGTTGGCACGGAGGGCACAGCTGCCCTAACTGTCCTTGGGGATCTAGAGCTAGGAGAGTCTCAGAGACCATCTAGTTCAGCCTTCTGATTTTCTAGATGAGGAAATGGAGGCAAGAGCACCAAAGAGAGTTCTACAAGTGAAAGGAGAGAGTCAAGATTCATGTCTAGTTCTTTGAACTGGGAACCCAGTTCCATTTCCCTTGTGTTATAGGACCTCCTTGACATACAGAATAGCTACGTATCAATGGCACATTTTAATTCATCTTTCTGTGCATGGAAGCTCCCAAAGTTCCTCCTTCTCCTGGCTCTTCCTATCCACTTCCTCTGCCACTTTACTTGGTTCTATTGAGAAAGAACAATCCACCAGTAATATTTTATATTGACTTCCAGAATTGCTGAGTCTGGGCTCTGGATGCCAGAATTACTGGGCATATGCTGCTTTTAATTCTCTCTCTGAAAGGATTCTGAAGAGATTGTTGTGTATCATTTTTCCTTCATTTTCTCCCCCCCCCTTCCATTTAGAAGTCAATACTATGTTTGGCTCTAAGGCAGAAGAGCATTCAGGGCTAGGCAATTGAGGTTAAGGGACCTGCCCAGAATTACACAGCTAGGAAGGGTCTGAGGACAGAATTTGAACTCAGGACCTCCCATTTCTAGGCCTGGTTCTCCATCCACTGAGTCACCTAGTTGCCTCCTTATCCTTCATTTTCAAAGAGGACCAATGATATCATAGGACAATGTCTTGGCTTAATCATAATTGGATTTAAGCGAGGCAGAGTTGCATGAAGCCAACCAGCCTCACTCTCTCTTCCAGGACAAGTGGCAAAGGTTCAGGATGCAGTGGGTGACCATGTTCTAAGTGCTCCCCAACACCCGCTTTCAGCCCCCTTCATGGCTATCGAAACAAATTGTTCTCATCTGCTTATTGTATTGGGGGGCGTCTTCACATGATTGGGCTAGACCACCTCATCTCTACAACTCATCAAGGGGTTTGAGGGCCATCAAATTTGTAGGGCAGACTAGAGGTAAATAAACAGGAAAGGAAGGAAGGGAAGGGAGGGATAGATGTATGCTTTGTGCAATTCTCTAAAATTCTTTCCAAGAGAATTTTTTCCTATTTTTTTAATGAATGAAAATAAAATCTTAAAATCAATAACTCACCAATCTACCCTGAAACAGCTCTCTCTGCCTCATGTCTCCTCTTGTTTAGGGGGCATGAACCGTAGTTCCTCTGGTTTTAAGCATCCTGAAATGGAGTGCTTTAAGGTGAATTGATGGAGTTTATTTACCTACGTTGTGTCATTTGTTACTTATGAGGCATTATTATCCCCATTTTGCTAATCATTTATAGAGTGCTTACTATGTGCCAGGCACTGGGCTAAGCACTTTGAGTATTATCACCACAACCCTGGGAGGTAGAGGTTCTTCTTCTTCTCATTTTACGGATGAGGAGATTCTGGTCTTGGCTCTGGGTGCCTGTGGGCAAGTTATTTACTGCCCTGGGAAGTCTATTTCCTCTTTTATAACACGATGGAGTTGGATCAATAGGATCGCTAATATCCTTTCAGCTCTAACGTCTATGACTTTATTACAACTAGATCCTGATGACTGAATTATGAATGGTGAATCCCAAGAAGTGGATACACTATTTGAATTCACACTCTATTTCCACTGGGCTGCAATCCATTGTAACTTTAAATAGTATGAAGTTGGATACATCTGATTACTGCAGGGGAGCCATTATTTACCCTAATAAAGATCTAGCTTTCCATTCAATTGGAGATCAGTGACCTTGGAAGTTCTGATCAGTAGAGACTACAGATACAAGTGACTTTCAAGGAAGAAAAATGATGCTTCCCACATTATGGCCAGAGACCTATGTCAAGGAAATGCCACACAATGATTCTTCTTTTATTTTAATAGCTAAATAGATGAATTTTAAATAGACTAAATTTTAATTAATATTTTAATAGACTAAATAGCTAAAAAGGAAATGTGGAAAGGTGGGGGGGGGTAGTACAGGAGATGAATGATTCTACTAAATGAAAAACATTCCCTTCTTTGTACTTCTAAATTTTTATTTTTTTGAGGATGATGGGTGACTTTTTCATTGATAACAATTAGAGGTGAGATCCTTGCCCTTAAGTACTCTTAAGAATCACAGGACACTTTCAAATCCAACTACCTTCTCTGTTCTTTTTAAAAAATGATAGACTGACATTGGAAATATTGCTGTAAATAAGGATTAGGGGGGGAGAAGAAAAATCTTTTTGAAGTACCACTTGCAGAGCTGTGGATGTGCAAGAGAGTGAACACTATTTCTGCAGACCTGAAGACTTTTTCACCTGAAGATGGAAGTTTCTCCTTTTCTCTTTTCAGCCTCCCTCCAAGGAAGCCAGGCTGACTTTGGGCTGACAGACACCACTTCATTTGGAGAAGACAGAATTGTAAGCTATGGAACCAATCATTCTTGGGCTTATTCATCTCTCTCTCTCTTTTTTTTTGATAGGTTTAGTTATAAAAGTTGTTTTTTTTTAAACATCATTCTGAGATGACTTCTTTGACAAAATGGTTTAGCATGCGTGTTTGGGTCACTTGCCCTGGTTGAGGTATTCTTGGATTCTTTGATATTTAGAGGGTTCCATTCCAGGTATTTAGTCCCTACTCCAGGGATCAGAGACATTCCAAAGTCCTTTCAACTGAACCCTGATCAGAATTCTTGGCATATTTGGATCACCCTTGAACTCCTCAGACCTCACATGCTTTCACCATTCTCATTTCTCACCATGCTCACTTCCCTATTTTAAAATTACATCTTTGGTTGTAGCTATCCTCTTATCACAGATGTATATACTAATGTATTTTGTATGTAAGCAGAACATCAAGCTGCATGTAGTTGTAGACATTCAGGAAAAAGTTTACGAGGCTCAGCATTGTTGAGTGTTCCCTTGAGATACGTTCTATGTTGAAGCTCTTGCACACTCTTGGCAGCTTACTCTTCAATGGGGCATGATGGGATTTGAAAGGAATTTACTTGCCCCAAATATTAAGTGGTTCTGGAGAAATTTTTGAGGTATTTCAGAGCTTGTGACTGTAGGAATTTTCTTTGCCATCTGGGTACAGCTGGGGGCTGACTCACAAAAGAGCTGAAAGAGCCTGAGGCGTTGGATCTCATGATAGAGCAATCATGGACAGGTGGGGAAAAAGAAGTCCAGCAGCAGGTAACAGTGGTTCAGCAGAGAGGATTCCTAGCAGTAGACAGCAGCAAGAGCCCAGTGAATATGCATCTAGAAGCAGATGATAGCATCAGCTCTACGAGGAATCAGTATTTGCAGCTTTGGGGGTAGTAGGGAACAGCAGCTCCAAGAAACGTTAGAGCAGCAATGAGAGAGCAGTGTAGGATTATGAATAGTCTGGGCAGAAAGGTATAGGGCTGTTATAGGAATCTGAAGGAGATGGTACCTCTTTTGTAGAGGGAAGGAATAATTTCGGTTTCTGTTTTTTGTTTCATTAAATGCTTTTCCCCTTTAAGTTCATGTATGCTGTGGGTATGTCTGTGTATGTGCATGTGTGTACCTCTGATCTGGTGCAAAGAATCATTGGGATTTGGAGGTGAGAGATTTGAAAAATAGGTACCCCAAAATAAGGGTTAGGAATATCAGAAGCAGTGAGGGAACCCTGAATCACGTGGGAACCTGTGTGTGTGTGGGTCTGTCTGATGTAAATTAACCTAGAATTTCCAATGCTATTTTAGGGTTCATTAAGATCTGGTCCTTTTGCCTCTTCACTTTCTAGTCCTCCACAAAATAACAGATGAATGCTAGGGTACTCTCTAGCTAGAACATCCTCCAAGTATGACATTATTAAGGTCCCTTTGCTGGGGCTGGACCACAACCATCAGGCAGATTAGCCAAATGTTCATGATGCTAACTTACTTCCAGGGGATGCTGATTGATATGTTTTCTTACTGTACCTCTGACTTCCCTACTATGTGTCCTTGTTCTCCCCCCTCAAAACTCAAGTTGCCATGAGATAAATGTTTCATGATCCTTAGAATGACTTCTTCTTAGAGATCCCTGGGTGGTGCAGTGGACAGAGCAATGGACATGGAGACAGGAAGACCTGAGTTCAAATTTGATCTCAGACACTAGCTGGGTGATCCTGCATAAGGAACCCTACCATAGTTCTCCTTGTCTGTAAAATGAGGATAATAATAGAACCTCCCTCACAGGATTCTTTTAGAGAGAAAATGAAACAATATTTGTAAAGTGCTTAGCTCAGTGCCTGGCACATTGTAGGCTCTTAATAAATGCATGTTTTCTTCTTTCCTCAAGAGAATTAGTGTGGTTTAGTGAAAAGAAGGCTAGATCAGGAGTCAGAAGATCTGAGTTCCAGTCATGATTCCATTACTTATTAGACATGATCTTGGGTAAATAATTTTATCTCTCTTTGCCCCATATTCCCCCTCTATAAAACAAAATGGGTCATCATAGCCAGCTATGGTTACAGAGTTAGGTCTTTTTTTGGTGGGTACAGGATGAGGAGAAGGAAATCCAGACTAGTGATTGGTGAAGAGAGCTCCCAGGGTGGATCAGCAATTATTCTGCAACTTGGTTTCTTAGACTACTGCCTAGGATAATAAGAATTTAAGAAACTTGCCCAGGGTCCCTTTGCCAGTATGTGCTACAGGCAAGATTTAATCTCTGGACTTTCTGACTCTAATACTGACTCTAGTTTCCTATCTACTACACTTCTCTGCCCGGATCCAATGAAAGAATAAATGTGACAGTACTTTGTATGGTGCTATCAAACAGTAAATTGTAGAATTTCAGGCTGGAAGAAACTACTCTAGGCTTCATTGAATTCAACCCTCCCATTTCATAGATGCAAAAACTGAGGTCCACAGAGAGACATTTAGGAACTCAGGGTAGAGAGTACTAGACTTTATGAGAAGGAACTGAGTTCAAAACCTAATTCAGATAATTACTAGCTCTGAACCCTGGGCAAGTCTCCTTCTTTCTCCCAGATGATTCCTCATATGTAATATGAGCAGGTTGGACTCAATGACCTCTAAGTTCCCTGTCAGCAGTTAGTCCAAGGCCCTATACCTGGTTAGTGACCTAAATAGGACCAAACCCAGGGTCTGCCTGCCTTCCTGCCTTCCTTATGCTCTCCATTTAAATGACTTTGATTGAATTTTCCTGACCTTCTGATAGTTTCCTTAAATTTGT
Source organism: Monodelphis domestica (assembly GCF_027887165.1). NCBI lineage: Eukaryota > Metazoa > Chordata > Mammalia > Didelphimorphia > Didelphidae > Monodelphis > Monodelphis domestica. The sequence goes on from NC_077234.1 coordinate 17,198,135, forward strand.
TGTTGAATAGATGTGCTGATGCTCCTTCATCCAGGAGGTTCTTCCCCTTCTTCTGCCAATCCACATATTAAAAGTCTCTCCAAGTTGAGCCCAATTACTATCTTTTCCCTAGAGTTCAACCTGCCCGTTCACATTCCTCTCTCTCTCTCTCTCTCTCTCTCTCTCTCTCTCTCTCTCTCTCTCTCTCTCTCTCTCTCTCTCTCTCTCTCTCTCTCTCTTTCTCTCTCTCTCTCTCCCTCCCTCTTTCCCCCCTCCCATCTCCCTCTCTCTCTCCCCCCTCTCTTTCACTTTTTCTTTCTTTCTTTCTCTCTCCCTCTTTGTCTCTTCCCTTCTCTCTTTTTTGCTATTTCCCTTTCCCTTTCCCTCTCCATCAGGACACATGTGGCATCCTTCTAATAGAATCCAAACTCTGTGAAGGCAAAAAGTCTTTCATTTTTGTCTCTCTCTCCCCCCTGTGCCTTTCCCAGTGCTCTTTGTTCAGAAGCTGTTATTTAATAATGTGTGTATTGAATAGAAACATGCCAGTCTTGTCTCCTCTGAGTGTTAGTTTTCTCACCTGTAAAATGAAAAGGATGACCTCTGGGGTCCCTTCTTTGCCCTAAATCTTCGTTCTCCAAATCCTGACATCTTATGAATTTGCTTGTGAACAAATGAGCCACAGTGGCCATGGATGGACATCGCTTGTTGCTCTCTTCCCATAGTGAGTAGCACACTACCTGATAGTAGACCCTAGTAGACATAGTAGACCCTCAAGAAATATTTGTTGATTGATTGAACTCATGAAAATAGGAAGAAATCCAGGGGCTTGATTATGAAAAAATACAAGTCTCAACCCTTTGAGGTTTTTATAGTCGTATTTCCTCTTCTTATTTTCTGTCTTATTTCCCTGAAGAGAAGGGAAGAAGGGAAGGAAATAGCCTGAGAACAAGCTGACTCCATTTAGAGCCCGAGTTCTCTCCTCTTCCAACTCTTTTCATTGGCAGCAAAGCAGCAGTAATGGATATGGGGCTTTGACCTGGGTACATTAATGATACATTTTTAAAGCCAAATGAGAGGGGCTCACGTACCATCTTTCCGCTGCAGGATTTCACAGCCCCCTATCACTGTGCAGTATCAGGTACCTGGCTGACCCCAGGAGGCCAACAAGTTGGCTCAACATGACCAAGAGAGCTGGTGACATTGTGGAACCTTGAGGAGGGCTCAATTTTACACACGAGGAAAAGCACAGAACCTGGACCTGTGATTTCTTTGCTATATGGAGCTCCCAGACAAAGAGCTGCTTACTACCACAACATAGACACCCTGGCAACTTAGACTTAGATCCAAAAGACTAAGTGACTTACCCAAGACCATACACCCAATATATTCCAGAAGTGGCCAAGGGACCCAAATCTTCCTGATTTGGAGATCAGCTCTTTATATTAAATATCTATCTTGAGGCAGCTGGTTAGTGCATGGATAGAGTGCTGGACCTGGGATCAGGAAGACCTGAGTTAAAATCCTGCCTCTTAAAATAGCAATGCCTACCTTTCCCCAGTTTCCACCCAATACTCCTAGATCTGACTGGTCTTCCTTCATTTTTTTCCTAGGGCAATAACAAGGGTGAGGGCTGTTTAAAAAAATACATATATAGAGAGGGAAGGGATGCACCCCAAAGGGCAATTTCACATACTCTTCAGTCTGGCACTTTTTCTCTAGTGCCAGCCTCTATCACAGGCCATAAAGGCTCTGCTCAAAGGCAAAACATTTAGACCCATCCAGGGATATGCTTCCTTTTTTACCTTGTCCTGTCTCTTGTAGAAGCAGCCTTAGCTGAAGTATAAAACTGCTTCCCCCTTAAGAGCTTGGAAACCTTGTGGCATTTGGGGAATGTGTCCCTTTTCCATAGTAGTGGATCATCAGTCCTGTTTCACACCATTTTCTCCTCTTATTCCCCAGAAGAAGCCTCAGTAGCATAAATATTTCAGTCTTCTGCCTCTTTCCCCCTCCCCGAATCCCCCCAAAGCCTTCTGGCTCTGTCTCTGACATCTTAAATTCTTTCCTACCTTTATGGCCAATGGCCATATTCATATAATGGCACAACTCATTGTGCTTTGAATGATGTTATTATTTTTATCTCATCTCAAGAAATATTATAGGGTCAACCTTCAAGTTTATTGGGCGACAGACATTAGAGCTTCAGGAAAATATTTCCCAGGGGAGAAAATTTTTTAACCTTAAAAATTCTCAGAATTCTAGAGAGTTTGTTGGAAAAGAGGTTGACTTTTCAGAGTGGTTCTCTTCCAATATGGAGTCAAAAGAACGGGCTGTGGGGGAGTAATGGGGTTAGAGAAGTCACTTTGCCTGTCTGCGTCACAGAAAAGTCAAGCAATGATTACTATTTGTAAGGTCTAGTGGCATTCCTGGCTGTGGAGGGGAGTGAGAAGATGGGTTGGGTTTACGGTTCAATCTCATCCTCAAAGCATTTATTTGCTGCGTACTATATTCAAGGCTCACATTAGAACATATAACAAGAGGAAAAGTGGTCCTTTTGGCCCAGAAGCTTCTATCCTCCAGCCCTGCATCACTGTCTGCCTATTGGACTTTCCCATTAGAATGGCTTCCTGCATCTCAAATTTAAGAACTCATGCTCTTTCTCTCCAAACCCATCATGTCCTTTTTAAGTTTCCCTCTATCTGTTGAGAGTGCCACTGTCCCTGTAGTAATCCAGTAACCACCTATTCATTAACCTAGAGAGTACTCCCACACTGGCACAGCAAGGTGCTGTGGTGGATATAGGGCTGGACCTGGTTTCAGGAAGGTTTGAATTCAAATCCAGCCTCAGGTGCTAGCTATGTGACCCTGGGCAAGTCACCTAAGTGCTATCCATTTCAGTTGTCTCAAATGTAAATTGAGGATAATAAGAGCCCCTGCATTCCCAAGTGGTCGTGAGAATCTGCTCAAAAATCTGTGAAGCACTTAGCACAGTGCCTAGCCTCTTAGTAAGTACTTAACGCTTATCCCTTTCTGGATGGCGGGTTGCAATTCCCGAGTTCAGTCTTGCTATGAATGAGGCTGTAGGGGAAGACGTACCAGTTGGCAGTAGATTAGAAGGGGATATGAATGAAGTAGCTGCTCGAGTCAGAGTATTGATGAAAGCATTGGCGAACAAGAGATAACAATAAAAGAGAGAAAAGAAACGTCTGCCGTTAACATGGAGCAGATGTCCTTTTCCCCAAAGGACGAAGAGTCCCATCTACTTCAGGCACTTCAGAGGGCATCTCTGCAGTAAAATATCTTCTCCCTTCTTTAAAGCAGTGATGTGCGTGAGCCCTCCACCAACATGCTTGGGAGCTCCCACGAAACAGGGTTGGGATGTGGAAAGAGAGCTAGGTTTGCAGTGAGAAACCCTAGATTTAAATCCTGGCTCTGTGGTCTTACATGTATGACTTTGATCAAGTCACTTAACCTTTGTTTTCCTAAGCTTGCTCATTCCTAGAATGAGGGTGTTGGACTAGATACACCCCATGATTCTTTCTTCCTCTTGATTATTTCCCCGTGATGCTAGCGGATCATCCTCCAAGCGTTCTCTTGGCCAGAAGAGCTCTTGATCTGGTGGCCATCCTCATGGTGATGAGTCTCTCCAGGCTGAGATAATAGATGAGAATCCAATACTAGGACCATATTGAATACTTTTTTGGTTTAGTGGAACATGCCAAGACTTGCATTCCATTGGCATAGCTTTCAAAAAGGACTACCATGAGGGGACTTCAGAGAGGAACTTTAGGGAAGAGAGAGATGGAATTTTTCTGATTACAGCTGAGTGACAGAAAAGGGAGCATATTTGACAGCCTAGAGAGCCAAAGAAGTAGAGCATAAAGGGAGACATAACAAAGTTCCATCTAAGGAATAATATGGCACTTGGCATCAAGCCTTGCATGTAGGAGGTGCTCATTCATTTATTCAGCAAGTATTTCTTACAACCTTTTATATACCTGGTACTATGGAAAGCCTGAGCATATAGAGCAAAAACAAAGTCATCCCTGTGATCTCTAGAAACCTACATTCTGTTGAGAGAAACCACATGCACATAAAAATGTAAATATAACATAAATAAAGTAATTCCAGGGTTCAAGGAGAGGGGAGGACATAGAGCATCAGGAGAGTCCTTCTTTATTTTTTTAAACCCTTACCTTCTGTCTTGGAGTCAATACTGTGTATTGGCTCCAAGGCAGAAGAGTGGTAAGGGCTAGGCAATGGGAGTCAAGTGACTTGCCCAGGGTCACCCAGCTAGGGAATGTCTGAGGCAAGATTTGAACCCAGGACCTCCCATCTTTAGGCCTAACTCTCAATCCACTGAGCTACCCAGCTGCCTCAGGAGAGTCCATCTTTAGAGGGAATCACTTGAGATACAATTTGAAAAAATCTGGGAGATTGTATGAGGGAGGGGTGAAGAGGGATCTCACTCTAGGCAAAGGGCATAGCATGGAGGTGGAAGATGGAATGTCATGTGTGGGAAATAGAAGCCAGTCAACCCATCTCTATTCATTTGATCTGACATTCATAATGATGACTCTGACTATGTTGTATATCTCAAGCAGCATCTAGCACAAAGCTCTTCTTATTTTGGGGGACTAGATCTGTGATTTCATTAATTCCAATCTACCAATGCAGATTGGTACCTAAAGTTAAAGGTGGAGATGGGACTTGAACCCATGTCTTTCTAATCCCCACACTGACTCACCATCCATCAATGCTAGGCTTGACTGAAATAGAAGCATTCAAACCTACTTTCAAATATCAAGAAAGTATATTTAGTACACTCAGCCTATGAAGTCAGGAGAGTGTTGGAGAAAGATTTCCATGAAAAGTAGTTGGAATACTTTTTAATGGAAGCTTTGGGATTTAAAGGAGCAATAATCAATTAATTGGAATGTTTACATATAAGGAACACCTCCATCACTGAACATGGCTGATAAATGTCTATAATTTCTAGGGTATTGCTTAGAAATAATCCTCAGTGTTGACATTTCAGTGTATGGAATCAAATAGAATTGATCAATGTGAACAACTGGGACCTGTCTCATGTACCTTCCTCAGTCTTCCAAAGCTGTGATGAACTCATTTTACATGTGTATCTTACCCAAGTTGTTTAGGAAGAATGGGCAGGAGAATGACAACATTGATTAAAAAGAAGATCAAATATCCTAGGTAGTAGACCATCTTTTGCCCATGGACTCCACTATCACGGATCACTGAGAATTGACTATTTAAATACTCTACAGGTGCTCCCAATATTGCCCATAAAAACTACAGGTCAGAGCCTAGAGACAAAACTCAATGATTTCAATGGCTATGAAATAAATGAACTGATCATGGTAGACTCTTCCCTCTCCACCACCTTCCATATTCAATGAGTTGCATTGCATGGAATGGAAAACCCCTTAGCAAACATTTCCTTTTGTCAAGCACTGTGCTAAGCACTGGAAATACAAATAGAAAATTAAGACAGTTCCATCTCTGTAAGGGCTCATATTCTAAATTCAGGACACATGACCCATGGGAGAGTTCTGCTACAGGTAGGATGGGGAAGGCCAGCAATCCTTAAGGTGTATGTATGTGGGGGTTTGGGAGGGCAGGAGGGATACGAGAGTCCTGCACCACTTAACCCTCTAGGGTGATCTCTCTTGCCTCCTCCTTTTCTCTATTTTGCTGCTGCCATAGTCATTAGGATGTCTTCACTCACCCCTTACCTGGACTATTGCAAAAGCCTCTAATTGACCTCCTGTCTCCAGGCTTTTTCTTTCCAAAATCTAATCCTTGGAATTTTCCTTCACTCAAACAGAGGCTCCATATTGACTCTGAGATATAATCCAAACTTGTTAGCTTGGCATCCATGGTCCTCCACAGTCTGTCTCCAACACGTTTATAATTTATTTCACACAATTCTCCTCTACATTCTACCTTCTAGACAAACTGGATTCTTAGAGCCTTTCTAAACTCCTCCCCATCAATCAGAATGTAAGTTCATTGAGGGCAGAGACCGTTTTTTCATTTTTGCCTTGTGCCCAGAAGTGCTTCATCCATAGAAGCTACTTAATGAATGTTGATCACACGCAGAATTGAATTCACAAAGGATTTAAGGAATCTTGAAGGCTGGAATCCACCCCTTCCTCATCTATAACTACCTTTTAGAGGCTGTATAGGCTTAAAGGATTTGACTCAGGTCAGTCAGACTTCATGAAACTTCTCCTGATCCCCTCCAAGTGAGAGTATTTTCTCCTCCAGTGCTAAGTCCTTTCAGCAACTCCCTCTTTTTCCTGTTCAGCTCGTTTTGTGTGTTGTTGTCTTCTACTGTTAGAATGGAAGGTCTTTGAGGGCAAGGGCCATTCTATTTTTCGCTCATATTTGTATCCTCAGTGCTTGGCACAGTGCCTGGAATAGAGTAAGAGCTTAATGCATTCTTCTTTCTCTTCTGCACTCCCTCCCTCCCTCCCCCCTCTTTTCTTCCTTGCCTTCCTTCCTTCTCTCCTCTTTTTCCTCCCTCCCTCCTTCCCATATGTCCCTAGGGTGCTGTGCCTAAATCTTTCATTTGCTCATATTACATAAAAATGCTTGATGTGAAAGCAGAAGGATTTAGGTTGAAATCCCATCTCTGACACTGAGTAGAGTTGTAATTATGGCCAACTCACTGAGTGTTTTCTTATCAATAGAATAAAGGGACTGCTTAGATAATTTCTAAGTTCCCTCCTAGTTTCAAATGTTATGTTCTGGTAATTAATTTTTTCTATTAAAAACTCCATTAGAACACATTTCTATAAAGAAATTGCATACTTATGACCTAGGCTTATAGTTTAATATAAGACACAATTTGAAGGAAGATTTAAAGAAATAAAATTCCTGGGCATGTATTATTAGCAATTTCACTTGTATCTCAGCTGTTATGGATAACTTTAACTTCCCCTAATCTTGAATTTACTTCCTATGGTCTAAATGAAGCCTCCCTGACTGTTATTTTTCAATTGCTATCTGCTCTTCCCCCAGTGCTTACAAGAGGTCTTTCCACAATCTCATTGTCAAGGAACTAACTCAGAATGACAAATGGCTCATATGAAGATCTCAGACCTCTCTGTATATCCTAACTATAGCATGGTGACATGTAAAGTCCTTCCCGCAAATGGGGATAAGAAGTTGTCTGGCAAAGATTTTTTTCTTTACCAATACTCCATCAAAAATATTCCCTCTTCTCTTTGAATTCTGTCTCTTCTTCTCTGTCCCTGTTTCCCCTCTCCCAATGAGGACTGTATAGCCACCCTAATTACAGCAGACCTGTGTGAAACTAAGATTTGTTGGAGACAATGTGCTGATCCAATTCTCATTTTTCATCTCTAATGAAAACTTTGGGACCAAGGAAAGATGGATGTTTTATAAACTTAATGAGAAGGAGCTTTTAGCAGCCATTTCTATGATAGAAAATCAATCATCTGGTTGGCTCCGCTGATCCAAGTCAGTTCAATGGATATTTATCCAAGCTCAAATGATATGCAAGTCATTGGAATAAAAGGTGATAAGGGACAGTTTCTTGCCCTGTGGGACAGGATGGGGGCTGGAATGGGGGAAGAAGGCATCTTACATCATGCACACACACACAAGGATAATACAGGGAAGAGTGTGAAGATGGCCAAAGAGAGTCAGGAATTGACTGTAAGAAATTTGAGTTGGGAAAAAGCTCTTTCACCCATGACTGGGTCAGGTAGGCATTGATTTACATAAACATTAGGCTTTGAGAGACAGATAGGAGGGGACTCCATTCCCCATATTGGTGATAACATGAGTGAAGGCAGAGAGATGGGAGAGAGCAGATTGTGAATAAGAGATGGAGAAGCATCCTATTGGACTAAAACATGACTAAAGTCACTATGAAATAAAGAGCTACTCCTAGGTAGATGCTGAAAATGTGGAAGATCTCAACTTCTGGGATCAAGAATTTCAACTTTACTTAGCCAGCAATGGGGGCATGGGAGATTTTTGAATAGATGAGAGTGACATTCTAGCATTGCATTAGGATGATTACCCAGGCAGTGGTGTGGACAGTGAACTGGGGAGCCTGGAGCCCAGGGCCATGAAAGAGAGAAGATTATTAAAAAGTCAAGAAGGTGTTTGTGCATAACATCACCTCCAGAGAAAGAAAATTATTCAAGTGCGTATTGGGTAACAAAGGCACTTGGAAAAATAAAATCTCTTTATTGTTATCCATAAAAATATATTTTCCATGTTTACAATGGGTTTTCCAATGAGATGCTAATAGAAAAATGAGGAGATAATGTTTGTTTTTTACCTTGGATTGTTTAGCTTGAAACCAAGATGATTTCTTCAAGCCTGTATTGTTTATGAACACTTTATCCCCTTCTCATTGCCAATGAAGTGAGGGAGTACATTTTTTCCTCCATGAAGAGCCGTTGTTCATCACTCCCACAGCTGGTCCTGCTAAGCGTGAGCAGCAGGAGGGCTCCTATTAGCACCCCCCAAGCTATTAAGTGTGTACGAAGCAGGTTTCTGTGTTCTTTATGAGTTTATTAGTTTTCTCCCCTGGGCAGGGAAGGCATGCAGAGATTGGAGATAAACAGAATACTTTACCAAGACAGATCCATGCATTTAAAGTCTTTTATGAAATCTCAGCTCATTTGTTTGTGCTGGACTCGCCTACTATTGGCTGAGAAACACAGAAGAAAATTCTTCTGTAATGATGAAAATGATTTTGAGGGTGGTTTGGGGGTAATACAATCAATGTATTGATTAGGCCACTGTGGAGTCCCCTCAATGACCAAAAGACCCCAAATTCCGCCCTGTCCATCTATAAATTGTTTTAGGAGCTCATTATTCAGTCTCTCCCTTGAACATTCCAAGACATCTCTGATGGGTACATGGCTAATTAGGAGGTGATCCCCTGAGCTCTCACCCCTCTCCACCTCATAGGTGGCGGAGATCATATTGGTGGGGAAAGAATGGAGCTGGGTGTCAGTATTATCTCTGGTCTATCTGAGCGTGTGATTCTGGGCAAGTACCCTAAGCCTTAGTGCCCCAACAAGTTTTAGATGAAAAGTGACTGACCAGTTGTGAAGGGAGGTTCTACACTGGTGGTTCCCTGCATCATTCGAATTGTAGGTCTTGACCAAAAACATGGAAAAACGACCCACTGTCCCCTGAGTCAGAGATGCTTCAAGGAGCCCAGGGAAGCCTGTTCCTCTTTGGAGAAAGACAATCCGTAACAGGACATACAGAATGGGAATGATTTCTCAGGTCACCCAGTTCTCAGCGTTCTCTCTGCTGGTCTGGATGAAGAAATGGGACTATGATAGTGTTATCTGTTGTGTTCTTGTGTTCTTGTGTTCTTGGCATCGACCCCATCCTCCTTTGTGTGTGCATGTGAAAGGAGAGTAAAGCACCTCATCCTCCATGGCCATCTGTGTCCCCAGTGGCTTCATGTTATTAAATACAATGGCTTGAACAAAGAGAGCAAGCATTCCTCCCTGGGAGGCCCAGTTCTTCTTCTGTCATTCCCTTCTCAGAAAATGGCTTTGGAGCCAATTAGGTAAATCCGGTCTACCAGAAACAGGCCTCCTCCCATCTTTCTGCCAACAACCTGTGTCTGTTGTTTTGGTAGGGCACAAATCAGCCTGTGGGATGCATCTGGAGCCTGGGGCTAGCCACTGTCAACAAGGCTTGGAACCTTTCCACTGCCTTTACAGAAAGCAGACGAGCCCCTTCAGCAGGGAGCAGATCCCTCCACACTCCAAACTATTTATCTTCCTGACACTTGGTCAGAAAAAAGTATTTTGTCCTCACAATGGGATGATGGAGACATCTTTGGCTAGTACAGCTTTCTCCTCCCACCCTCGGGCTTTGACTCTGTTCTTCTCTTCTCTCTGCTGGAGAATAAAAATCTTAGGATTACAGATAAAGACAGAACTCATTTTCTCATGCTTTGATTTATTGTTTTTTTTTAACACATTGAAGATTTGTGGCCACCCTGTGTAGAGCAAGTCCAAGGGCATCATTTTTGCAACAGCGTGTGTTCACCCTGAGACTCTGTGTCACTTTTTGGTAATTCTCTCCATACTTTAAACTTGTTCATCATTATTATAGGTGTTATGGTGATCTATGACCATGATCTTTGGTGTTCCTATCATAATCGTTTTGGGGTTCCATGAACTGTACCCCTAGAAGATGACAAACTTAATTGATTAATGTTTGTGTGTTCTAGCTGTTCCCTTGTCTCACTCCCTTTCCTCCTGCCCTCCCTCATTCTCTGAGACACAACAATATTGAAATTGGACCAATTAATAATGCTGCAATGGCCTCTAAGTACTCATGTGAAAGGAAGAGTCCATCAATGGGGCAAGTTTCATTGTTTTCTTATTTTAAGAAGTTGACAATCACCCCAACCTTCAGCAACCATCATCATGGAACCAGCACCATCCAATATCTCTGCTTGATGAAACTTTGGATCCCTTCTAGGCATTTGCCTAATCATTCAAATTCTAACAGGACTATTTCTAGCTATACATTATACATCAGACACCCTTACTGCTTTTTCATCAGTAGCCCATATTTGCTGAGATGTTAACTACGACTGACTAATTTGAAATCTACATGCCAATGGAGCATCCATATTCTTCAGATGTCGATTCACTGAGAACTCAGATGGTGGTTAGCTTTTTTCTTTTTTTAGTAATAAAGTATTTTTAATTAAGGTATATACCTTCCTTCTAAGCTTTTTGTGCCTAACACATCATAATTACTCAGCAAATGCTACCAGATTAATGGACTGACTTCAAGGATTAACTTTAGCCAATGATATTTCTATTTCTAAACATTTCCTCTTTCTTAATAATAATAGTTGACATTTATATGTCTTTTTTTCAAAGTTGGCAAAATGCTTGACATACATTATCTCTTTTTCTGTAAGGTAGAAACACCGAAGGCATTATCACCCTCATTTTACAGATGGGTAAAATCAGACTCACCAAGATTCCCAATAAAAGTAAGCCCTCTTTATTCTATGCTCCCATAGCAGAGGTAATCCTTCACCAGTACTGGCCTTAGAGCAGGAGATATTGGTTCACATATTTCATCTCTGTTATTATATTATCAACTCTTTGGAGATAGCAATTGTGTCATATTCATTTGTTCAGTCGATGACTGTGATTAAAAATCTGTATTATTTATTTTTAACATTCATTTAAAAATGAGTTCCAAATTCTCCCCCTACCTCCTGTCTCTCCACCATTTATAAGGCAAGAAATGTGATCAATTATACAAGTGAAATCATGCAAAATAGATAGCCATCATAGTCATGTGCAAAAAGCAAGAAAAACAAAGAAAATTAACAAGTTTTGGAGGTATATATATATATACCTCCACCCCTACAGTAGCTGCCTTTTGGTTTGTAAGCATAAAATAAAAAATGCATGCCCCAATAGCAATTAAAATTATGTCTCAGAGAGCAAAACAACCATCGAATTTCATCAAAATGTCAACCTGAATACACTGAAGGTGGGGAGGGGGATTTGGGGGAGGAGACAGTGCTTTGAAAGCACAAAATACTTGTGTTCTCTTGAAGGCTCTCAGGGGACAGTTATTCTTAATTATTAGGCTTGGGAGTGGTTTGGAGTCATTAAAAGGAAGCAAAGATGCTCATGATGGAGTCACTGCTCTGCTGAGATGAGCATTGTCTGATGGTCTTACCTGTTCTGAAGATGGTGTGAGATGGGACTTCAATGATTTTCTAACCTCATAAGGAAGATAAGCAAAAAAAGAAGTCACTTCCAGCACATAGGACATCTACTTGGCTGGTATACTTGGGTCAACATATGAGAGAGTTCTGTCTTCACAGTCCAAGGACATGGGTGCAAATTTCATCTCTGACATGCCTTGTGTTGAGCAAGTTAACTAATTTCCCTGGACCTCAGTGTACTAATTTGTAAGATAAGTGGTTTGGACCAGGTTGCTTCTAAGGGTCTCTTCCAGCCCTACATTTAGACACTGTGATCTGGTCCCAAATTGGGTCTCTGATGCTGACTACTGGGTAACAAGGGTAAGCTATTTTACATGACTGGAACTCAGTTTCCTTCTATGTAAAATGAGAGCATTTGCTTAGATGGCCTTTAGAGTCCATTTTAACTCTAAATCTCCAAGATTTTCCCAGTCTTTTAAAGAGATTCAAGAAATCTTCAGAAAGCAAGCATTTCCATCAGCCCTCAAACTTGGCATCATTTCTCCCTCTCCCTTTAACCCAAGAAAGGCCAGTTCTTTCTAGCTATATTCACACACCCCCAACCCCCAAGATAGGCTTTGATTTGAAGCTGTACTTAGAACAGGAAGGCATTCAAGACCTTGGGTCCCTCCTGGGGTGCATGTCTCCCTTAGGATTACCTCTCTGTAAGTTGGGAGAACAAACAGAGAAGGCAGGGAGAACAGCAAGAAAAAGCCAGCTGGGTTTTTCTATAGTGGGAGTCAAGGGGAGCCAAGCAGGAGACATGAAATGTAGGTTGGAGATAGGTTGTGAAGGCCTTTCAAAAACAGTTTAGATTGGATTCTTGCGAAGATGGGAGCCATTGAAGTTTGCTGAACAGAATAGTGACATAGCCCAATCTTTGCTTTAGGAAACTTTGAAAGCACAAGGGTCTCAGTAGTAGATGAGTACTAAGGGTCCTTATTGGGAGGCTGTCCAGTGTAAGATTGCCTGGGTTTGAGGCTCAAGAGATGACTAGATCCCCAGGGTTTTGTATAAGTCCTATTTATTTTCATTGAACTGTAAGTAAACCTATTCATTCTTTGAATGTGCAAAGGAGTGGGGGATAACTCCCTAGTTGATGTGAGATTTTTCAGATTCTTTGAGAAATAAGAGAAATGAGAAACCTTGCCAGTGGATTTGGGTCTTTTCTGTTGGGGAAACTTTAACGCAAGGGGGACAACAGCTTTTCTCCTTCCACACTTCTGATAGTCAGTCAATCAATAGACATTTAACAGGCACCTGATATATACTGGAGTATGGGTGTGTGATAGGTAGGTGATTTGCACCAGCACCAAAGCAGTTTTATTAACATCAAGAGACCATGGAGGGATTCATGGTATATTCTTTCAATTTTTTTGCTCTACCAAATTATACAGGAATTTCTTTTTTAAACCAGATGTCATGCAAGTTCTAGTCATGGCACCAACATCTATGAACTTTGTCTCTGAATTTGTGCTTTGTATTGGAGCCTTCCCTGCTGAGGAAGGAGGGGGAAGGATAAGGAGGGCCAAGCCAATGGAGAAACAAGGATCCCATAGCAAAACCTACGGTCTCACTGCCCACATACACTCTGGGCAATGGCTGGAGGCAGTCAGTAGCACAGAGCAACAGAGACTGAGTCCCAAAGGAGCTGTATGTCTGATGAAATCCGAACTGACTTTATGGTTTGCTTGATTTCACTGACTTGCTGTGCAGCTATTCCCAAGGAGATGGCAGGATCATCTTTCCAAAAAGTCCAGGCTGAGAGCATTCCTCTGAGAGGTCTATTTCACTTAGCCCTCATGTTGGCTTTCCCAGATATTCTCTGCCCTTACACAATTCATTTCAACTCAACACACTTCTTTTTTGACCCAACAAACTCATCCCCCCAAATAAAAGTTAGACTGGCTAGCCTCTTCCAGTGCTGAGATTCTAGGATTCTAGGAGAGCCCCTGACAAAGAATAGTGAATGAAGGCAGTTAAGTCAAACCATTTAAGAGGGTGATGGTAGATAAGGCTTCATAGTACTCTGGAAAGAACTCTTGATTTGGAGTCAGAGGATTTAGTCTTCCATGCATTGACCCCTCAAGCAAGTCATTTATTCTCTCTGGGTCCCCTGGCTCTGACCAGTGAGCATCTGCCTTGTTTAGTTCTCCCACAGTGGTTTCCTCCCTGCCTCACCTCACCTGGTGTTTTAGCACCCCTCTGTGCTTTGTTTTAGGAATGGAATAAAAGTTTCTTCAGGAAAAGGACTGTCTTGTTTACTTGTTTTTATATTGCCAATGCTTAGTAGAGTTCCTAGTATATACTAGTACTTAATAAAAGCACCCTCCCCTCCTCCCCTCCCCTTTCCTCCTGTACCCTTCCTCTCCTCTCCTCTCCTCTCCTCTCCTCTCCTCTCTTCTCCTCTCCTCTCCTCTCCTCTCCTCTCCTCTCCTCTCCTCTCCTCTCCTCTCCTCTCCTCTCCTCTCCTCTCCTCTCCTCTCCTCTCCTCTTTTCTTGTTTATCAAGTTATCTGTTTATCCCCTCCATCCATCATCCATTTCATCCATTTATCCATCCATCTGTTTGTCTGTCATCTATGGATCCATTTATCTATCCATCACCATCATCATCATCCTCTCTCTCTGTCTTGCTGTGCTTGCCTTGCTCTCCATACACATGCTTTTGTAGTCTGCTGATTGTTAGCAGAAATGAAAGCTGTGGGCTTTCACATGGATAGCATGTCACCAACATTGGGTACTATGTTTAACCCAAGTTGGGTTCCTCTCTTTCAAACTGTCTTCTTGCTTGCATTGGAGTTGAGCACATTGCTCTATTGGATTCACTGTCTTCTGCCTGCATCTCTTCACATGATCCTCCCATATTTCTGTGAATTCTCTGTGCTCACACCGTCTTATGGCACAGTAATATTTCCATGATGTTTCTATGCCCAGGGACCGTTAGAATGGTTTCACCCCAGCGTCAACAAGGCTTAGGCTCAAGTCTTACCCCTCACACATGTTGGATGTAGGAGTCTGAATAAAGGGACTTAACTGCTCTGGTTCTCTGGAAGCTCTTGAAGATGATGATGAGATGCTTATCAGACAATGGCTTTTCTTCCCCCATGATCTGAGAACATCAGACCTACAAATTGACTGTTTCAAAAATTCCTTATAATCATGAAATTTGACATACCCTTACCATTGGGCATCTGCTTTGCTTTTGGATAGAGAGGTTCGGACACAGGAAGAACAGAGATTCAATCCTGCCTTAGAGACCTATGAGCTATGTGATGCTGGCCAAGTCACTTAGCTTCCTTTAAGTTTTCTCATCTGTAAAATGAGGGGATTGAGCCCAGAGACATCTGAGGTTCTTTCCAGTTGTAAATCTATGATCCCATGATTTTAATAGGAATAATAGTTTCTAGGAATTTCTCCTCTCTGCAAATTTCCTTGGCCTATAGAGTTATTTAAGGAAGGGGGGGGGGGAGGCAGAAAGATAGACAGAGATGGGGGGGATAAAAAGAGGTAGGGGAAGGTGGAGAGATAGAGAGACACATAGACATACACACACACACACACACACACACACAGAGAGAGAGAGAGAGAGAGAGAGAGAGAGAGAGAGAGAGAGAGAGAGAGAGAGAGCAGGAATTATTTTTCTGCCTAAGGCAAGCACCACAGATGGCTCCCAATGCATCAGTTGAAGAGAAAGGATAAACAAGGGCCACATTACTTTAATGAGTGATTCCAGCCATCTATGTGCTTCGAGCTGCTGCTTTTACTGAATACCTCTAAATTCATTGTCCTAGACCAAAAAGCCTTGTCCACCCCACCCAGGTTACAACTCTACAGAAAGTCATCTTTTTGTTCTGAAGAATCCAGGAAGAAGGGTTCATTTTTTTCTGAATCAAACCTCTTACCTTCTTGATAGAACAAACTTTTCAAGGCTATTCTCATGCTGCTGTTGTGATAGAGCCTGCCCAGTTATGGAGGTTACGCGTCCCAGATTAACTGGGACAGTCCTGATTTTAAGAAATGAAAGGATCCTCTTAATGAGGCTTTGGACAATTAATATCCTTTGTCAGTGTATGTGTGTCCTCATTTTTTAAGAACAGGAAATGTCACCATTTATTTGGTGTGCAATCTGATATTTCTTTTTTTGGGGGGGAAGAAACATGATTTGCTTTTCTAATTTACTTAGATGACTATAATTTACATTTCTCCCTTTAAAAAGGATGATTTAAGCATTTGTTGTTGTTGTCCAGATGTGATTTCATTTGTGTAAAGACTTCGCAGTGGGAAGCCTTCCTTTTCTGGGATAGATGGGCATCCATTCTTAAAATCTTAGCATAAACTCTTAGTTTCCTAAGGGTAATGAGGGGTCAGGTGATTTGTTCAGGTCATATAGACAATAGCTATGTCAGGCAGAGCTTGAATTCAGGTCTTCCTGGTTCTGAATCTGGTTCTTTAGTCATTATGCCTTGCTGCTGTTCTTTTCTTTAACTCCTTAGTAATGACTCTGAGACAGAAGGGCAAGGGCTAAGCAAACAGTAGTTAAAAGAGACTTGCCCAAGGTCACACAGCTGGAAAATGTCTGCAGCCAGATTTGAACCCAGGTCTTCCTGACTCCCGATCTGGCTCTTTATCCATTGTGGTAACTACCACTCCCAGTTGCTATTCTTAAGACAAGTTGGGGGTGGGTGGGATAGAAAAGCTCTAAAAGTTGCCAGATATTGAACTCAGTCCCAGTTCCTCAAAGGAAACCTGGAGGACCTTGGAGTCTGTTGGACTTCAGAGTTCAGCACCTGGGACAGAGAATGAACCCCAGGAGGAGACTTTAGAGGCAGGAGCCAGGTAGATCAGGGTCTTGGATGAAGGCAGGAGGCCAGAGCAAGGAGCTACTGTTGGGATGCTCCACTTGGATGAAATGAACAGGAAACCCAGCTGGGTTTGAAAGTGAAACCAAGAGACAGAAGAAGGCAACCTACTAGCAGAATCCAAATCGATCTCCCAGTCTTCTCTCATATCTCTGTCATTCCCATGGTACTTCCTGGTTACCCGATGGGTTCATTCACAAGAACTAACCAAAGGAATCAGAGAGTGGAACAAAGAAGGCTGGACCTGGGATGTTCTTGGTCTTGGAACTTCCAGATGAGAAAATCCCTCTGCCAGTGCAGAGTGGTGGGAGGGAAGAACTTTCCCTGCCATTTAGATTCCTGTAGTGTAGCCTTGAGCACTGAGTGGGATGTATCAGAGGTGATGCTCTGACACAGGTCCTCCTGGCTCCCAGGCAGGATCTCTAACCACTGGGCTATACTGACACATGTAGATAATACAGATTTCTTTTTTCATCCTGAACCTGTGATTTCATCCGTGTAGGGATCTCCTGGGGCTGATGCAGAGCAGCAGTTTTCCCCTGGGAGCATGCTTGGGAGCTGCTGAAAGGAAAAGTACTTGCCAATAGTTTTGTAGTTATAGGTACCAAAGGCAGAATCTGAACCCAGGACTTCCTGACTCAGAGACTTCTAACTAGTATACCAGGATCCCTTATTAATAAAGTGCATTCTTATCTGTGGATAGGGTTCTGGGCCTGAAGTTAGAAAGACTTACCTTCCTGAGTTCAAACCCACACTTTGACATTTACTAGCTGGGTGACCCCAAGCATGTTTGCCTCAGTTTCCTTATCTGTAAAATAACCTGGAGGAGGAAATACCAAACCATTCCATTATCTTTGCCATAGAAAACCTCAAATTGGGTCACAAAGAGTCAGACATGACTGATAAATGACTGAACAGAAAACATCTCTATTTGTATTATTTTTATTTTTCAAGACGGAGAAACTGAGGATGAGAGGGATGAAGTGAGTCACACTGGGTCTCAGGACTATTAAGGGGATAGAGCCAGGATCTATTCCAGATGGAATCCTCTTTGATCTTCAAGGTATTCTATTAGTGTCATTCTATTCTTTTCTTTGTGCCAAACATGCCACTCTCATAGTCAACTTCAGGTTTTTGCTCTTGTTATCTCTTCCCATTTAGAACCTTCCCACCTAAAAAACCACCCCTGCTTTTTTCCTGCCAAAGGAAAAAATGATGACACTCATCCCTTCATTGTTCATGTAGCTCAAGTCCTACTACTTCTAGGATGATTTCCCTGATGACTCCAGATCATACTGAGATTTTCCTCTCTTGATCTCCTAGAAGACCTCTTAGGGTTAGGGTTAGAGTTTTGATTCTTTTTACATACTGATTGTACCTATCCCTAATTCAATTCAATATGATGAACTTTTTTTTAAACCCTTACCTTCCATCTTGGAATCAATATTTGTTTATTGGTTCTAAGGCAGAGCAGTAAGGGCTAGGCAATGGGGGTTAAATGACTTGCCTAGGGTCACACAACTAGGAAGAGTTTGAGGTCACATTTGAACCCAGGACCTCTCATTTGTGGGTATGGCTCTCAGTCCCCTGAGTCACCTAGTTGCCATTACCACAAATTTTTGTTAATTATATTCTATAAGCCAGGCATGAAGCGAGGTGGTGGGGATGAATGAAGAGGAGAAATGAAGTCATCCCTACCCTCGAGGAGGTTGTTTTATTTAATGGGGAAACAATATGTACACATGTATAGTTCAAGGAAAGTCAAGAAGGGAAAGATGACTGAGAAGTATGTGTGTGTGGGGTAATCAAGGCTTTCCTGGAGGAGGAAATGCCTGAGGATGCACCCTGGGTAAAATCTAATATTCTGGACTTGTGGCCATTAGATCAATAGAGATGATCTAGTCCAACCCTTTCATTTATGTATGAAGTCGCTCATCCCCAGAGAAGATGGATCCACCTTGTGCAAAATCTCAGGAAGAAACAAAGCAAGAATTTGGAGCTGGGTCCCCTGACTGAATCAGGCATGTTACCTCTGTTGGTTTGCATCCCACTTCTACAATGTCCTAGCTATGTGGTACTTAACGACTCTGTTTCGCACTGTCTATAAAATGAAAACATTATGAGTGCTCCCTGATTCTTATGAGAACCAAATGAGATAATGGAGGTAAAGTGCTTTGTAAGCCATTAAGGGCTCCATAAAGATCACCTATCCATCTTTAGAATGCTGTTTTATATGCACATACATTAATATCAAATATGTCTCCCTCTGATGTGTCCATGTTCTTATTGGTGTGGCCACTCTCTCTACTGGTAAAAATCATACTACCCAAAGCCTTCTCATCCCAGGCAATTTTTGTCCTTTATTTCCCTACATTCTCCATAGAGTATCCACCCAAAGTGATGGAGGTCTTCCTCTGTTAAATATTGTTGTTATTATTCAGTCTCTTTTCATGATGCCATTTGGGGTTTTCTTGGCAAAGATACTGGAGTGGTTTGCCACTTCATTCTCCAGCTCATTTTACAGATGAGAAAACTGAGTCAAACAGGGTGAAGTGACTTGCCCAGGGTCACTGAGGTAGTAAGTGTGTCTGAAGCCAAATTTGAACTCATGAAGAGGAGTCTTCCTGACTCCAGGTAGTGCTCTATCCAATGTGATACCTAGTTGCCCTAAACATACATGAATACATGCTAGAAATGCAATGAGCATATCATTGGTATGATGGAAAAAGCACTGGATTTGGAGTCAGAAGATTTCTATAGTTCCCTGACCACTGGATACAATATAGGATACCATATTAATTCTGAGTTCAGTGCCTTTTGGAGTTTTTTTAGTCATATGGTTATAATCATTGTGTGTCTTCTTTCCTTGGTTCTGCTTATTTTGCTCTGCATCAGTTCTTAAAGTCTTCCCACATTTCACCAAATTCCTCATATTTATTCTTTAATGTTCTTTCCTAATTGTCCTATTGTGCTTACCCATTTACTTATAATGTATCCCCAGTAGAAAGTAAGTGCTGTGAGAGAAGGACTGTTTTTGTTTGTTTTGGCTTGTCTTTGTACCCCCTCCCCCAAGAGCATAGGACAGTGTGGCAACATAAAGATCATAAGTGAATGGAGAACCCATTGGGTTCATCCAACAGGAGGTACTGACCACAGATGGACAATGGAAGTGGGTCCAGAATTGTCCAGGAGGAGGGGGAGAGTACAGGGGACATTATTTTCAGGAAATTATGCATAGGTTCTTTTGCTGACCCTGGGATTCCTAGGAAAGCAAAGACCAGTCTTCTCAATGATAACATTTCACTGTGGTTGGGATAGGATTGTGAGATGTAGAACATCACTGCTTCTGAAGGACTAAAGATGAACCCTACACAGAGGGCACGGGAAAAGATGTGGTGAGTGCGAGCAGGCTACAACGTATAATCAATGAAGGACTCCATAGAGGGAGAGCTAAGAGTGAAGGATGCCATCAAAGACCATTGAGAAGAAGAGAAGAGAATTTGGTTGTAGGGAAAGAGTAGGCAACAATCACCACGGGCTAGTCAAGATGAACCTCCAGGATCCTTGTGATGTTGGAGAAAGAAAGGAAGAACCACAGCATGTTGAATGGACTGCTCATGGGGAAATTTGGGGAAAACAGAGCCAAGGGTCACATTGGATGAGCAAGTTTGAATGGGTTTACAAGTTATTCCCCAAGTATTGACTTCACAAATCCATTCAAGCATTCAGTTTTGTAGAAAGCTGGCTAACTTTAATGACCTTTCTTGGATTCAAGATATTATTGTCATTTACTCAGTTCTACCTTAATGGCTACACCTACTTGTCATTTGTTCCAACACTGAAAATTCATTCCTTCTTTAAAGGGCATCATTTATTCAATGCCCACTCTTTGCTAGGCACACAAGTTACGGTGAGACAAAGAAAAAGAATCAGAGCAAGTCCTCAAGGTCTTTATAGGGATAGGGATTTGATTTGTGATTTTGATGGTGTAGAAAATACCACTGATGTGACGACAATCCCTCTATCTACACAGGTCAGATCATCCTCTACATCTCAGACTCTCAGAGGATTTCCTAGTGAATTCAGGGGGCAAATGACTTGCCAGGACATCAAAGGTGGGACTCGGATCCCAGTTTCCCCAGCTTCAAAGCTGGCTCTCTCCACACTAGGTTGCATTTATATAGCCCTTTACAGTTTGCCTATATTATCAATGAGTAAAAACAAAGTAACTTGAGGGGGAGAGGGCGACCAGCAAATGAATCTGTCTAAAAAAATGTGGACTTATGTTTATCCCCGCCACCATCAACTGACCCAGAGTGAAACGAAGGGCCTGAACGCAAGAGGAGAACCTTGGCATAAATGTTTAAAGAGGATTGAATTGCTTTTCTCGGAAGAAGGTCATCTGTTGTGACCATGTTGTACATTTTTCATAGGTCCCCAGGGCTGCTGTTACCAGCCCTGGATTCCCGAATGTCCCTGGAGAGAGGAGAAGGCAGGATCTCTTGCTAGCACCCCAAATGGAGGATGCTAAGACCGTAGTGAGCAGGGATGCTAATTCACTTGTCAGGCGGGCTTCTGGATGCCTGTAAACTTAGATCTTTGTCGTATTTTCTTTCTCTTGCTGGTAAGTGACTGTAAGTGGCCAGGATTAGAGATATGGAATATAGAGAAAGTTGTGAGGTGGGACCTTTTAAAGTTCAGCTAAAAGACCAGCCTTACAAAATCGGTGCCTTAGTTTTGGGATTGATTTTCTAATTTTAAATATTTCTACACCAGACTTTTTTTTGGAAATAAAATGTTCACCTTATTGGCTAAATGGGAATACTTGCTTGTGGCTTAGGATAATAAGATCATAGGTTGGGACTTGGAAGGGACCTTAGCCATGATCTAGTCCAATCCCTTCTTCCATTTTACAGATGAGGAAACTGAGGGCTAGAGAACTGAAATTACTTATTAAGCTTATATGGTTACTAAAAGCTCATGGTGGGGCTCCAACAACATTTTAAGGAAACAGAGGCTCATTCTTTGTAAGCTTAGATATTTAAAAAAAAGTGGGGGGAGAGGTTGGTAAGGAAGGAAGGAAGGAAGGAAGCCAGCCTAGAGGATTATTGGTCTTTAGAGGGCATGAATCCTAATACCAGGGATTTTGCCCTGAGGGTGAAGGCTGGGGAATAGGGAATCTTAAATCTAATAGTAAGTCACTTAGAATTTATTAAGCATCTAATATGTGCCAGACCCCTTGTTAAGCCCTAAGGCTACAAAGAAAGACAAAAACCAGTCTGTGCTCTCAAGGAGCTTCCAGACTAAGGAGGGCCCTGTCTAAATGATATCTAGGACTCTTCATGGCCTTGGACAATAACATGCTTACAAAGATACTGGAGTGGCTTGCCATTTCTTTCTCCAATAGATGAAAGCAAAGAGACATTAAGTGACTTTCTCAGGATCACACAGCTATTAAGTGTCTGAGACTACATTTGAACTCAGGTCTCCCTGACTCCAAGCCTAGCACTCTTTCTACTGCACTGGCAAAACAATGATATGGAAGAATAAATGAAGGGCCATCTCAGAGGGAAGACATTAAGATTAAGTGTGGGTCCTCCTTACCTGTGTGATTCTCACGTGGACTATTGCCATGCCTAATAATCTTCCTGCCCCCACCTCAGCCTCTCCCTTCTGCAATCCAATATCTACAGTTGCCTAAGACACAGGTCTGATCACAGGTCACTCATGGACTCAAGAGGCATCAATGGCTCCTTCTTGCCCATAGGACTAAATACAAACTCCTTGCTCTGGCAGCCTGTGTCCTGCACAACATGGATTGAATTGGGCAGGCATTCTGGCTTTCTCCTGTGGGTATTACTGTGGGCATTCCCTTCCTCAGAAGCCTCTCCTTCCCTCCCTTAGGGAGAAAGAGGAAAGGGAGAGAAAGATAGACAGACAGAGGGGCAAAGAGAGATAGAAAGACAGACACACACACACACACACACACACAGAGAGAGAGAGAGAGAGAGAGAGAGAGAGAGAGAGAGAGAGAGAGAGAGAGAGGAAGAGAAGGAGAGACAGAGAGAGTTAGGGAGATAAAGGGAGAGACAGAGAGAGTCAGAGAGAGAGACAGAGAAAGAGAGAGAGGCAGAGACAGAGAGAGACAGAGAGAGAGTTAGGGGAGAGAGAGAGAGAGAGAGAGAGAGAGAGAGAGAGAGAGAGAGAGAGAGAGAGAGAGAGAGGGAGGGAGAGAGAGAGACAGAGAGAGAGAGTTAGGGAGAGAGAGGGAGTGAGGGAGAGGGAGAGATCGACAGAGAGAATTAGTGAGAGAGAGGGAGAGACAGACAGTTAGACAGAGAGGCAAAGAGAGATAGAGAGACAGAGAGAGACAGAAACACAGAAAGAGAAAGGCAGAGAGGGAGTGAGGGAGAGGGAGAGAGAGGGAGAGAGAGAGAGACAGAGAGAGAGAGTTAGGGGGAGAGAGAGAGGGGGGTGGAGGGAGAGAGAGGGGGGAGGGAGAGAGAGAGTTAGGGAGAGAGAGGGAGTGAGGGAGAGGGAGAGATCGACAGAGAGAATTAGTGAGAGAGAGGGAGAGACAGACAGACAGAGAGGCAAAGAGAGATAGAGAGACAGAGAGAGACAGAAACACAGAGAAAGAGAAAGGCAGAGACAGAGAGGCAGAGATAGAGACACAGAGAGAGAGTTATGGAGAGAAAGGAAGAGACAAGAGACATAGAGAGAGATGTAGAGAGAGGCAGAGAGAGAAATAGTGAGACAGACAGACAGGAATGAAGGGAAAAAAGAGAGAAAGCTGGGAGTTTAGATGCCATCTAGTCCATTATCTTCATTTCACAGATGAGAAAACATAAAAGATTCTTCCAAGGTTATAGACAATAAATGGCCCAAAGGGGATTTAAACTCAGATTTTGTAACTCCAAATTTAGCACACCGAATTTAGTGTTGTTTATACTGTACTAGTCACAGTGACTAGTGGTGTGACCCTGGTGGGTCTTCCATTTTCTCATCTCTGAAATGGGTATAATACAAACATCTGTCTCAGACCACTGATGTGAGGAGTGAGGAGATACTTTATTGATTTGGGAAACTCCTGAGTGAGGACAATCCTTTTACCATTGTAGATTGGCAACCCCTCTGCAACTTAGCATCTTAGAGAGCCATCTAGACAGGGATGTCAAACTCAAATGGAAACTAGTGTCATTAAACTATAGATAAGGATCCCTGTGGGTCACATGGTGATAGCTTTAGAATACATTTTTCTATATTTTATTAAATATTTCCCAATTACATTTTAAAAATACCCTTGCTTTATGTCTTAGAATGAATACTGTGTGTTAGTTTCAAGACAGAAAGGCAGTAAGGGCTAGACAATGGGGATTAAGTGACTTGCCCAGGGTCACACAATTAGGAAGTGTCTGAGGTCAGATTTGAATCTAGGATCTCCCATATCTAGGCTTGTCTCTCAATCTCCTGTGCCACCCAGTTTCCCCTTTCTAATTACATGTAATCTATATTGGGTCACATAGTGGAATGTTGCTGCTACATGCAGCTGTTGCGCATTAGACCCCTCTAATTTAGAGCCCTGAGAGTTTAAGTGACTTTCTAGGATGTGTTAGTGGTGAGACTTGAACTCAAGCCCTCTAGGTTCAACTATTCTAATTGTATTTTTGACACTGATTGCCTCTCTGCTCTTGTCCAGACTTGTCATTGTGTCCCTCTTCCCTTCTTCTACATTCAGTTCTGGGCACAGTAATCAAAGCAATACAACCATCACTTCTGTTTCCCTATGGAAGGATTGATTGATTTCTGAGACCAGAACTCCCTTCACTGGAGGCAACTTCCCCCTCTATGCTTTCTTCCCTTAATGAAATGTAAACTCCTCACTGGCATAGATGGTCTCTCTCTTGTATTTGTGTCTCCAGTTCTTAGAACAGTGCTGCCTGATACACAATATTTAATAAATGTTTTTAATTTTGTTCTGTTATCTAAGAGGTAGAGTTTTTTTTAATTAACCTGTTTTGCATTTTAATCCCACTGCCTAACACATAGTAGATACTTAATAAATTCTTGTTGATGACTTTTTCCCTTTTAAACAGATGTCTAAAGTTGTTTTTTTTTGGTGGGCTTAAAGAATTTTTTTCTCCCTAAATAACAAGAATATACTTCCTCCCTCACCTTTTCTCCAACTTGAGGAAAAAAAAGAAAAAGAAAAGTCAAATAATAAAATATACACAGTCAAGCAAAACCCATTCCCATATTGACTGTTTAAATTTGTAAGTGTTATTCTACATCCTTAATTCATCACTTCTCTATTAGAGAGTGGGTAGCATTCTTTATCACTGGTCATTGTAGTGGTTAAAACTCTTACATCTTTCAAACCAGTTTGCCCTTATGATGTTGTTATTATGTACATTCTTGTCCTAGTTCTGCTAACTTCACTCTGCCTCAGCCCATACAAGTGTTCCAAGGTTTCTCTGAAACGACCCCTTTCGTCATTGCTTACTACATAATAGTACAGTAATATTACATTAATATATTAGAATTTGTTTGGACATCCCCCCAATTAATGGGGATCTCCTTAGTTTCTGGTTATTTTTTATCTTAATTTTTTATTGATTAGATTGATTAGAATTCCCAGATATCTCCTCCCTCCCCTCCCTGCACCAGATAAGGCATCACCTGATAGAAAATAATGAAACTTTAAAGTATACGCGGATACAACCTCCATCCCTGCATCTAATTTTTATACATTTACCAGTAAACACTCTTATTGCTCTATGAACATAGCTTGAGCTCAGGGGGAGAGCTGTAGAATAAAATCATCAACAGATTGGGGGTCTGGTGCCTAGAGGCTAAAAGTTAATAATAATAATAATAATAAATTTATTAGTATATTAGGTTGACAGAGTAATTTACATCCATTATCTTATTTGAGCTTCATAATACCCCTGAGCCTGGCCCTGAAGAAGTAAATTAATTTAGGTAGTATGTCATTTTTATTACATTGGCTTGGCCCCCCTACAAACAATGAATTTAGGTATGTATTTGTGTAGAGTGCTTAATATTAATATTTGTTCATCTAATGGGTTCTTGAAATTCCCAGAGAAAGGTTGGCTGAGTCAATTCTTAATAGCTAGAGTTTTTCCTGGGTTTTTGCCCCCAAACCTGATCCTAAAAAAAATTCCATAAAAAAGTTACAAAGCCAGGGAAAGTCCTTTTTGCCATTCCAGTTGGTTAGAAGAGGACTTCCTTGAGGGTAAGATCTGGGAGTTTAGCCTTTCCATAATGAATGCAGCTACTATTTGGTTTTAATAGAAACCAATTATCAGTAAAAGTGATCAGGGAACCTCTACTTTGTTCTAATTGTCGTGGAAAGCCCATCCAAGTGAGGAAGATGGCTAATGGGTATGCTACTGAGCCTAAACAGGACTGGACTGCTTACAGAGCAAATGAACTACTTACAGAGTGGTCAAAGTTCCATAAGAAGAACATTCACTTCTACTTATAAATTATGAGGAAAATTCCTTTGGGGTGCAGTGCCAAAAATATGGGGCTTGGAGTGAAGCTACCTTGTCTTTTGTTTTCCTGGAAGGGCTATGCTGAAGGAGATTCTCTTTTAGCAGCTAG
Organism: Monodelphis domestica; assembly: GCF_027887165.1. Classification (NCBI taxonomy): domain Eukaryota; kingdom Metazoa; phylum Chordata; class Mammalia; order Didelphimorphia; family Didelphidae; genus Monodelphis; species Monodelphis domestica. Next base: position 17,224,378 of record NC_077234.1, read on the forward strand.
TTGTAATCATGACAAATAGTTCTGTCTTGATGATAATGAGCAGTTTGACCTAAGAAGTCATAAAGCTCAACTTTTTAACAAGTGGATGCTGATGGATTCCCCAAAGACCATTTGGTGGAAGAAATGACCACAATTCCATGCTGCCTAAATTGGACCAAGTTGCCACCTAGTGCCAACTTTTTAGAACAGCACATCATCCCTAGGGACTGGGTTTCAGTTAGCCAAGAAAGCTTTGTTGCAATACAAAACCTGCTGTATTACAGAAAAGTTCAGATCAGTCCTATCTTCAGGGAGCTTACAGTCTAATAGAAGAGACATTGCTCAAACATCCATGTCCATATTTAACAGCACTTATTCTGTCCCCCTTACTGCTCGAAGGGCAAGAATGTTATATTTCACCCTCCCACAGGGTTCTCTAAAACCTTGCAGGGGGTTATTTAGTGCCATTAAACAAATGATCTTTCAGAAAGGAATATTTACTTCAAAGGCATAGCTAGAGCCAACACAGAATCTCCTGGGGGCATAATCATCCCTACCCTGTATCAGTCTCCAGTGAGGGGAAGGAGATTAGCTCCCTATTTTGACTCAGTTCTTACACACAGCATAATTCCACTAAGTGATGTGTCCTGGCTTCTCAGGACATCTCCGCTGGGGACCATTGTTGGCAGCAATATCTGTCCTGGAATCCTGACTCCTGGGTTATTATGTCTCAGCTTCCTGGGGCCAGGAATGATGCTGGCTTTGCCTAGACCTGAAAAGGACAGATAAAATAGACCAAAAAGGATAGCCTGATTCTGAGGGCCAGATGGCCCAACGTGGAGGTAGGGAGAAGTAGCCCTCCTTCCATATCCATCTTAGCAGGATGCTTGTGCTGTGGGTAATCAAGATAGAGGTGGAAAGAGAGACTGTCCCAGCCTAGGCAGTTAGAACAATGCAACCTACTCTGGCTGTATAGACAAAGGAAAGCCTCTGCTCCCCTCCCTCATGGGAGAGGAACACAGAATGCCTTCTCCCAGAAGTAAATCCCTGCGGTCTCCCTTATGAGGGCTTCCATCTTAGGTGACCCTATTACATATGTAAGTTATTCAGGGAAGATAGGAGGTTCCCTCAGTGGGAAGGTCCTAGCACTAAAGAGGATGGGGGGAGTCTTCTTACAGAAGAAGGCATTTTAGTTGAGACTTCAAGGAAGCCAGGATGTTGGAGGAATTCATATGGACTGTCTAACTTCAGCACTCAATCCCTGTTTATACTCAGAGACTCATCAGCTCCAAAGTGGACCTTCTTGTTTACTAGCATTAATAAGCCAAAGTTTCCTGGACAGCATAAGTTCATGAGATATAGAGCAGAAAGGCCACTCTATTTAGGGCAATTCAGCAAGCATGTATTAGGATGGACTGGTTGGGAGATGATGTGATGCATTGGAAAAGGGGCTTGCATTGGACACAGAAGGATTTGGTTCAATGCTGACTGCCTCTCCTCTGCCTCTGTGACATTGGACAAGTCATACTTCTTTGGGCCTCAGTTTCTTCCTCTGTAAAAGGAGAGATGGGGTCTCATTGACTTCTAAAATCCCTTTTGATTGTCAGAAAGACCCGTTTCAAATTCTGGCCTCTAACCCTTACTAGCTTTACCTGTTGGCATCTTTGAAGTCCCTTCTATCTTGACCTAAGAATATGGAATTGATGCATAATGAGAGTGAAGACTGGAGGCAGGGAGTCCAGTTGAGATTTTTGTTTTAGTTAAACTTTCTTGCCTGCCCCCTAAACTTGTGCTTTGCCCTTCTCTCATCTGTGAACATATGCCTGTGGTGGTCTCCTCTTTGCACATCCATAATGCTTTCCTCTCTCCCATTCTTCTTTTCTTCTCTTTCTACATCCTTTCCCTTGGAGATCTCATTTGCTCCTATGGATTCAAGTATCACCTCTACACAAATGATTTCCCAATCCTTCTAAATAGCTAGCATTTGTATTGCTTTAAGGTTTGCAAAGCACTTTTCAAAGACACCAGCTCTGTGATCTTGGGAGGTCACTCAACCTCTATTTATTTTAGTTTACTCAACTGTAAAATGTGGGTAATAGCATTTACTTCTTAGAGTTGTGGTGAGGATCAAATGAAATATTTGTAAAGCATTTAGCATGGTGCCTGACACATATTAGGTTCCATGTAAATTCTAGTTAGTATTATTGTTGCTGTTGTTACTATTTCATTTTATCTTTGCAATTCTGAGACATGAATGCTATTAATTTTCCTATAAGGAAATTGAAGCAGACAGTGATTAAGTGACTTGTCCAGGATCATAAAGCCAGCAATTGTCCAAGGTAAGATTTGAACTCTAGTCTTCCTTGCCCTAAGTCCAACACTTTATTCACTTTATCAGCAGCTGCCTTAATAGATACTGCTTTAATATTGCTCCTGAGCTCCAAGTTCTCATCTGGACCATCATTTCATGAGGTACCTTGGCTGTCATGTCACTTCTATCCCTCCCTGTCTTTCTGGCTCTTCATTCAAATGCAAATTCCTTGAAGAAAAGAATTATCTTTTTTTGCTGGTGTTTGTATTCCCAGTGGTTAGCCCAGGGTCTTGTCCAAAGTAAAAAATTAATAAAAATATGATCTCTCTCTCTCTCTCTCCCTCCCTTTCTCTCTCTCTCTATCTCTCCCTCCCTTTCTCTCTCTCTCTCTCTCTCTCTCTCTCTCTCTCTCTCTCTCTCTCTCTCTCTCTCTCTCTCTTTCTCTCTCCCTCCTTATCTATCTTCTATCAATACATTATCTAGCAATCTGTTACTCATCTATACATCCAAGTCTCTATATGTCTACCTATATCCATCTATCTGTTGTCTGTCTATTATCTATTTCTCTACCTGTATATTTCACCATCTGTCTCCTGGACATTTCCATATGGATATCTCACTGCATCTCAAGCTCACCATTTCAACATGTCCAAGGTAGAATTTTTCATCTTCCTCTCAAACCAGCCCAACTTCCAAATTTCTGACTGGCCATGCTTCATTCTCTTGGTGGTTATGCTTTGGGCTCTAAAGACTTCACTGCCATGCTCCATACAGTGTGTCACTCCTTGCCCCAACTCTCTGCTCCCTTCCATTGTTGTCTCTCTCCATTACAATGTAAGCTCCATGAGGGAAAGGACTTAGTTTTCTTTTTGCTTGGATTTGTAGCCCAAGCACTTAGCACCATTCTTGCTGTGTAGTATGGGCTTGTATACAATGAAATGCTTGTTACCTGTCAAGTTCAGGAGCTTAATGCCAGGTAGGGCACAGGAGGACCAATGTTTCTACCACCACAACTGAAAGACTGCAATATTGTTGGGGAAAAACTTTGGCTCTGGATTTAGAGGATCTAGGTTTAAATCCTACCTCAGATGCATATCAAATGAGCTGGAGAAAGAAATGACTCCAGGACCAGCACTCTATCCACTGTGCCACTTAGTTTCCCTGGGATCACTTAGTGAGGAATCACAGAAATTCAGAACTGGAGCATACCTTACTGATAATCTAAAGTCACTCACGTATTTGGTGACATGGGCAGGATTATTAGAACCCAACTTTCTTGAATCTAAGTCATCAGCTAAGTTATTAGCATCAGCTCTTTCCATTCTTATTCTTAGTTCCCAAAAGTAGGCTCAGATGAATGGAACTTGTAGTGGGTAGGGTCTGAGACCCAGACATGCAGGGATGTGCTGGAATCAATGGAGCTGATTGTTAAATTTTTAGTGTGAACAAAAGTTACAATTCACGGCTTGATTTATTGTTTTCTTGACTGTCTAGAATGAAAAATGATAGTGAAAGAATGCAGATTTGACTTAAAAGTGTGCTGGACATAACTTTTCCTCCCAAGAAGCATTGATTGTTAAACATTTACCCTCATACCTCTGTGTGCCTGAGGCAGTAGATGGAACTAACTATTTCCTGAGGACCCCATTAGCACTCAAATAATTCAAATGTTTCCGGTCAACAAAGACTCCCTTCTCACTCCTTCCTCAGAAGCATGGGATCCTAATAGAACATCTTTTCCACTTTGAGTAGCTTGAGGGCCAATAGATTTCACCTGCATAGGAATTAGAGGGGGAGCAAGGAAGCCTTGGTCTGGTCTCCTCCTCCTAGGGATATTGTACTGATAACCAAATCCATCAAACTTGACCTAATCCTTCCTGGAGGAGTTGGCTCCTATTTCTTTTGTGTTAAATTTTAATTTTTTAATATTACCTTTATTAGCAAATATATCACTCTTACCTTCACCATGGCTTTTGCTTTTCAAAAAATCTCCATTTACCCTTATCCCTCATCCGTCCCCAGTCCCTTCCCCATTCTCAATCTGAGTAATTTTTTAAGAGTTGTCTTCTCTAACTTGTCAGACTCATATCATCATTGATATAAAGATGGAAGGGACTCTTGAGGCTAATGAGTCCAACCCTCTCATTTTACAGATGAGAAAACCAAGGGTCTTGACCAGGGTCAAACAATTAGTAGATATCTGGAACATACTTTGAATCTAGCTCTTTCCAATTCCATGACCATCCAGCATACCATGCTGCCATAATTCTATAGCTTACTCTCCTTTATTATTAAGTCTCTTGTTGACTATCTAATGTCATAGTCACAAGAGAGAAGGTCTGTTCACCTTTCCTGGGGGTATCCGTATAGGACAGAAGACTCATGTTGGTAGAGAGATAAATTGGCAATGGGGAAGATCTTATTAGAGGGTCAACCATAGGGGCCACACAAACAAAATTGTTCACTGGAGTTATAACTACTACTAGGTGAATGAAACTTTGTCCAAATGTATTGTCATGAAAGTGTGCTTCCTCCTCATGGGGACTAGTATCCTTTCACTTTGACTTCATGGACCCTGGGATGTTCATAGCTTCTAGCAGAGGGGATGGTCTGGAATCACAGATATTGAAAGTATAGTGGGTCTTGAGAGAGGACTGCCCCCTCCCAGAACCCTATTCTTATGGTACAACTCTTCTTGGGCCTGTATTTTCTCTAAACTTCAAAGGACTGGGGGCAGGACCATGTCCCTTTCTTCTAGCCTATCTGCAGCCAAATCTCCTTTTGCTTTAGGTGAAAAAAATTCCTCTACAATTCATTCAGATCATTTCTTTCCTCTAACAAATCAGTTTTCCAAAAAGTTGCTCTCTCCCTCCCCCCCTCTCCCCCTATTTTTCTTTCTCATCTCTCTCTTCTCTCATCTCTTTTTCTCCTTCCCCTCTCTTTCTCTCTTTCCTCTATTTTTCTCTCCCTCTCTTTTTCTTCTCTCTTTCATCTCTTTTTCTCTCTCTCCTCTCTCTTTTTCTCTTTCCTATCTCACCTCTCTCTATTTCTCATCCCCCTCTCTTTTTCTTTCTTCTCTCTTCCTTTCCTCTCTCTCTCTCTCTCTTTCTCTCTCTCTCTCTCTCTCTTTCTCTCTCTCTCTCTCTCTCTCTCTCTCTCTCTCTCTCTCTCTCTCTCTCTCTCTCTCTCTGTCATACACACACAGAGATCATTCATTTCTAATTTGTCCCCCTCCCACCAGTGCACTAACAGAGAAAATGCTTCCATTGAACAAGAACATGTAGACTTAAATTGAGCCTAAGTTGCTTAAATCCCTTAGGTCTCAGTTTCTCCAACTGTCAAATATAGATTCAGGCTCCCACTGTTACCAGTTTTGGGAGGGTCATGAATAAAGATGAAATGAGAATCTCATAATGAAATGAGAGCCCAGAGTGCACATAAACCTGTGACTGGCTTCACTGGCTTTTGGAAAACTCTATCTTCCAGATTAAATAAAAACCATTAAAGGCAGAATTCTGAGAATTTGTGAAAGCTATCAGCCACTGCTCCCCTAAATTACTGTATACTTCCTTTCCAATGATAAGTTAATTTGATAAATCACCAGAACACTTAGAAAATTGTCCCCAGATTCAGAGTAGACTGGGAGGTGGGTAGCCATGGGGAGGAGGTGGGGATACTTAATCATAATGACTTTATTCTGTTATAAAGTTAGTTATAAAACATGAGGATCAAAGATAATTGAGTCCCAGAACCGCTGATGATATGTATAAAAAGTTGTGGCCAGGATGGCAGCCAGGATAGCTTCTTGAAATAGATAACCTTGAACCAACTTGAAGATGATTAAATTAGAGTTTATTAAAAACAAATGATGTGGTCCAGTACATCACAGGTAAGCAGCTGCCACAGATAGAGCCATGAAAAGCTTACAGCTATCCTTTCATGCTGAGCCCCACAGACATGGATCTAATTACAGCTCTGTGGCCAGGAGAAGGTTATGGGGGAAGGAGGCTCTGAGGGGGGGTGGAGGGAGATAGGAGCAGAAAATCAATTCAAATTACTTTGATGACAGTGACTTAGAGCTTCCCTCTAGCAAGACAGACTCCACACCACTGTTAGCCATGCTGGCAGCCAGGACCGGGGCGGTGGGCGCTAAGATCTCTGAGGAGAGCACAAAGTTACGGAAACAATCTGTGCTTTCTGTGGGGAGCAAAGACAAATCTCCCAAGAGAGCCCCAGAAAATGTTACAGACAACCAGCTCAGTACCTCGGACCCGAGCCAGCTCAGGGCCCGGCGCTTGGCTCTACTGCGTGAACTGGAAATGAACTGGTACTTAAAAATATGGGACCTGTCATCTGAGCACACTGTCGCCCACACCACCGGGATGCCTCATAGGTAAGGTTCTTTTCATCTTCGCTATTTTCCCTCTTTGAAAGGCATTGAAAAAAGAAAGTTAAACCAACAAACCAACCAACCCAACTTGAAAAGTGTGACTAACTCAGATTGGTTAGTTTGTTTTCTTTCCATATCCGGATACCATCTTCTATGGGTTCTCCGGTAGATGGACACTTCGGACAAGGCAGAACCGGGGGGGGGGGGGCGGGGGGGGAGGCAGCAGGAACTTGTTGAAACCAACAAATAAGCCAATCTCTATCGTTCCCCTGGCAACCCTGGGGCCAGGGAGGGAGGAGATGCTCTAGAGCCCTCTATCCCGCTAAGATTTTGCTTTATTAGTAGCTGAAGAACTGAAAACACACATCTAGGACAGGAAATGATTAATTTAAATAAAATAAGCAATCCTTTTCTATCCCACCTCCTTTCGTCGTTTTGAGAACGTGGATGAGCAATGGAGGCGAGGATGAGGAAGAGGAGTTCTAAGGTTCCTTCCAGGGCTAATTCGGGGATCCAGGTACAGAAATCATTTGGTTCCCTGCGGCTGAGCTCCTGGTTGGGTCCTTTTTCGTGTCTGTAGCTGTACATTCCCCGGTACAAGCTGAGCTGACAAGTTGTAGAGTGGGTGGACTGTTGCTGATAACGTGGACCAGAGTAAACACAGGCTGCTGGTATGGCCCTAACCCTCTGCTGATTAAATTTCTGAACACGTTTGGAAGTCAGGAGAGAAAGTTGAATTTTTTAGATCATAGGTATTGCAGAGAAAATCCCTGCAGTATTCCTTTCAGCTCTTTTCCCAGCCTGCCTTCAAATAATTCAAGACAAGGCTGGTTTCACAAATCCCAAGTGCCATGGGGGCAAAGCACAGGAACAAAGCTTCAGAAATTCTGCCATCCAGATATATTTAGAAAATGCATTAGATGCTTCTGGTCTTAGGAATATAGAATCCGAGAATGAGAGCTAGAAGGGACCAAAAAGGTCTTTGATGTACTGAAAACTGAGGCTCATACTAATAAAGTGACTTGTCCAAGGTCACACACTAGATTGAGAGCTAGACTGGAACTGAGTTCAGGGATACTGAGGGACTTGCTCAAGGTTTGAACCCAGGGACTCTGACTACAGAGCCACTGTGTCCCAAGAATATTCATTTGGAACTAGAAGGGTCTTTAGAAGTCACAGTCTGGTCTGTATTCCTTATTCAATTCACAGGAAATGTTTATAGTATTAAAGATAATTTTCTGATGAAAATTATTTTAGAAATGACTTAGGACAGTCATTGTTTTCAATCACTTGCCTTAAGAATGCAGGATTTCCTTGGTGCATATACTCCCTTCCTCTACTGTTGCAAATTGCCAACTCCCTATGACTTAGGCAATGGGGTCTGGGAAGTACCATGGCCAGAGAAATTGCCAACTTAGTGGCCAACTGGTTTCTCGTAAGGTTATCAAAAATGGAGTCGAAATGAAATGTCCCACTGAAATTGGTAAAACACCCAAACTCTCTTTGAAAGAAGCAGCGCAATGAGTGCCAGCCCACGGTGAATTTTTTGTTGAAGTCATTTGCTACTGTGAAGGATGCTTAATATACAGAGATTAGATTCAACAAAACATTTATTAAGCCTTTGGTTTAGGCAAGCATCAGGCTAGGAGCTGGGGATTCAGAGACAAATAAATAGAGCTGTCTCTGCCACCAAATAGGTCATGCTAGGGGTGGGACATGACAGTAATCCTCTTTGAAAAATGAAGAGCCTGGGGTTAGCTTGGTGGCTTAGTAGATTGAGAACCAGGTCTAGAGACAGCAGGCTCTGGGTTCAAATCTGATCTCAGACACTTCCTAGCTGGGTGACCCTGGGCAAGTCACTTAAGTCCCATTGTCTAGCCCTTACCATTCTTCTGCCTTGGAACCAATATGTAGAATTGACTCTAAGATGGAAGATAAGTTTTTTTAAAGGAAAATGAAGGAGGAACAACTCAACACTTTGATGGAGGGGAGGGAAATGCCACATGCATACAAGTAGTTAGAAAGTATGTTCAGAGTAATATAAAGTTTCAAGTTAGGGAGGGTACCAACTCTTTAGGGACCTCAGGAAGGCAGTCTTGGAGAAGGGAGCACCTAGGCTATATTTTGAGGGAAGCTAGGCATTCCATGAGGTCCACCTTCAAGATTGGAGAGAGACTACCTGTAAGTAAAGCTATGGAGGAAGCAGATAGAATTCCAAGCACTGAGAACAGCGAGCCGGCTAACTTTACTGAAAAGGATGGTGCATGAGTCAGAGGAACTTGGAAAGATATCAATAACTTCAGTGAGAGTCAATGTGGAGGGGCCAGACTGGATTTTTATCATAAGACCACAAGCAGCTCTCAGAAATTTGGAAGTGGGAGAAGATCATCTTACCTGTGTTTTAGGTCTACTGATTTGGCAGCTATGTGGAGAGGGGGAGAGACCGCAGGTAGTGAGACCAGTTAGAAGGCTCTTACAAGATATTACAAGAAAGTTTATTTAGCAACCTAATGAAAAATGTTCTGATGAAAAAATTATTCAGTTGGAAACGTCAAAAAAATCGACCCGGGGAATTTCACCGTCTCCTAAGCATCGATGGAACAGCCTGATCTGGATTTGGTCCATTATCTAAAAAGACATATTTATGAAAATGAATGAGATAAAGCTTTTAGTGATTGTGGAGTCATCCATCGTAAGGCTTGTGATGGAGTTTGGACACTGGAAGCAAAAATGAAAGATAAGCAGAGGGGAAGCAATTTGCCCAGCTCTGGGGAGTTGACTTGAGGTTGGATGGTGCCATGCAGGGGCAGCTTCAGTGGGATTGTCATTGATGGGAACTGTACATTTAAGCCCCAATTCATAAATCCATTATGAAATGAGCAAGTTAAATGGAAGAGGAACCTCCAGTAAAGTCTCTCTCGATTAGATGTGCCTTTTGGGAATCCAGCATCCCCGTGACTAGACAAGTGCTGCCCCACTGGCCAAAGGGAGACAATTCTCCATGATATTGGCTTGACATGGCAGGTCCTGACAGATGGGAATGTTACCCACATCAGAAGAGTTTTAGAAGGAAAAAATATACATGTGTGTATATGTGTATATACACACATCTGCATATTGATAAGTATATATATGCATCTCTCTCTATTTGTATCCAAATATAGATCCGCAGGTTGTATTTATACCCATGCAGCGTTCTGTTTCTTTCTCTCTATCCCTTCTGTGGCTTCTTCTTTTTAAAGGTTCTTTGTGCAATGAGAAGTCTAATTCAGTGTGACCCAGAATCAATGGGGCATCTATCTATGCCTACATGGATGGAAATTGGTTTTGATTTTTGACTGGACTGGGTTAGGACCTTTCAATGCCAATTCAAATGGGTACCTTCTCTGTTACTTATAGTGGCCCGGGGGCACTGATTTAGCCAGGGGCATCCGCCAGTTTGTGTCAGAGGTAGAACTTCAATCAGGTCTTCCGAACTCCCGAGGGTTGGCAATTATGCCACCCCAGCCATGCCCACACACACACACACAGTACCAACACATACATACATTTCCTTCTGTTGTCTGGCTCCTTTTTCTTCTTCATTTAATAAGGAAATTCAGATTAAATTTGGTCTAGAATGAATGACTTCCAGAGCTCTTTCGAAAGGGCAGTGTTAGTCATCTTTGATCCTCGGTGACTTTGCGTCACTCTTGCTTAGAGTGGGGGAGAACAGCAAATACCTTGACTCTCTCCCACTACAATACTTTAACGCAGAATTACTTCCTTTTCATTGGAAACTGACAAATATTTATTAGGAAAACCCCTTCATTGCACTTTATGTTGCTCAGAAAATCAGATAATCCGTTTTTTTAGGCAGATAACTAGAATGGTGGGAAAGAGGCCTGGACTTAGACTTAGGATGACCTGAGTTCAAATTCAGCCTCAGACTCTCATTGGTTGTATGACCCTGTGTGACCTAACCTTCAATTTCCTCATCCTTAAAATGGGAATAATAATAGTACCAATTCTCCATGTTGTCATGACACATAATGAAGTCATATTTGTTAAGTCCTTTGCAAACCTTAATGTGCTACATTAAGTATTAGCTCTTATTATTATAAATGATATCACTGATGCACATATAATCTACTATTATTACTAATAAAATATTTGAGCCAATTAAAGTAGGGATGAAAGGGTGGCTTGGCTTGTACTCTGTGCATCTGCGACAATCTGGTCACTTTGGGGGATGTGACAGCAGAAACACTTCTTCTTAAGCCCAGGATCATGGAGCTGCTCTGACTGAGAGAGGAGGTGTCAGAGAGGAAAAAGGCAAGAGAAGACAGATGTCAGGATGCCTGGACTCGAGCCCCTGCTCTCTCATTCACCGGCATCTTTCTGGCCAACATCTCGTGATGTTCTGGACAGCCTAGGTCTGCAGTAGGTAGGATGTAGCATGGTCATGGCACCCTTCAATGGGCTGTCATATGGAAGAAGGATAAAATTTGTTCTGTTGGACCTCAAAGACCCATTTGGAGCAACAGATAGAAATGCTAGAGAGCTTTCTGATGGACGTAAGGTTTACTTACATAGGACAGGGTTGAGCTACAAAGTTGGACATCTCCATCCGAGTGGCTTAGAGCCAACTTAAACTCAACATGCCCCAAACAGGCCAATGGAAGCCGTTGCAAATAAAGTGACTAAATGTCCACACCCTTTGACCAGAGATGCCATGACTAATGGTATATCCCAAAGAAGTCATTGAAAATAAGAAGGTCCCCACATATCCCTAAATGATGACTGTGGCATTTTTTTTTGGTGGTGGCCAAGAACTAGAATGGATTAGGGAATGGCTAAGCAAGTACATGAATGTAATGGAATATTACAGTGCTATAAGAAAAGACAAAGAGAATGAATTCAGAGGAAAGTGGAAAGACTTCATAAACTGAAGCAAAGCCAAACAAACACAGCCTTGAACACAGCACATACATACACACACAGAGTTTACAACAATGTAAGTTGAAAGAACAACAACCTCAAAATGATAGAAAAGATGAAATTTTAAGAAACAAGCTGGGAGTCTAAGAAGAGACATGAAAAGATGCCTCTCACACTTATTTGTAGTGGTTTGTATGAGAGGTAAGGTTCAAGGGCAGGAAACATTGCATTGAGTTTTTTTTTTAAGGTATTGATGTTTTTATTTTTATTTTTAATTTTTTCTAAATTTTATTTTATTGATTAATTAGGAAAATTTTTTCCATGGTTACATGATTCCTGTTCTTTCCCTCCCCTTTTCCCATCCTCTTCCTATAGCCAACCTGCAGGTATTGATAGTTTTTTTAAACCCTTACCTTCCATCTTGGAATCAATATGAAGTATTGGTTCTAAGGCAGAAGAGTGGTATGGGCTAGGCAATGGGGGTCAAGTGACTTGCCCAGGGTCACACAACTGGGAAGTGTCTGAGGCCAGATTTGAACCCAGGACCTCCCATCTCTAGGCCTGGCTCTCAATCTACTGTGCCACCCTGTTCCCCCCTTTTTTAAAAAACCTTTGTTATAAAGGATGACTCTCTGGGAGGGGGAAGGCAATACTGGGGCAAATTTATGCGAAAACAGAAACTATCAGTACAATCCATTTAAAAACATTAAAAATAAGTGCTTATTGAATTGAAGCAAATTAAGAAGTCAGAGAGTGGATGGGCCCCTGTTGGGTGTGCTGTAGAGGGAAAGTTAAGTGTTAGTTGCACTACATGGTCCATCCCATGTTACTCCCATGCAAATATGAAAGGGTGTCATTTGGCATCCCTGAATCTCAGCTTCCTCATCCCAGGTAAGCTCTTTGATCTCTACCAGCTCTAACATTCTGTGGTTCAGTGGTAAGAGGTCTGTCTTTGGATCTTCAGTTAATTGGGGAGGGGGGTGGGATTAAAGGAGAGAGAGACACAGTGACAGAGAAAGAGACAGAGAGACAAAGACAGAGACAGAGAGAGACAGAGAGAGAGAGAGAGAGAGACAGAGAGAGAGAGAGAAAGAGAGAGAGAGAGAGAGAGAGAGAGAGAGAGAGAGAGAGAGAGAGGGAGAAAGGGAGACAGACCCATGGAGAAATAGAGAGAGAAGGAGAGAAAGAGGGGGAGACAGATAGGGAGAGAGAGACAGGGACAGAGAGAGAGAGAGAGAGAGAGAGAGAGAGAGAGAGAGAGAGAGAGAGAGAGAGAGAGAGACAGAGACAGAGAGAGAGAGAGACAGAGAGACAGAGAGAGAGAGAGAGAGAGACAGAGAGACAGAGGGAGAGAGACAGAGAGGCAGAGTAAAGAACAGGAAAATAACAGGAGTGCTCCAGAAACCAACTACTCCCTTGGGGAGACTAAATTCAAATCTTTTACAGCAGATTAATTCCAGTTCATCTGCTTTGAGAGATTTGAGGATTATTTCAGGCCATGCTTCAGTAATATCCTGTATTTCTCATTGAGGCTCTTATTAGATGATTGAAAGAAAGCATTAGGAAGAGAGCTGGGTTATTATTTCCAGGGTCTTGAAAGCCTGGTTATTTTTAAGGAAATAATACCTGGAAGCTCAGTGGTCTGGTTTACTGCTTATTTAACAGAGAGGTAGGGACTCCAATGGAATCTCTGCTCTTTTTCTCAATCTTTGTCTGCTCAGTGAAACAATCTATTCACCTTATTTTTTCCTCACCAATAGTAGGACCATTTGTTTCACTATATAACCTTGCACACAGTAGGCCCCTAATGATTATTTGTTCAATTGAGTTGATTTCATATCTCATAAATCTAGATCTAAGAGAGACCTCAGAGGTCATCTAGGCTGATCCTCTTATTTTACAAACGGAGGCTTAGGGAAGCTAATAAACTTGCACATTTGGTTTGATCCGTAGCTATCAACAACATTCATGCTCTTTTTGTTGTTATTGTTGTTGCCTCTTGTAAAAATCAGGCCATTGTGGTGATAGACAGAGTTTCTAGGAATGTAAAGATAGGATAATTCTACTGTATTCTTTCCTAGTCAGACAATATCCAGAGCAGAAGCACAAAACTGGAATTGAAGTTGACCTCACCACACACCTTATTTTACACATTTGTTAACACCCAGAGATCTGCCCAAAGTTACACATGTAATAAATATCAGGGGCAGGATTTGAACTTGGGTCCTCTGACTCCAGAACCAGTTCCTTCCCCACTCTCTCCCCTTTTGATATCCTCAGTCATGGGTACCATCTTTTAGAAAGAGCATTGATCGGGTTGGTCCAGCAGAAGATATCCAGTGCAGTGAGATGCCCTGAGCCGATGTCATAGGAAGCTCCATTGAAGGAACTGAAGATACTCATCTTGGAGAGGAGAAGATTCAGGGGGAACATGAAACTGTCTGTAAGGACTTAAAGGGCTGACATGCAGAAGAAGGGTTAGGTGTATGAAAGCTGAAAAGAGGCAAGTTCTCACTTGGTGTAAGAAATGGGATAATCTAGCTCAAGGAGCTCATTTCCCCTTCAATGGATGTCTTTAAGGCAAGGGTAGATGATCATGTGTTGGGTAGATAGCAGAGAAAATACTTGTTGTTGATTGATCACATTCCTCATGCAGCAGCCTTTCCTTCTCTCTTAGACCCCCTCATTTTCCCTAAGGCTCTAGGCTGGTGCCATCTTTCTTTATCCTTCCAGGTGTCACCACTGTGGATTTTATGTAGTCATCTCCTCCCTCTCCCCAAATAGAATGTGAGATCATTGAGAGCATCATTTGTTTTGGTGATGGTTGTTTTGACCATTTATGCCCAGCATATAGCCCCAGTCTGTGCATATATTAGGTGCTCAATAAAACTTCTTGGCTTGAATTGAAAAATGGATTTCTTTCTTCCTGGAAAATGTTCTGCTTCTTCTTGGGTCAATTATTCTGCTGGTTTTTGAGAACCTTTAAGGTTCTAATTCATATGAAGCTTGTAATTCTAAGAAATCATGAGTTGAACAACTGTCTTCATATGGAAATGGTTCTGTGGCATCCGTATGCTCATGTCTTGTTCCTTGGTATTCTGGATATTCATTCATTTATTCCTTTGTTTATTTATACATTCATTAATTCATTCATTTACTTCTATATGTATGTTTGCCTTGTCTCTAACAAGACTAGACATTCCTCAAGAGAAGGGACCAGTTCTTTCCTTGAAAAAAATAATTGTTAAGTTTTTTAAGACATTGACTACCTTAGGTAGAGCCCATCTTCTTTAAAAGACTTTTAAAATTAATTTTTCCAAGGAAAGAACTGTTTTTTCTCTTTTTCCATCCCTTCAAAACAAAACAAAAAATCAAAACCCTTAAAGCACATAGACAGAGCCAAGAATTCATTGTTGTTCTTTCATCATTTCAGTTGTGTTTGACTCTTCATGGCCCCATTTGGGGTTTTCTTGGCAAAGATACTGGAGTGCTTTGACATTTCTTTCTCCAGTTTATTTGACAGATGAGGAAACTGAGGCCAGTAGGGTTAAATGACTTGCCTGGGATCACACAGCTAGTAAATGTCTGAGGCCAGATTTGAACTCAGGAAGATGAGTTTTTCTGACTGTAGTCCAGCACGCTATCCACTGAGCCATCTAGCTGATCCTACAGTCAAGAATTTGCTAATTCCCCCCAATATGGTTCATTCTGCACTTTGAGTCTAATGCCTGTGTGTCAGGACATGGGTAGTAACGACCTCTCATCCTCTGGGCTCCACCACTGTCCTCACAGAGAGGGAATGACAACAGGCATCAAGAGCACCTAGATTTACATTTGGTTCCATGAACATGACTCTCTTTGTCATGTACATAGTTGGCACAGTAGATAGAACACTGAACGTAGATTCAGGAAGATCTGAGTTCACAAGTGGGCTTAGAAACTTAAAAAACTGTATTAGGGTAGCTCAGTGGCTCAGGGGGTTGAGGGGATAGACCTGGAGACTGGATGTCCCAGGTTCAAATTTGGATTCAGACACTTCCTAGCTGTGTGACCCTGGGCAAGTCACTTACTCTCTCTAGCCTTAATTCACTGGAGAAGGAAATGGCAGTATTTTTGCCACGAAAATCCATTGGCCAATATTAGTGTACTGTGGTCCATGGGGTCAGGAAGAGTCAGACATGACTGAACAACATCACCTGGCATAGGGAACTAACATGTCAGGAGCCCTGATTGTTGGATTGGGAAAGAGAATTCACAGTAGCTCTGACATCTCTTTTGTGAGTTAAATGACCCTCAAAACTAACTTTTCTCATAGAAGCTGTGGTCATACAGACACTCCCTCCCTCCTTCCCTCCCTTCCTCCCCCACCAGAATAAAGTTTCAGAAAATATTTGCCTGCTGAGGTAGATGAGTTCCAGTTTTGTGATCATCTTCAAGAAGGAAACTGAGCCTCAGAAATCATCAGTGGGCTCAAGCCCTGCCAATTCACAGAGTGGAAATATCAGAGCTGACATTTGAACACAAGTCTCTCAGCAGTAGGGTTAATGCTCAGAGAATCCATTTCAGAGTGGAGGCCCTCTGAGAACAGGAACTCTTCTTCTTTTGTCTTTTATGCCTCTCACTGTATATTTGGGGGGATGGGGTGGAGATGGAACTTGTGATTTTACCAATGTGAGAATTCCCAGGAAGGAAACTTCCCTTTACCAATGCTGATCACCATCTGTTTTATAACTGAGCCTCTTAGAGAGTTGCCTGGGGCATTGGGAGGGAGGGGGTGACTTCCCTGGGTTCACAGAGAGAACCTGCTTCAGAGGTAAGACTTGACTCTTCCTCTTTTGCCTCCAAGGCTAGCTGCCAACAACTCCACACCACTGATGGCCTGGCAAGCAGCAAGAGCATCAGATGGGTTGAACTGAATGGCCTCATGACTCTCTGTTGCTGACTCAAGGCTAGTCTACAGTCAACTCAGGCTTCCCAACTCTGGTGCCATTTTTCTTTTTTCTTTGTGGCTTCCCAAGTCTTTCCCATCCTTCTGGGCATATTCCATTGGTCTGTAGTGATCAGAAATGAATATGATATCTTCTTGGTAGGAGCCTTTCCCCAATCTATCAAGGCCATCATCAATTGGACTCCTGGCTTCTACAGGAGAGTTAGCACTCTTGCCCAACGCTGAGTGACCCACAAATGGGACAGCCTGGTTCTTTCTTTGCCTGTCTAGAATCATGAGGATATTAATAGAATCCACTGTCAAATCTCCTCCCCTCTGTTCCCTGGACTGAATTTCTCTCTGGTTGTGAGATATGCTGATTCTGGCGGGGACCGAAGAGGCATCCACTCCTATGGGAGTCCCCGACTCTCTGCTAATGAGACAGAGAACAGGAGAAGAGCACTCCTCGAGAGGGAATGATTGATCCTGGCTTGGAGATCAAGAACCCATATGGGTACACCTGACTGGGGCGGAGAGGGTGTAAAGAGCCACCTGGAAAGGAACTTGGTTTGGGTTTGTTAGTTTATTCAAACAAAACAAAACAGATGGGAGCTAGGGAGAGCTCAGGGTTCCTAATATGGGAGGGTCAGTGCTAGATAACTGAGTTCAGTGACTTCCATAAGAGCAGAGAAAAGAGCAGTTTAAACCTCAGTTTGAGAATAGATGTGAGGAGTCCTAGAACAAAATGGGCTTTTTTTTTTGTCTCCAGGGATTGGAAACCAGATTTGGAATGAATTAATCATTAAATTGACAAACATTTTTTAAGCACCTACGACTGACAGACATTGTACTTTGTTATTGGCCATATAAAGACAACAGTGAGATTGTCCCTGTTTTTGGTCAGAGGTCTTGGGTTCAAATCTCAGCTATACTGTTTACTGGACATTTATCAAGTAACCTAAAAACTCTCTGGACATTGGTTTCTTCATAAGAAAAAATTGATGGGGACGAACTGGGTCAGGGGGTGTCCAACTGGAATAGAAATGGGGGCCTTTAAACTGTATCTAAGGATCCTTGAGGACTGCATTTTATCTTAGAAAGTGAACATGATTCTATTTCATTTTTATTTCTTTTGCTAAATATTTCCCAATTACAACACACAGCCTGCAGCCTGGATTTGAGGCTTCTGGTAGATGATCTCTGGGTTCCTTTGTAGTTCCAAATCCTGCTAATGAGCTGATGAGCTGCAAGAGAATTAACTGGGCTTTGCTTTTGGGTGAAATGAATAGGAAAGAAGAGTGACCTCCAGGTCAGGGCTAGATGAGAAGTCAGATGATTGAAATGGAGGGGTGAAAGGGATAGTGTCTGGATCATACTGATTAATACTTTAAATGGGGGCCAAGCTCACAGAATAATGTCAGATGCTGGGCATCAGCCCCAGGGCTCAGGTGGCAATGGGAGGGGACATATTGGGGATGGCTGAGACTCAACCTGGGCAAACCAAGTGTCAGGTGATCAAGGGGCAGGTTTTAGAGGAGTCAAGAGGAGGAAGGTTAGACAATTGGACATCTGGAGTCGGGGAATGCCAGTGATTAGCAATCAGCAATTGTTGGGCACTGGGATTCGTAGTCTCCCATCACATTTGATACATTTATGACCTTGGGCAAGCCACTCAACATTTTGAGCCACAGTTTACTCACGTGAAAAGAAGGGATGGTCTACCCAACCTCTGAGTTCCCTTCCATCCATGTCTAGCTTTATCATCCTCTGATCCTCCAGTTTAATGATCATCATGAGCAGATGACTCATAGATTGATAGATCTAGCCACTATTTCTTCCACTGGCTTCAGTTGTCTATTGGATATGCCAAATTAGATAGCAAACTCATTGTATCTGAAAATCAATATTTTCTCCCCAAACTCTTCCCTCTGCTAAACTCCCTCATTTCTGTGTGGGGCATCATGATTTTTATGGTTATCTTGAATTTCTCATTCTCCATCACCTTCTACATCCAATAAGTTGACCAATTTTGTTCTTATCTTCTCAACACTCCCTTCTTTCCTCTCCTACAATGAATGCCCTCATCCCCGCTCATCTAAGTTATTTAAGTCACTTCCTAATTTGTCTCCTTTTTTTGTCTCTTCCCATCACGATCAATCCTCAGCATAGATGCAAAGTAGGTTTCCTATATAGATTTGACCATGCTACTCCATTGCTCAATCACCTCCCACGGCTCCCTTTTCCCTCTAGGATAAAATACAGATTTCCCTGTCGGACTTTTTTTCTTTTTTGGGGGGGGGCTTTATTTAATTAGTTAATTTAGAATATTTTTCCATGGTTACAAGATTCATGTTCTTTCCCTTCCTTCCTCTCCACTTCCCATACTGATGTGCAATTCCACTGGGTTTTACATGTGTCATTGGTCAAGACCTACTTCCATATTATTGATATTTGCACTAGGGTGATCCTTTAGAGACTACATCCCCAATCATATCCCCATTGACCCATGTGGATTAAGCAGTTGTTTTTCTTCTGTGTTTCTATTTCCCCTGTCAGACTTTTAAAGCCAGAGCAACTCTTATTAGTTTTTCTAGACCAGTTATGCATTGTTCTCCTTTCTTGACTATATTTCAGTATTAGTCTACTTGCTAATGAAGTCCTCTCCATGACTCTCTTTCCACCTTCTGTCTTCATGCAGGCTGTCCCCCCATGCCTGGAATCCTTTCCATCTTCATGTCCACTTCCAAGAATTCCTGTTGTCTTTCAGATTTTAGCTTGAGAGCCACCTTTTCTGATCCCTCTAGTTTCTCATACTCCCTCTGCCATTTTTTTCTGTTTACTTTATTAAAATTTGAATTTACTCAGATCTACATACAGATTAGTTCCCTCAGCAGAATGTCAGTTTTGAGGACTGGCATGTTTAATTTTTGTCTCTGTTGCCTTAGCCCCAGCCATAGAGCTTAGCACACAGTAGGCATTTAATAAATGAATAACATTTTTTGAACCCAAATAGGATCATGGTTCTCAAGCTGAAAGATATTCAAAAGGCCATCTCACCCAACCTTCCTATTTTACAGATTAGGAAACTAAGGCCCTGGGAGGTCCCCCTGAGTTTCAAGGGTAGGAAGCATCATATTCTATATCCAGAATTCTTTCTCCAGGACTAAACTGCAGTCCAGATCCAGTAAGAACCTTTCTAGGATTTCCTTACTCTGCAGCCCAGTGTTTCTGTATTTCACCAAGACTATCCATGTGGGGAGAAGAAATTCAAAGGAAAAAGCTAGAAATCTTTGAGGCGTGGTCTTTGGAAAAGAAAGGCCTTCCTCTCCCTCCTCCCCTAACTCCGGAATCCCTCATCCCCTGGGGAGGTAGGTGTAAGGATCACCTTAGTAAACACTGGACACATTATTTGGCCAAGGAACCTTCAGTTCCAGGCTGACTCTTAACTCATAGATAGCCTTCTCTGTGACCTTCCCCAATCTGGTCCCGAATCCTTAAGCCACCTTTTCCATGTTTATCAATTCAACCACTGAAAGTCAGTTTTTCCATCTCAGACTTTGACTTTCTACTCACCCTTATCCTTCTCGGTCTACCCAATCAGAGCTACTTAAACTCTTCCTCAATCTTAGAATCAATCATGAGGTCAATGAGTTAGACCCAAAGACTCCTGAGACCTTCTTGAGTTCCTTCCTCGTCCCCAGCCTTGCCTCGGTTTCCCAGGTGGTACTTGTGTTCCACCACCCCACCCCACCCTGGTCTGACAGCTTGATGTCCTATTACCCTAATTGTTCAACAATGGCTTCATGTGGGATGGAACAAAAAGCCTTGTGGGAGTCATGAGATTCTGTCTGTCCTGCCTTCTTATTTGTGGGCTCTGTCACTCCAGCAAAGAGGAAATTCAATGGGCTCAGGACACTTCATTCTCCATAGAGCTGTGCTAGTGCTGAATGCTTCTGCAGGTCTTTAGACCATGGCATAGAGCTGGAAGGGACCCTGGAGGTCACCTGGTCTGCTCCCCTCATTTGATGGAGGATGAAAACTCTTCTTGGTTGCTTAGTGGCTGCTTAAACAATTGTGGTCTAGTGTGGTTTCATGACAAGAAACTCAGACTTTTCAAATGAGCAGGGGTCGTGCTGTTTTATTTTTTAAAAAATAATGGGCGTGAAATTTGACTTTTCCACTCTTGGGAGGAGGCAGCCTGATTTCTCTAAGATTTCTTCCAAAGAATTGAAAGCTTTTGTCTTCATATCACCTCTTCATTCCCTCTTCCTCCCCCAGAGAGCCATCTCTCAGAATAAAGAATAAAAAATGAAGAAGGAATAAAGAAACAAAATTTTACAAAACTAACCAATATCAAGAAACCCTGAACCCTATGCAGTGTTCCACACCCGTGGTCTCCCGCTTACATAAAAGAAAAGTGGAGAGATGCCTTTTTTTTTTTAAACCCTCACCTTCCATCTTGGCTCCAAGGCAGAAGAGTGGTGAGGGCTAGGCAATGGGGGTTAAGTGACTTGCCCAGGGTCACACAGCTGGGAAGTGTCTGAGGCCACATTTGAACCTAGGACCTCCTGTCTCTAGGTCTGACTCTCAATCCACTGAGCCACCCATCTGCCCCCTTCATGTTTCTTTTTGAGGGTCAAGCTTGATCATTACAATTTCATATCATTTAGTACTGGTTACCCTGTCATTGGGTCTGTTCCTTAGATCCCCATTTTAAAACTCTTTCCTCTTACCAAGAAACAAATGTTGAATGATGTCTACCCCAACTCAACTCTAAGCACTTGGAAAGTGACCTCAACCTTTTTTTTTTTTTAAACCCTTACCTTCTGCCTTAGAATCAATACTATGTATTGGTTCTAAAGCAGAAGAGTAAGTGACTTGCCCAGGGTCACACAGCTAGTAAGTGTCTGAGGCTAGATATGAACCCAGGACCTTCTATCTTTAGGTTTCCAACTCTGCTTTACCAGCTGATACCTGGGTATTTCAAGTCCCCCTCCCCCCAACTAGACCTGGATTGAAACTGCTTAGGGTAGGTGACCAAAGAAGAACCAACCTACCTCCTTTGATGTTGGAAGACCACTGTAGACTCCAATGTGGTAGACTCTCCCCCTCCCCCTTCTAGCTCTTTGCCCGCCATATGAACCAAGCAGAAACAAAACAAGGTTCTTTAATCTCTCCTTCTCTGCTGCTTAGAGCTTAGAGAGGAGAGCAAAAATTTAATTTGTATTTAATTTTATTTTTTATTGTAAACCTGACAAGCACCAGCCAACGAACATTTCCATACAAAGAAAATAAGAGAGGACTGTATATGGGTAAAGTATACATAAAGTCTATCATGGTAGCACCACCATTAATTACCTTGACAATGGCTTTTTTCCAGTCTTGTAGTCCTATTAAGTCTCACAACGGAGGCTCTTTTGGAGAGCTGGGTGCGAAGGCATGAAATGTCGGCCCAAAATAATGTGCTGTATTTCCATGGCAATTTCAGTTAGGCACATTGAGCATTACCAGTTGTCAGCAAATCATTCGAGCTGATGGAGAAAAATTCCAAGGCTCACAGAAATCGAGGTGTTACGTACCATGGCTGGCTCGCTGCAACTCTCTCCATTCCTGGATTAATTTTCTTCTGGGCATGCACAATAATAATGGTTTTTTGTTATTGTTTTTTTTTCTGGAGTTTAAGCTTATGTTTGAGCTTACTATTGTGATATCTGATTTAGGATCCCAAGGCAACATCAGCTTCTTAAAGGTGATCCTTAGTGACCTACTCTATTATTTATTTATTTGTTTGTTTTTACATTTATTATTTTAAATTTTAATTTCAATTTTAAATTAAATCAAATTTATTTTTGTACATAAAAATAAAAATTAATTTTATTTTATTTATTTTTATACATAAAATAAAAATAATTTAATTTTAATTTTAGTTTTTAGTTTACTTAAAAAATTTTTAACCTGTACCTTCTGTCTTAGAATCAATACTAGCCATTGGTTTCAAGGCAGAAGAGTGGTAAGGGCTAGGCAATGGGAGTTAAGGGACTTTCCTAGGGCCACCCAGCTAGGAAGTATCCAAGACCCGATTGGAATCCAGGACCTCTTTCTCTGGGCCTGGCTTTCAAACCACTGAGCCACCTAGCTGTCCCCTCTGTAGTCTTTTTAAAACAAAGTTTGAGGAGAGATAGAAACAATTGAATAAAGGGTTGGAAAGGTGAAACATTTAGGATTTCCTCTAATACACAGATAGCTTGAGGTTCCATTCATCTTCCCCCACCCCCTGCTCATCCCTCACTCCAAACTTCATTCCTATCTTAAGCTGCTGAAATTTTTCTGCCTAGTTTTAGTTTCTAGGGCTCATTTGGCCAGGACTCCTAGCCAGAGTTGTAACTAGGATGGGGTATTGGAGACTTTGTCCTACAGCGCCAAAATCAAAGGGCACAACAGAAATTACATTCCATTAGTCAAATCAGGAACAGGCTTTTATTAGGCACCTAATCTGTGCAAGGCACTATGCTAAGAGCCAGAGATACAAAGAAAAGGAAAGAGTCCCTGCTCTCAAGGTGCTCCCAACCTGATGGGAGAAACAACATGGAAACCACCATGTACAAACAAGACATACGAGATAAATTGGAGAGAATCTCAGAGGGAAGACACTAGCATTAAGAGGGATTGGGGAAAACTTCAGGATCAACCGAGCTTCGTATTTATTTAGCAAGAATAATTAGCTAAAAGATGAAAATGCTTTCCCTCTATCCTTCCTTCACCCAGGGACCATTCCCAGGTAGCACCTGCCCTGTCTGTTCTGGTCTGGCTTCTTTCTCCCGTCTCTACCATTCTCCTCTTTGCCCCCAGCAGCAGTTGCATGGTTTTAGATGCCTTGGTCCAAGGAGGGCTGTTGTTCTGGGGCCACCCCAAATGGAATTTCCATTACAACTTGATTTGAGGGTACATTTCAAACTGTCCACCTAGGACACATTTTATGAAGGTCACTGGATGTTTGAA
Source organism: Monodelphis domestica (assembly GCF_027887165.1). Taxonomy (NCBI): domain Eukaryota; kingdom Metazoa; phylum Chordata; class Mammalia; order Didelphimorphia; family Didelphidae; genus Monodelphis; species Monodelphis domestica. The sequence continues at coordinate 17,247,904 of NC_077234.1, forward strand.
AATTGTTGATTAAACCTCTTTTCATAGTGTGATTCCAGGCAACACAGCAACCTTATATTCTCGACTACTTCTTCCCCCATTCTCATGGCTCTGTTTTGAACAGAAGGTGCAGAAACCTGTGGATTGATGACCAATTAGGCTTGACATGGGAGAGTAATATGCTCAATATGCTAGCTCTTGGAATTACAATCACTATTCAATTATTTATCCATTCCTTCATTCACTGAAAAGTGGTTATTATTATTTAGTAGATGCCAGACACTGAGATTACTAAGAAAAAACGGGTGAAAGAGACCTTGCCCCTGCCCTCAAGCAGCTTCTATGCTGCTGGGGTGAGGATGGGGTTAGATACCACGTAAATGGAGGTGCTCTACAGAGAGCACATACACAAAGCGATTTGGAGGTAGGATTAGAAATGGGGGGATATAGAAGGCTCTAGGAGTTGGCACTTGAGCTAAGGCTGGTGGGAAGCTAGGAATTCTACAAGATGGAGAGGAGTTAGAAATGGATTCCAGGTATAGCAGGACAGCTCAGGAAGCTAGGAATTCTACAAGGTAGAAAAGAGGTGGGAATGGATTCCAGGTATGGGGAGACAGCCTATTCGAAGGGAGGAAGGCAAAGATGAGGATCCTCCATGGAGAAGAGCAAGAAGGCCAGCTTGATTGGGTCATCAATGGAGTGTGTGATGGAGAATAATGCACGACAGACTTGGGAAGTCCAGCTAGAGGAGCTGAAGGGCTTCTATCCTTGCTCCTTTTGCTTTATCCAAGAACCATCTGGGGTTTGTTTTGAGAGACTCTCTGGCTTGGGTTTCAGAGCTGCTGCTATCAATGCAGGGTCTCTTTTCCATGACAGCATCCCCAGATGCTGCAAACCCAGGACTGTGGTTTCCTTGGTGAGAGATCTGGCACATGATGGATTGCTTTGGGAAGGAAAACTCCTGCTAACCTGTAGCAAGCAGCTGCTCATGAGGTTGGAAGTCCTGGTCCAGAGCTGGTGATGGTGATGCTCTGAGAATGGTTGCCACAGACTTCCATTGGCTGTCAGGGCACAAAGGGATGATATGAGAGAGGGATTGGGAATAGGGGAGGAGAGGGGAAGGAGAGAACAGTAGCTTCTTTACTATGATGGTCTGTCAACAATCTTAAGCACTTTTTAAACAATGGCAGATATTCAACGAACACATGACAATTAAAAACATTCTTCCCTGTTTGTTAACATGTACCCATATGGCAAAAAAACCCCTTCCCTTCCATCTCAGAATCAGGACTGTGTATTGGTTCTAAGGCAGAAGAGTGGTAAGGGCTAGGCAATGGGGATCAAGTGACTTGCCCAGGGTCACACAGCTAGAAAGTGTCTAAGGCCGGATTTGAACCCAGGACCTCTGATTTTTAGGTCTTTCCATAAGGTATTCTTAAAGTCAAACCACTGACATCACTATCACTTGAGACCCATCAACTTCATGGACCCCTTCCACCTCCACTTTGGACAGGCAGTCTCGGTAGTTAGGGACCTCTTCTCAGAATCCCATTCTTTGATGATTTAAAAAAAATACATGGAATGACAAAGGAAATGAAAACATACCAAAACTTGTCTGAGGATGCCAGGTTTGGGACCCGTGAAATAAATTCTGTTTATAAGTATTGGAAAGTGATTAAATGACATATTTTAAAAAATTCAAAATTGTTAAGTTCAATAGGTGGTGCAGTAGGGAGAGCTTTGCGCCTGGAGTCAAGGAGTTCAGGTCTCAGATTTACTGCTTGTATTTAGAGTCCCCCTTCTCCCAGCTGCCATCCTGTCCACTTCCTTACCCCTCTTATGTCTGAGTCAAACCACAAAGCAGAGGAAAGATGCTTCCATTTCCCCTGGTCTCTGGTATCAGATGCCCCTGATGTTTTCGCTGGGCCCTTGTTCCTCTTTCTGCAAAGGCTTATGGGAAATGACAAAAACCTGACCTCAGCCCCTAGCTATGTCCATCTTCCCACAGGGAAACAGACAATCCCCAGATAGAGGCATGCGAGCAGTGGTGCCAGGATGAACGGTGGGCACATTCATCACTGCTTCTTCACTAAGGGGGAGAGCAAGCAAATGTCTATCACTCACTTTCATCATGCCCCTCCAGTCAATCAATCAACAAGACTTTACTGATTGCTTACTATATGGCACAAGGGGCAGCTAGATGACCCGGAGCATGGAGCACTGGATCTGGACTCAAGAAAACCTGGGTTCAAATTTGGCCGCAGATACTTCCTAGCTGTGTGACCCTGAGTAAGTCATTTTGCCCTGTTGGCCTCAGTTTCTTCATCTGTAAAATAAGTTGAAGAAGGAAATGGCCAACCCCTTCAGGATCTTTGCCAAGAAAACCCCAGACGGGGTTGTGAAGATTTAGACATGACTAAATGATGACAAAAACGTTGTACACACATGATCTCATGTGATTTTTCACAATTCTGGGTGGGTGGGGGGTTAGGGCCCTTTCCCTCCCCGTTTTATAGTTAAAGAAATTGAAGCTGAGTGGAGGTGGCTGGTGCCAAAGACAGTGTGTGTAGTGGTGGAGCTGGACCAGGGCTCAGGAAGTCTTCTGTGTACAACCTTCAAGGGCTTCTCTTTGAAACCTTCTAGCCTGGATTTATAAAATGTTTTAAGGTTTACAAGGTTTCAATGGGCCATCTCGCTGGATCCTCAGAGAGCCCTGGGAGGCTGGTGATGTTTCCTTTCTTTTTGAAGCCTCTCCTTCAGTCTTAGAATCAACACTAAGAGCTAGGCAGTGGTGGTTAAGTGACTTGCCCAAGGTTACACAGCTACAAAGTATCTGAATCCAAATTTGAATCCAGATCCTCCGGGCTCTAGAGCTGGTGCTCTTTCCCCTGAGCCTCCTCACTGCCATAGGTGCTATTTTTGCCCTCATTTTAAGCGAGGAAACTGAGGCAGACATAGGCAAAGCCCTTCCCCCTTCCCTGGAGCTTCTCCAGCGTGCCTGGATGACTCTTTGTCCCCAGAGTGGTAGCGGGCGGGCTTGGCCAGCTCCGGGTTGCACCAGATGGCCCCCAGGTCCCTGCCAACTCTGAGCTTCCGTGCCACTGGGAAACGTTTGTCCAATTACACGGCATTGCATTGAAAGATGAGGTCTTAAGGTTAAGACGTTTTCCCAGCAGCCACAACAGATGGCGGGCGATCGGCGGGTCCAGCCCAGGGTCCTGAGCCGCGGAGCCCCCTCCTTTCGCCCCTGCTTTCCGGGAATCCTCATGCTCCAGCTCCAAGCGAGCGCAGACACGAGCCTGGAAAGCTTCAACCGTGCGCACGCCGGTGGCCACAGAGGCCAGTAACAGACGGAATCGTGACAGCATCGTCAGCTCCCTTAGCCTGGATCTGAGATCGTGAATCGTCAAATGGGGACCCCCAGAGGAGACGCTCCCCAGGGCCTCCCCCAACTCGGGCGTGCCGGGAGTGACCTCTCCTCCTGGGAGGCTCCCCGAAGCTGTGTCACCAGAGCGTCACTTTAGCAGCACGGACACTCCCTCCATCAATGCAGATCAGCCCCCTTCCCCACCCCGCCCCAACTTTGGGCACTTTCTGGGGCCCAAAGAGGAGTCTTCCAGGGGCCATCCTTTTGGGGGAGGCGCTCCCAACTTAGCCAGGCTGGCCTTCAGAGCACACCTACCGTACCTACTTCTACCGGGCCGCTTCCCAGCCCGATCCAGACGCCCAGAACTCGGGTTCTGTTGGTGACGCTCTGGAGACCCTGCGGGTGGGCATGGGGGGTCCTCTCCAAGCGCACTCGGGAGGCTTTGGAGACCCTTTTTAGGGGCGGGTGAGAAAAGATGGCCGGAGCAAGAGGCGCCGCTCCAGATGGAGAAGGCGAGTCACCAAGCATGAAGGAAGCATCAACCTAACAATGGCCAGGACGCTGCTCCCGCTGTTCCTGGCAGACAAAATTCCAGTAAGCCCAACGACGACAAAGAAAGGGGGGAGGGAAGAGGAAAAATGGCTTTCCTGCTTTTATGTCCGTGTACATGAAGAGACTAAATAAATTCCAGATATATATCTTCTTGTATCGATGTAAATGAGAGGTATCTTTGTGGGTGTACACATAACACAGACACGAAAATATACATATACACATAATATATGCCCGTATATTTTATATAATATTTGCATATTATATAATTTACATATTTATTATAGTATTCAATATTCTATGATATATTGTATAAATGGTTATATAGTATATTTATATTCTACATAGTATATTATAAATATTATATTCCATATACCTATAGATACCTTTAATTTATACATATACAAAAGACCTCTAAAGAATATAAATATAATATTTATAACATTATATGAATATTTATATAGAATATAAATATAACATTTATAACATTATGTGTATGAGCATATTCTATATACTTATAGATACCTATAATTTATACATATACAAAAAGACATATAATGAATATAAATATATGTTGTAAATATTATATTTAATAACACCTACATTATATTGATATTTCAATTAATATTTATAAATATATAAGCATAATATTTATAGATATAGTTATATAAATATATTTATAACATTATTTAGGATACAAATGTAATGTTTATAGTATATATAGAATATAAATATATGTTATATAATGTAGTATTATATTACATAGAATATATATCATTGTATTATATACATTATACATACTTTAATATAATATTCATATACACACAGAGAGAAACAGGCCCAACAAAGCTAAAGGAGAGAGAACACAAAGATCCTAAACAGCCTTTTTCTGCCCAGATGCCAGGGGGCAGCCTGAGGGCTCTCTTGCAGAGGCCTCTGGAACAGAATGTCCTGACCTTTTTTAATGGGGCAGGGAAGGGCCTTCTAGACAAGTTCTTTGTGTCTTTGTTTTTAGTTACAGACCCAGAAATCCTTTTGATGGCCTGCAATGTTATAAAAAAGCCAGGATGTAATGTGCAAAATGTTAGCTATGGGACCCAGTCCTTTGAAAAATGAAGGTCTGACTTCTTTGGAATTATCTAAAAATACTAGTCCTTCTCCCAGGGGAAAAGAAGGTCTTGTGTCTAGAACTGATGCCTGGAAAGTCATTAAATTCACTTCTTACCAGTCACCATGTGAGCCTTACTTTGGTTACACCCTTGAAACTCCTCACTGTCCTTGGCTAGTCCTCTCCCTGGGTCTTGCACCCAGACACCTCTGGGCATGGCTCATTGGCATCTTGTCATTACCCCCTCTTTATCTGGGTTCCTGAGCCGCTGGGAAATCTTTGGAATGGGAACAGCCAAGATGACAAGGTCATGGGGTTGAAGAGTATGTTGGGATGGAGGGTTCCAGAGTAGAAAATAGGAAAAATCTTCTGGTTCTTAGTTCTGGGCATCCTCTCTGGCTGTCCCCATGCCTTAAATGTTCTCTCTCCATTGCTTGAACTACCAACTTCTTTGCATTCCTTTAAGTCTCAACTAAAATCCCACATTCCACAGGAAGCCTCCCCAACCCCTCTTGTGCCCATTGCCTTCCTTTTGGTCCTTATTTTCTATTAATCTTTCTGTAGCTTGTTTGTATTTATTTGTTTGCATGCTCTCTCCCCCATTAGATTATAAGTTCCTTAAGGGTAAGACTTTCTTTTGCCTCTTTTCTGTGCCCTCAGTACTTAGTAAGGTGCCTGCACATAGTAGGTGCTTAATCAATATCAATCAATTGATTACTATGGAGAGCTATTTTTGTTTTTTTACCCACACGTGGCTGTTGTACCTGCTACATCTTCTTGGAGCCCCAGGTGGGTGAAAGGTGGGCACCAAAGTTGGATGAGCAGGCCTGAAAAGGACTTAACAAGCCCTCCCATCAGAGATGCTGGTCCTCCTTGCATCCTTAATTCAATTTCAAGTCAAGACATTACCTGCCATGCCATTGATCCTCTTTGAAAACCAAGGACAAACCACAGCAATAGGAATGGTATGGGTCCAAGCTTCTCACTCCCCTGCTATTCCTAGAGCTGGTTCTCTGAGAGTTTGCTGCCACCCTCTCCTTTTCTTAAAGCCCAGAGGAGTCAGCTCCTTGTTCCTCCATTCTTCCCATTCACACCCAGACCATCCTTTCCCAGAGAGGGCGATTGCTCTATTGGGACTTAAAAGTCCTATCACAGATACAAAAGCCAAGTCAGTTTCTCAGAAATTCATATTGTCAAACTCAATTTTATTCCATTTAATCCAGTTCGATGAACATCACTAAAGAACCTACTATGTGCAGGGCTTTGGATTCTGGGGATAACCCCCCCTTCAAAATGGTCTATCTCCTCAAGAAAATTAAACTGATTTTTAAAAAAATAGCTAATATGTTGATAGCACTTTGAAGATGTTATTTCATTTTTTATCCTCAGAACAAGCCTGAAAGGGAGGGGTTATTGTGAGCCTCATTTTTCATTTCATTTCATTTGAGGAAACTGAAGCAAACAAAGGTTAAGTGACTTGTCCAGGGTCACAGCTGATAAGTGTTGGAGGCTGGATTTGAATTCAGATCTTTCTGACTCTATACCTACCCTCCAATCCATGGCACTAACCAGCTACTCCCTTCAAAACTGATCTATCAGTGAAGACTTCATACAGGAGGTGAGATGTTAGCTAGGCATTGAAGGATGGGTAAGAAACTAAGTGTTGGACATTCTAAAGAAATGGGTTCTACTGAGAGAATTTGCACAACCAAGTAGCCAGAGGCAGAGGGGGGTCAGTAGGAAATAAACTCAAGCCCCTACAATGTGTCAGGCCATACAGAAGGCACACAGTGGGAATACCACCAAGAAAAAGAACAATAGCTCCTGCCCTCAAAGAGCTTACAATCTGATATAGACAGAAGCTGAAAGGGGGATGGAGGGGCTCCAGATGGTTCCCTGTGCAGGGACATGATTTTTGTGGAGTCAAAACCAAGCAGGGCTCTGGTCTCAGACACTTCCAGCTGGGTGTGACCTTGGGCAAGTCATTTAACCCCATTGCCTAGCCCTTACTACTCTTCAACCTTGGAACCAATACACAATACTGATTCTAAGACAGAAAGTAAGGGGTTAAAAACAACAAAAAATACCAGGCAGAGATACTGATGGGAAATGAAGATACTCTTCAGATCAGATCCCTCCCAGAAGATGCCCAAAGTGGGATTAGCATTATTCAGTTCTAAAACCTTTAATTCAATTTGGCACACACCCATTGGGCACTCACCCCAAGCCAGGCCTGGGGAAGGTTTTGATCATCAGACAAATATTATTAACTTCAATGGGACTTCCTTTTTTTTAGGAGTGGAGAGGAGTACAAAACAACATATGGTGGCCATGGGAGTAGTAGATTCAAGACATATTGTGGAAGCAGAATTGAGAAGGCTGGCCAGTCAATAAACATTGATTTGGTACCTCCTCTGTGCCAGTGCTGGGGATGCTAAAAGAGGCAAAAAGCAGTCCCTGCCCTCAAGAGGCTCATCATTTAATGGGGGAGATGACATGCCCACAAATGGGATGGCGTATGGCTGGTGAGGAGAATGAATACTGAATGATTTTAGATGTTGTGGGACTAGAAGGATTATGTGTTGAAGTTTAGGAAGTTCAGAAGATAGTGAGTTTTTTTTTATTATTATATTTTATTTGATCATTTCCAAGCATTATTCGTTAAAGACATAGATCATTTTCTTTTCCTCCCCCCCCCACCCCCCATAGCTGACGCATAAATCCACTGGGCATTACATGTTTTCTTGATTTGAACCCATTGCTTTGTTGATAGTATTTGCATTAGAGTGTTCATTTAGAGTCTCTCCTCTGTCATGTCCAATCAACCGCTGTATTCAGGCAGTTGCTTTTCCTCGGTGTTTGATAGTGAGTTTTAAGGGAAAGAGAATGAGTTCTCTTTTAGAAAAGTCACCTAATTCAAAATATTTATAAGCATTTGGGGATGGGAAAGGGAAGCTTAGGAAAAGATTGGGATATTGATCTTGGAAATATTGATCATCCATGCAGAGTTAATAACTGAGCCCATGGGAGCTGAGGAAGGTGGAGAAAGAAGGTAGAGAGGGAAGAGAAGAGGGAAGGGGACACCCATAGAGAATTAGCAGGTTTGACTCGGATGATCCAGCAAAGGAGGCTAAGGAGCAGGGGGAGAGATAGGAAGCAATGTCACAACAACCCAGAAACTGGAGGGAGATAGGAAGAGTGGATGGCCAATAGTGTCAAATGTTGTTGAGAGGTCTAGAAGGATAAGCCCTGAGACAAGGTCATTGGACTTAGTAATTAAAGCTTTAGACTTAGAATTAGAAGGACATGAGTTCAGGCTTAACATCTGGTCATTGTTAGTTGTACAATATTGGATGAGTCTTTCCAAGTCTTAGTTTCTTCATCTTGAAAATGGGGATATTACTTGTATTACCTAACTCATGAAGTGGTTATGAAATGACAATTCTGTGGTGTTTTAAAGTCTGTAAAACACTTTCCATTCACTGTCTCATAACAACCTGGTGAGGTGGGTACTGGAGCCCTTATTATCTCTTATCTTATTATCTTAAATTAAGTTCTTATCTAAGAACTTGAGTGATTTTGACCATTTTAACTCTGAGTCAATGTCTGGGATAGGTTTTGAATCCAGTTCATTTTAGCTCTAAATTCTATCCTCTCATCACCAAACAGAACCAATCTGATTAGAGTGAGAGATTTAATTAATCAATTATTAAGCATTTGTCACATAAAAGAATTGGAAGGTCTTTTTTTAATTAAAAATTTTTCATGTACATGTAGAAAAATTTTGACAATTGTTTTCTGACATTTTGCTATTCAGATTCTTTCCCTCCCTTTTTCCCACCCCCCACCTCCCTGAAGCAGAAAATTATCTGATATAGGTTATACCAGTGTTATTGTGCAATACATATTTCCATATTCTCCATGTCATGTCTGAAGACATGTATCACATATACAATTAGAAAAACTCATAAAGGAAATAAAGTGAAAGATGTTGTGCTTTGATATGCATTCAGACTCGAACAGTTCCTTCTTTTGCTGTGGATAGCATTTTCACGGTGGGTTATCTTGGACCTTGCTATGATGAAAGTAGTTTAGTCCCTCACAGTTGATCATCATGTAGTATTTCTGTAACTGTATACAGTGTTCATCTGGTTCTGCTTACTTTACTCTGCATCAGTTCCTTTAAGCCTTCCCAGACTTTTCTGAACTTATCCTGCTTATCATTCCTTATTGGGCAATAGTATTCCCCTACAAGCATAAACCACAGTTTATTAAGCTATTCCCCAATTGACAGACACTCCCTCAGTTTCCAATTCTTTGCCACTACACAAAAGTATAATGTAGTGTATATTTTTGTACAAGTAGGTCCCTTTCCTCTCTTATCTCTTGGGATACAGACCTTGTAGTGGCATTGGTGTCCCAGTTTTCCACATCCCCTCCAGCATTTATCAGTCACATTAGCCAAACTGGTAGGTGTGAGGTAGTATCTCAGAGATGTTTTAATTAGCGTTTCTCGAATCAATAGTGATTTGGAACACTTTTACATATTACTACAGATCTTTTTTATTTTTTCTTCTGAGAGTTGTCTATTCAATATCCTTTGGCCATTTATCAATTGGGGAATGTGGAAGGTGGAGTGAGACATTTGAACAAATATTTGATGGAGATTTGCCTTCATTGGACAAAAATCCACCCTGAAGGCATCTTGCACCAAATGGATGGGGGCACTAGCTTTTAAAAAGTGGGAATGGGAATGGTCAGTGATTGAGAAAACTCCCTGTAGATGTCATGAATCATACTGTAGGCCTGAAATAATTCTTATGAGAATGGGAACTCTGGTCCATAGCCTAGAACAATATTTCTCTTTACCTAAATAGAAAGGCATGAGAAAGAAGCTCAGGCTTGTACCAGTGCCAAGATATTGTGGCTTTTGCTTCAGATTGACCATGGGGAAATCGTAAAACTGATTAGCCCTGCCAGAGTCCAGTGGGATCTGACTTCTGAAGCCATGCCCATGACCAAGAGGGGAAAACGTTGTGGAACATTCCCACGGTGTCTGCCAGGCCACTGTGGGGGTTGTCAGTGGAGGCAGACCTGGGCACCGATGGGAGCCTAATGGACACGGGCTGACATCCTTCAGGAACACGCAGAAACCTGGTAGATCTCTGGTCTCCCAGCACCAAGTCTGGGCAGTCCATAGTTCTGAGCCTGGGGAAGGTGTCCTTCCAGCAGCCTCTGGACTATGCATCTCTATAAACCAGCCTGTGCAGATATCCCCAGCCCCAAGCTGGGGCTGGTGAAAGCCAGTGACTCAGCTTTGAAGGGGAAACGGCCTCTTGTGGGACCCCAAGTACGACCTCCAGCATGGTGCGGGCCTGGGAAGAGCAGTGGAGCCGTGGAACGGAAACATTTGGAGAAGTTCTTAAGAGTCCACGGGCTCTCGTTACAGGACACGGTCCGGGCAGAGACGGGCATGCCTTACAGGTACCACTTTATTAAGATACCAATCTTAATATGAACAGGCTCTTGCTGTGAATAACTGGGCTTGAAACACTGTAAAATCACCCTGTAGAAACATGAACAGGAGAGGGCTGGATTTGGAGGGAGGAGCCTTGGGTTCAAATCCTGTTCTCCTCACAACCTGTGTGACCTCAGAGAACCCTGGGTCTCCTTTTCCTTATCTGTGGAACAGGAAATAAGCTTAAGATCCCTTCTAGCTCTAGATGTAGGAGAGAACCTAGGGGGAGAGAAGAAGGATTTATTATTTATTACTATGTGCTCAGCGCCAGGTTAAGGTCTTGGCAAATATTTTCTCATTTGATCCCAAAGTGGATTCCTCTCCCAGCCTCACTCCAATTATATGGCATCTTCTAAAGTGTCTTAGAAAAGGCTATTTAAAAACCATCTGTGGTATTTGGCATGATCCCATTTTGTAGATGAGAGTATTGGAGACTTGAGAAGTATCTGGGAAAGAGGCTCAGATTTGAAGTCAGAGGAACCAGATTCAAATTGTGCCCTGCTATTGGCTTCATCACAATAGCTTAGATTAGCATTTTAAGATTTGTATGTTTTTATTTATTTATTTTTAAGATTTGTATATTTATTTAAGATTTGTAATTTTGTTTATTTTAATATTTGTATATTTATTGATTTAAGATTTGTATCTTTTAAGATAGCATTTCAAGGTTTGTAAAGAGCTCCGCCCCTTTGTCCTTGAAACAATCCTGGGAGGTAGGGACTATTATTATTTCCATTTTGCAGATGAGGAGACAGAAGTAGGCAGAGGTGAAGGGATTAAAGAGCTAGGAAATGTTTAGAACCAGATTTGAATTCAGGTCTTCCTGACTCCCAGTCCCAGGTTCCATCCCCGGTGCTATCCAGGGGCGGTAGGTGTGTGCTTGCATCTGTGCCCGGGGCTGAGCCACGGGTTTTGACAGGCCAGAATTGGAGCGAGGTACGTTTGCACTTAATATGCTTACAAGCGCGTTATCTGAGTTCTGCCGGTTGCTTGAGGCCGGCTTGTGTGAGAGGCGGAAGTGATGGCTTTAGCCAAGCCGCTCCACCTTTAGTTTCCTCGAGGCCGTCGGCCCATTTGGGATCTGAATTTGGAGGACCAGAAACTCAGTGACTCTCATGAGGGCCGCCGTGTCTTTATCGGTAAAATGAGGCCCTCCATCTCCTTCGGGTCTTCCGCTCGGGAGTCGGGAGGGACTTCAGGGCTCAGCTCGGAGTCCAATCCCCTCACTTCGCAACAGAAAGCCAACCAAGATGGGCTTAACCAGCACCAGAAGGGGGGCTTCCTTCGCCTTCCCGGCACTGCAGGAGACCTGCCGTGTGCCTGCCCTTCGGTATTTTCTTTGAAGTCGGAGTCGCGTAGCCGCGCTAAGGCTAATGGGGCGGCTCGGACGTTGAGCCAGCCCTCCTGGAAATGACGGGAGATTTAATCGCTGCGGTTTGAGATGAGTGAGAGTTTGTTCTCTAACCTGCAGGGCCGTCATTTATCCTGTTAATGATTAAAGAGGGTGAGGGCATTCTCCTCCGAGGGGGAGACCGTCCACCCCTTATCCTGGGGGAACATTGCCCGCCCCGGCGGACCTGTTGTTCTGTGTGGGCTCCAGGGGAAGAGAGCTGGTCCATTAAGACCTTCTGGGCAGCAGGATTACAGCTAGCTGGGGAAAAGGTCCTGCCCGGCAGGGAAAGAAGCTGGCAGCATTGATGGTGCTGAGGAAAGAAAGGTCAAACACACGAAGACCCTGGACGCGGCCCAAACAGGCTTAACCTTTGCAAATAGCCCTGGGCCCAGAGCGCCGACGTCCAGTGCCAGCTTTTCCACCAGCGGGGCCTGATTATGAAACGTCTAATAAAAACACTCCAAGACTTTGTTTTCTTAATATCTGCAAGCTCACTGCCACTGTTGTGCTAATTGATTAATGACTAATTGCAAAATTGCTGATGATCTAATTCCATTCTAGCAAATTGCAATGAGAAGATGCCCCTCTGGAGGGAGAGAAAAGCATTTTGCAGGTCTCTTGTGGGTATGAGACGGTTCAGGTTTGGGAAGAGCATTAACTCGTCCAGATCTGAAGGGAAACATTTGCCAGATTATAGGGCCATAGGACTGGAGCTGGGAGAGCTCTGGCCCTGGCAGACCCCTCTCACCTTCACCCCATTCCCCAATTCCCTTTTCTTTAAAATCAAGTGACTGCATAGATGCTTCTAGCTCTGAAATTCTGTGCCCCCAAGACTAGGAGGCTCTTTGGCTCAATAAGAAACTTTTTTGTAACCTACTCCTCCACTAATAGCAACATCAAATGTGAACAAGAAAAAGAAATTACAAAAGGAGGAAGTTTCAATGGCGATCTCCCCAAATTATAGCTTAGAAGAAAATTTTAAATGCTTTCTTTGTCCCTTTATTGAATCCATGTGAATGGACACGCCAGGGATTCACTCTTTGTTCCTCTGTTGCCAGTTGCCAAGCTAGTGAGTTTCCTTATTAAAATAACTGTTCTTAGATCCCCTTTTGGATCATTTTCTATCTGAGACCATAGTTACTCATTTCAATTTAGTAAATGCTTAGTTATTTATAATTTATTTTCAAATAAATTTTATTGATGTTATTTGTTTTTTGTCTTTGACACTTAAAATATTTTTGTTTCATTAAATATTTCCCAATTACATTAAAAAGGTTAACGTTTATTTTAAGAGATTTAAAAATTTCGAGTTCCATATTTTCTCTCTTCCTCCTGGCCCTGTCCCCTTCCTTGAAGGGACAAGAAATATGATTTTGATTCTACAAGTGAAGTTATATCATTGTCATTTCTGGAGATATACTCCCCCCTCCCTCCCAACCCCTATAGATTGTTACCCTGGAAATGAACTCTCCCTCATAACGGGAAAAAAAAAAGCCCAGTTAAACAAAAACAACCCATATGGTGAATGTTTCTGACAACATATATAACGCTTTGCCTCTGAGTCTCTTCTGGTCTACTTCAGGGTTTCTATCTTCTGGGGAATGCAAACATATAAATAGTCAAGTAAATAAAATAGAAATGGAGAGAAAGAGAGAGAGAAAGAGAAAGAGAGAGAGACAGAGAGACAGAGAGAGACAGACAGATAGTGAGACAGAGAGAGAGAGAGAGAGAGAGAGAAACAGAGAGAGACACACAGAGAGAGAGAGAGAGAGAGAGAGAGAGAGAGAGAGAGAGAGAGAGAGAGAGAAGAGAGAGAGAGAGAGAACAGATTACCAACCAGGGGTACCAGGAAAGACTTTCCAGAGGTGGTAACTTGAGATGCTTGGGATTTTAAGAGTTGGAATTGATGGGGGTACATTTCAGTCACTGGGGCTGAGATGTAGGGAAGGAACCCAGATGGTAGAGGAAATAAGTTCAGGAAAGAACAAATGGGCCATTTGGACAGATTTTGAATGTGTGAAGAGTGTCATATGGAATGTCTGAAAAGGTAGGCTACAGCAAGATTTGAAAGGATTTTAAATGCCAACAAAATATAAAAATTTTAAGTTAAAGGTTTTGTATTTTGCTCTAAAGAAAATAGGGAGCCAGGAAAATTCTTGAGTAGGGGAACAATGTAGTTTTAGGCCAATTATATTGGTAGCCATGTAGAAAATGGACTGGAGAACTGAGACTTGAAGCTTGAGGTCCAGATAAGTATGAGGCCACCATTGCTTCCTTCCTTTTCTTGTTCCTTGAAGGATATAATTTTTCATGCATTTTTCAGAAGCTTCTGATGAGTTCAGATGACATTTAGATGACTTCTTGGAAATATCATAGATTGAAAGAATTTGAGAGGTAGAAGAGGTCTTAGTGGCCATCAAGACCAATCTATACCTGAAAGGTATGACCTAGATCAACCTTTGTATAAATAGAAATGATAAAAATATCAAAAACATTCCCAGCCACTTGCATAGAACACATCTAAGTGGGGTGCTCAGTGGTTAGAGCATAGGCTCTGTAGTCAGGAAGATGGGAGTCTAAATCTGACTTCAGATCCTTATTATTTTGTGTCTATAGCCAAGACACTTAACCCTATTTGTCTCAGTTTTCTCTTCTATAAACTGAACCAGACCAAGAAATGACAAATCACTCCAGGATTTCTTAATAAGAAAACCTTAAATGTGGTCACCAAGAGTTAGTCATGACTAATAATGACTGAACAACAAGCCAGTATCATTCTAGAGAGGAACAAAATGATAAAAATATCCTCCATGATTCCCAAAGCAATGCCCATTCACCTCTTCCACCCTGAAACCTAAGTGTGGAGTTTGTTCCAAGTGAGACCTTGAACTTGACAGGGTTGGGAAGAACCAAGCAGGTTGTTTTGTCTCCCAAATGTGATCAGTCATTGCCAGCTTTAATTCAGTGTGAGTGGCAGAGGGTACTCCCTGCTAGGAGAGTGTAGAGCACATGGTTTCCATGGTGACTTAGTTTTATTTCCAGCTAAGGCTATTCAGGGAAAAAATAAAAACAAGAAAACTTTGAGTATATGCATCAATGATTTAAAAACTGCAAGAAGGTGAAGGTTTGATCCTGGAGTTAAGAGCATCAAATGCTTACACAGATCCCTTGATAGCTTAGTCTTTGTATAAACAGAACTTTAACTAGGGTAGAGTAAAAGGAACTTTGCCTTGGGGGACTTATTTTAGTGATTATCAAATTAAGAGGGAACCCACACATTCTTATTGAGGTGACTTCCTCACCTGTATTATCCTGCACCCCACTTTCCCCTGACCTGTGCAGCAGGGGCCTGAGTTTTTGCCATTTACCTTCCAAAGTCAACTATGGGGAGAATTTGGAGGGGTGGAGCCAATATGGCAACTTTAATAGCAATGAAAGCTGAAACTGCTCTGACAGTTGTTCCAAACCAATCTTTAAAAAGTGCCTCAAAATGGCAGGAGTCAAAAACCAACAGCAAGATGGACTATCTGGGACTCTCCCATGGAATACAACTTAAAAGGTAGACAGAGAGAGTTGATTTTTATAGGATAAGGAGTAACTGGAAGCAAAAAATGCACACAGAGGAGTGCTAACTGACCACCCCCCTCCCAAACTATTGGGCATAGGTCAACTTTTGGATCCTGGGACCCTGGATACACCAACAACAGAGCACCCAGATCCACCCCTTGAAGTCCAAGGCCCTGGCACCAGCCTAGAGTGAGGCCCCAAAGTCCATAGCACTTGGCCCTTTCAACCCTGCCCCATGGTGAAGACCTAGCCCCAGGGCAAAATAGTTCACTGTACTGAGACCTTCAAGCCATCATCAGAGGAGACAGAATCATCAGCTTTCAGAATTCCCAGTCCACAGGTGAAAAAAAAGGTTGGGAAAATGAGCAAACAGCCAAAGAAACACCTATCCCTATAAAATTTCTATGGGAATAAAAAGCAAAGCACAGAGTCATTAGGGGACGGTGAGATACAAGCAACCACATGCAAAACTACAAAGAAAAATGGAAATTGCTCTCAAGTGCTGGAAGAAATAAAAAAAGGAATTTAAAATATCAAATAAGATAGGTTGAATAAAAATGGAAAAAAGAAATGAAAACAATGCAAAAAGAAAATGACAGCTTAAAAAGCAAAATTGGATACCTGGAAAAAGAGGCACAAAATCCACTGAAGAAAAGCATTCCATGAAAAGCAGAATGGACCAAATGGAAAAGAAGGATCAAAAGGTCATGGAAGAAATTCATTCTTTAAAAGTTAGAGTTAGGCAAATAGAAGTTGATGGCTTCACGAGACACCATGAAACAATAAAACAAAGTCAAAAGAATGAAAAAAATAGAAGAAAATATGAAATATCTCATTGAAAAAACAATTGACTTAGAAAATAGATCCAGGAGAGAAAAGTTAATAATTATTGAACTACCTGAAAGTCATGATAGAAGAAAAACTTTAGATATCATATTACAAGAAATTTTCAAAGAAAACTGCCCTGATATTCTTGAATAAGAGGGTAAAATAGAAATGGAAAGAATCCAAAGATCACCTCCTGCCATAATTCTCCAAATGAAAACTCCCAGGAATGTTATAGCCAAGTTCAAGAGCTCCCAGTTCAAAGAGAAAAGACTGCAAGCAGATAGAAAAAAAAAAAACAACTCAAATTTCTTGAATCCCCAGTCAGGATTACACAGGATCTGCCATCTTCCATACTGAATGAATGGAAGCCTTGAAATATGATATTCTGGAAGGCAAGGGAACTGGATTCACAATCAATAATCATCTACCCATTAAAATTGATTATATTCTTTCAGGGGAAAGTGTGGTCATATAATAAAATGGAAGATCTCCAACCACTCTTGAAGAAAAGATTGTACAAATGGAAAATCTGATGTCCAAATACAAAATTCAAGAGAAGAATAAAAAGATAAATAAGAAAGAAAAAAGTTAAGGGCTTTGATATGGTCAAGCCATTTATATTCGTATATAGAAAGATGATTTCTATAACTCTTAAAATTATAATTATCAAGTAGTTAGAAGAAATATATATATAGGAAGAGGTTGTGAAAATAAGTTGTTTAGAATGATATGCAAAAAATACTAGAGGTGACAAAGAGGATTGCACTATGAGAAATGGAAAGAGAGAAGTAAAAATGGGGTAAATTATGCCATATGAAGAGAAAGGAGGGGAAAAATACTATTACATTGAAGGGAAGGAGAATGGTGATGGGTAATACTTAAACCAAGGCTAACTGTGCTATGCCAACCTCTCAACTGAAGATGTCTTTATTGTTACTTGTCTTGGGTATAAAAATTCCTAGTTACATCTCTGGCTATGAAAAAGTGTCATTGAGTCTCC
This sequence comes from Monodelphis domestica, assembly GCF_027887165.1. Classification (NCBI taxonomy): domain Eukaryota; kingdom Metazoa; phylum Chordata; class Mammalia; order Didelphimorphia; family Didelphidae; genus Monodelphis; species Monodelphis domestica. The sequence goes on from NC_077234.1 coordinate 17,265,216, forward strand.
TCTTACTTGTCTAATAACTTGCCACTAGACCAGTTGTTAATTATTTCTGAGGGACTTGAAATTTATTCATAGAATCATAGAGTGGGAAAGAGACTTTAGGTATTATCTAATGAGTCCTCCTGTGCCCTGCAGGAATTCCTTCCACATAATGTCTGGGTGAAGGTCATCTTGTCTTGATTTGAATGCTTCTAATCATAGAGAAGTCACTTCTTCACAAGGCATCCCATTCAGTGTTTCCTCTAATTAATCGAATATTCTTTCTTCTCTCAAACCAAGTTCTGTCTTCCTTTAGCTTTTATCCATTGGTCCTGGCTCTGCCCTCTAGAAATAACCCAGAATGAGTCCAAATCTTTTTTCTATACATGAGTAATTTTTGTTGTTATTAGCTGAACTGGAGAAGTAATGAAAATGTTAAAGAATTTGGAGTTATAAAGCTGGCTTCAAGAATCAGCTGTAAAACTTTCTGGCTATGTGACTTTGGTGGGACTTTTTTGTGGCTTAGCATCAGTCTTTTATCCTGACATACTACACACTGACAGGTCATATGCTTTGGACTCCTGTCTTACAATTAAATCCATAGATCTGAGCACCAGACCCATTTCCAGGGAAGAGACAAAGTTGTTTCCAAAAAACCACACACCCCCAATTTCATTTTAATTCCAATGTGACTTCATACAGGGAGCAGCAGCTGTGATGCAATGGGTTTTTTTTAAGTGCCCAGCAAACTTTGACAGATTTATACAAAAATTATTTACAAAAACTCCATGGTGCTCCTTTTGGCAAATCACGTCCCTCATCTATAAAGTGGGTAGAAATCCATGTCCTAACTTGCCTCAGATGACCATTTGGAAGAAAATGCTTTGTACATCTATTGACATTCTACCCGCACCCTCTGTTCTCACAGGAAGACATCAGAATCATTGGAATACATGCATAGTTTCTCTAAATCAGGGAAGTCTGGAATGGGCAGAGAAGCTGATTAGGAACTAAAGCTTGAGGTGTATGGCAATGAGGCAGGAGGAAGATGATGGAATTCCTTCTGGACCAAAGTGTCCTTCTGGGGTTTGGTAGACTTTTCTAGAAAAGTGGCCGTGGAAAGACAGGAGGAATCATTGAATGTTAATCTAATAGGGACTCCAGAAAGCATCTGATTTACATCCTTTATTTTATGAATGAAGAAAAGGGGGTCCAGACATGTTAGATGACTTGCCCCAGGGTCAAGGAGCTAGCTAACCACAGAGGCAGGACTTATGTTCAAGTGTGTTGCCCTCTGGTCCAGTCTTTCAGGAGTGTAGGAGTTCCCAGAAACACTTTCAGCAGTCTTGCAGGAGACCCCATTCTCATGTCTCTTCTTGGATAGGAGTTATTCAGTGATCGGAAGCTGATGAAAAGTCTGTGTCCTCAAGAAGGACGGTGCCTCCCAGGGCTGGGGTTATATTTTTCAACTTGGAAAAAAAAGACTCCAGTGATTTATTTTAAACTTGGCCTAATTTCTGCCAGTCCCTAGCCCTATGCTGATTGGTTCTGAGCCCTCTGGCAATATTTCTCCTTGCATCAACATATCTAGAGAAATGTCAGAGATACCAAAAGAGCTCAGGCTCAGAACTAATATGATTATCGGAGACCTGAATAGGAGGGTGAGGAGCTAGAAGAGAGTGAAAAATGAACAGTGTATATTTATTTTCTATTAAAAATATTTAAAAAACACCACCCCAAAATAAACTTTTACAATCTGAGTTCATTGCTAACTCTCTTTTGAAACCGAAGAGTTGGTAGAACATTAGCTTTTGAGTTGGAGGACTTAAAGATGGAATGAACTTTGTAAAAGCTGTAGAAATGTGATTTATTATTACTATTATTATTAATTACAAGGAAGAAAAAATATGAACTGTGACCACATGGATTTACAGAATGTATAAGAAGGAATGCAGTGAAAAAAGAAGTAGACTTTGGGAATCAGATCTTGGTTAAACTAGGTGACCTCCAAGGTCCTTTTAAGGTTGGGTTCAAGTCTCATCTTTGACTCTTACTGTGTATGTGACCTTAGGCAAGTCACTTAATCCCCAACCCCAGACCTCGATTTCCTCCTATGTAAAATGGTTGTCAGACCAGTTGGTTTCTGAGATCCATTATGAACTATGATCTTGGTCACCCTCCTCTGGTCATTCTCTTGCTTGTCAACTGCCTTCCTGAAATATAGTGCCCAGAACCACACAAGTCAATTTAGTATACAGATATTAAGCATATGCTGTATGTAAGTATTTCTCTCCATGCTGGGGATACAATGAAAAAGAAAAATGAAACAATCCCTGTCCTTAAGGAGCTTCCACTCTATTTGAGGGATCCAATTCATGATCCAGCAGGTAAATACAAAGTATTTGCAAGGTAATACAATATAATTTCAAGAGGGAGAGAGGGTTGAAAACAAGAAGAATCAAGGAAGACTGGGGTTTGAGAGAAATAAGAGATGCTTGTGGGACATCTAGGCAAGGTAGCTAGATGGCACCGTTGTGCATAGAGTGCTGGGCTTGAAGTCAGGAAAACTCATGCATGACCCTGGGCAAGTCCCTTAATCCTGATTGCCTCAGTTTCCTCATATTTAAAATAAGCTGGAGAAGGAAATTCCAAGCCACTCCAATATCTTTGCCAAGAAAACCCCAAATGGGATGCCAAAGGGTCAGAAATGACTGACAATAACTGAACAAGAATAGAAAGAGTGCTACCAGGTAGAGGTGAGAAAGGACTGCATTCCAGACATGGGAAAACACTTACATGAAGGAATGAAAGTAGATAATGGAATATCCTGAATGGGGAACATTTGCTAGCCTACTTTATCCAGGCAGAAGGGAGGAAGATATTAATTCTAGCTGTGAAGGATGAGGAGGAGGAGAATTGATCAAAGGGAAGGAATTGGGAGGTGTGATGTCTAGGTGAAATAGGTTGCAAGAAGGGCTTATAGATAGGATGGTGGATAAAGCACCAGGTCTGGGGTCAAGAGGACTTGGGTTCAAATCTGGTCTCAGACATTTCCTAGCTGTGAGATCCTAGGCAAGTCACTTACCCTGTTGCCTAGCCTTTACCACTCTTCTGCCCCAGAACTGATACTAAGACAGAAGATAAGCATTAAAAAAATAGGTAGTAAGTTAGTGGGATAGAGAAGAAAGGAAGGAGAGTAACAAATACCAAGCAGGGCAGAGTACAGAGGGTCTGTGATCTCCTTTGTCACAGACTTCCTTCATATAGCTGTTGTTGAGAGGAGTTCCCCCTGAATGTGAGCACACCAAGAGAGAGTTTTCCCCCAGTAAATTAGAGGTGGGTGCTGAGAAGATAAAGATGTTTTCAGCAAAGACAAAATTCATGTTTCCATGTTGTACCTGTTGGTGGCACTAGGCTACACTAATTGACAAAGAAAATAAAGTTCTTTAGTTCTCAAAATGGTGACTGCAAAAAATGTCCACAATTTTACCCAGGAAATACGAATTGGGACCTTGTTATTAATAAATATCCTTTGAGCCAGAATACACATGTTTTGCTTGATTCTGAGAATTTTTTAAAAGCCCTGTTGAAATAACAGTTGGTTCTCATCTTCAATAAGTGAATGAACTCAATTGCATATTTCTTTTTTAAGTTCCCAAGTAGTCTAGTAACAGACATGTTGCTGGTGAATGCAGACTGATGCTTTCTTGGAAAATTCACCATACACCTGGCCCAGATGTTCCACGCTTTAGTACATCATATTATGGAATTTTAAAGATGGGGCTAGGAAGGGAAAGAAACCATTTGTCTGTTTCTGAACATATGTTTGTGCCTAGAAAATACTTGTTCTGTTTCTTGTGCTCTCATTTCAGACTCAAGAACCTCATCTTAGCGTTTAGATTTATTTATTTTATTTTTCATTTAACAAGAATTTATTTTTTTTCTTCCTCCCCAAATTAAAAAATTCAAAACAATGCATATTCAAGCAAAATAAACTCAACTGTGTCCAAATATACATGTACATCTACATACATATATGTACACACACATATCTATCCATCTATGTCTAAATCATAGATTTAGGGCTAGAAATGATGTCTGACCCTTCAGTTTTCGGAATAAGAAACCTTAAGTGACTTATCCAAGATATAGAGATATCAAATAGCAGACTGAGTGACTGGCCCCAGAGTCTGTAAATAGCAAAGGCAAGAATCTAACTTAATCTGATTCCAAATCCTGTGCTTTTCCCACCAATGTTCCACTCTGCCTCTTTGGATCTTTGTCACCCAGGGCCATGCTTTCAGGCTCATCCTCCTAAAGATCAGAGGATTATAGATTTTGAGTTAGAAAGTTCCAGAGAAGATGTTAGCTATTCATGAGGCTCCTTATGTTACTTGAATTTTTATCAAGCAATAAAAGATTGAGTTATCAGTATCCAAAGAAATAGAAAAGAAAGGAAAGACAATTTTGCCATCTTTCATTTCAGGTAGAGGACTTTCCAGCACTCTTCAACTCAATAGAGCTCAGGTAGCCACCTTCTCTAACTTCCCTTTAGGCCAACACCCTTTCCCAAGGGGTCCTGACAAAAGGCAAAAGGACATGTCTCCCATGATCAGCAGGTGAAGAAGAGTGGAGTGGGAGGGGAAGACATCAGGTCCTCCACAGGTGAGGGTTTCATCTTCTTTTCTGATCTTTAGATCCAAAGTCCATGTGTGTCTCAGACATACATCCTGTATCTATAGAAAAGATTTGGGGAGTAGGGTGGGAATGGATATTAGAAGACCCTATCCATGCCTTTGCAGAGGTAGGGGGTCCATAGGCATGTAACTTTGCACACAGCATCAAATTTTTCAACATATTATTTAGTTTTGTGGAATTCCCCCTTTTTTCTTTGTTTAAAAAATGTTATGAAGGATTGCATTCTGGGAGAGGGACACAAGAGGAAATCTAGGCAGTATAACAGCAAAATATGTCAACGATTATTTTAAAAATATTGGGGGAGTCATGATAGCTATCTTCAGGTTTTTGAAGGGTTGTCATAAAAAACCTATTTGTCTTGCTTGATTGTGGCTATTTGTAGCAGTGATTACTATTATTGGGAAAGCTCATGGTATAGTGGAAAGACCTCTGATGGAAAATACTGCATCCCTTTTCATTATCCTCAAAACCTGAAGATGCATGGGTCATTCCTAGTAACAGTAGTGAGACGCTTTACCCAGCTTTCAAACAAGGGCTACATTACCTTTCAGGGTATATGATGTGGAAAGGATTCCTGATCAGGTAAGGTTTGGAGCAAGTGGACTTTAAATTCCCTTCAAAACCCCAACGTTCTGTGATTCTGTGAATTGAAGATATCTTCATCATCTCTGAAACTTACCAGGTTTACAATGTGGACCCTCAATAGGTGGGAAATAAAATATCTGGACTATTAGTCTAGGAGTAGAAGGGCAACCAGATGTGATCATCCAAGCTTCTGCAAGCTGTGATCATTATGAAAAGGGAGATAACTTTTTTCTTTTTGTGTAGAGAATCTTGGTGTAAGAACTTCAGATCCAAGCAAGGTATCCAAGTGACTTTTAATTCACTATTCATCTTCCTCCAGTGTAACTACTTCCCATGACTCACTATTTTTTTTAGAGTTTAGAATTTCCTATGGGCCAAAATCCAAGACTTCACTGGTCAATTGCCTAATTAAATCAACAACCTTCATGAGGACCTGCTCTATGATAGGTCTCTATTCCTAAGAGTGCTGTATGGCATATTGCCTTTTTAAAATTAGAATTACTAACAAAAATTTAGAAGATTCTTATTGAAACTACTAAAGAACATTTTTTTGGCTGGAGGGATCATGTCTATTCAGGTTGGAAACCATCATTCTAATATATTTTTTTAACTAAATTGAATTTTTTAAATTGATTAATTAAGAGAAATTTTCCATTGTTCCACGATTCATGTTCTTTCCCTCCCCTCCCATAGCCAATTTGCAGTTCCACTGGGTTTTACATGTGTCATTGATCAAGACCTATTCCCATGTTATTGATATTCGCACTAGGGTGATTGTTTAGAGTCTGCATCCACAATCATATCCCCATTGACCCCTGTCCATCATTCTAACTTAAAGAGGGTTGTAGATTAAGGTTCTTTGGGGGGATAAGGAGACATTCCTTTTCAGAAGTGGAGGGACCATTGGTGTGTAAGACTACATATAATGTCACATTTTCTCCATGTCTTCATTAGTTTTGCAGAAATTTTTCCTCTTTCTTTTTCACAAAAAAAATTCTTTGTTGTGAAGAATGATTCTCTTGTTGGGGGATAGGAAAAGAATATAGGGGAAAATCTAGGCAAGAGAAAAAGAAAATATACCAATAGATTTATTTTCTGAAAGGATTTGGGGTTTGGGAGACATGATTCTGTCTGCATGTATTTGAAAAGTTGTGTGGGAGAGGCATTAAATTTGCCTTGCTTGATCTTGGAGATTTGAAGCAGTAGCAATGGGTGGATTGTAAGGAGATAAATGTAGTCTTGATATCAGGAAAGGTTCCTATTGAGGAAAGCTGACCCAAAGTGGAATGGGCTGCCATATTCTATATCTTATATAATTGTCAGCTTTATTCACGCATACTTAACCCTTGACACACAAAGTGGAATTTTATGTCCTGAGCAGTTCTTAGGGCTCTCTATCCACCTCAAATTATTTTGTACTTACTTAAGTGTGAATATACTTTTTACTTCATTAGAATGTAAACTCCTTGAAGGTAGGGGCTGTCTTATTTTTGTCTTTTAATTCCCAGAAGCCTATATATAATAGGCCTTTAATAATACTTGTAGGATTGAATTAATTTGAATCCTATAAGCCTGTGGTGGTAAACCTATGGCACGTATGCCAAAGATGACACACAAAGACCTCTCTGTGGGCACATGTGCTGTTTCCTGCCAGAGTTAGTTACTAGAAAGGCAGAAGGACTCAGATAGATCTGCTCCCTTCCCCCTCTCCACCATGCCTCCTTGCTGCCCCTCTGCCCAGCAGTCCAATGGAAGCACTTATTCCCTTCCCTGAACAGAGCGCTCAGTTCACTCCCTCTCTTTCTCCCTCCCCTGTCTGGGGCAAGGGAGAGGAGAGACATGGCACTTAGTATCTGTGTGGTGGGGCAAAGTATGCAGTCTGGGGGCAGGGTGGGGCATGGCATGGGGTCTTTAAAAGGTTTGCCATCACTGCTATAAGCATATGAACCACTGTTTTGAACTTTTCTCTCCCTTCTCACCTTCCCCATCATGGCTCTGGAAACCTCTTTACATATGAGTAACTGGTGAATGAATGTTCCCCCTTTCTCTTTCCTACTTCCCAAGGACTTGCTATTTACTCACATGGCCAAAAATGTATTGGATTCGTTTCAGGAAAGCCAAGAAGAAAAATACTAGCCTAAATTTGCTACTTAATTCAGGATGGATTAGTGCATTATAATCAAGAAGATTCATTAAATTCTCCTCCAATGAGCTGTTTATTGGGTTATTAGTTTTTTGATAACCCCTTTTCCTGTCCCAATAAATAGTTTAATTCAATCATCTTTGGGTTAAGAAAAACTGCATAAGTTGTAAGAATGACAAAAATATCATTTTGTCCCGATTACAGTACCATCCCCTGAATTTATTCTCTGTACTTGTGAATAACTTCACAGAATCAGGGGATGTTTTATTGGAAGCAGCTTGAGAAATGATATAATTTAAAGAATGAAGAAACTGAAGCCTGCAGAAGTAGGTAGCTTAGTTAAGATCATACAGCTAGTTAGTGGTAATATGTACACCTGTCCATGTCACCTCCTTGCTCAAGGAGTTTCAATGGCTCCCTATTAACTTTAATAGAATTGTCATAAATTGGACCTTTCTTACTTTGCCAGTTTTCTTAAGCCTTACTTTCTTTGCCATACTCTAGAATCCAAAAATAGCGTCCTACCAGTAATTCCTTAAACCCAACACTGTCTCTCATCTCCTTGCCTTTGTACTGGATATTCCCCATGCCTGGAGTGCTCATCTTTGCCTCTCTGTGTCCTTGACTTCCTTCAGACTCAGTTTAAATCTTACCTCCTGCAAGAGGCGATAACTTGGCCCTCCTGCCTCCCACTTATCTCTGAGACTATCTTCATATACACAATATATATTGTTTGTACCTAGATATTCACAGGTTGTCTTCTCCATTAGAATGGAAACTCTTTGAGAGCAGGGACTTGTATTTGGTTGTTTTTGCCTTCCTCTGTAGCTAATTGTCTAAATTAACTATATCTAATTTAATTCCTATCAACTGGCTGAATAGTGAACATTTTCCTTGTCTGGTTTCTGGGCCCATATATGGGTCTAGCACTTTGGGCTATGTGGTCTTTCTATCTTGGAAGTTAATTGGTGACCCACAAACTATTAAAGAATCATCTGTAGACTCAACCACTCACATAAACACACAAGCACCCACTGAACAAAAGAGCTACTGGAGAGATGATTGTCAATTCTATGAACATTTTCTGCCTTTAAACAATACTTGAAGTGTTACATAATTGAAGAATTCATCTCATCCACCTCAAATTTATTCACTTAGCTACCTGAAACAGGCTTCTATTAAATGCTTTCTTAACTTATTTTAAGGCAGGGATTGGTACTATATTTTTGATATCTGCATTTGTCTCATGGATCTAGGTAGCCAACTCTTTTGCACCCTCTGAAAGGTATTGGAGCCCATATCATGCTGCCATATTTCACCTTGGTTTCATCAGTGACCCTTTACCTTCTTTTACTGCCCAAGAATGGCCAAATAAGTGTTTGTTGTCCTTGAGAGATGGTGCTTTTAGTGACCCTCATCTTGATGGACAAATGGTTGACCTTGGGCATTTGGTTCACATCCATGCTGGCTGATTGATGTCAGACTCTGAGAATGATGTAGGTCTAGGACTTCCTATTTCCCATTCCTTACATGGACTCCTCCATTATCTTACTCTGGAAGTACCCTCTTACCCCTAGAATACTTCTATGACAGATATGGATATTTTCCTCTGGTTTCATTCCCTACATGATCTACTTTTACCCCCTGACTGATTATTTAGGCTGTGCTCACCATTTTCTTTTACTGAGTTTAAAGAGAATCTTATCATCTTGAAAATTTGCCACTTTTTAATATCTTTCCATATATGTGTGGATTCCTTCTAGAGTTGTGGCAAAAAGGCACTATAGAAGCTTGAATTTCAAGAGACTTCAAAGCCCAACCCACAACTGATGCTTGAATCCTCTCTATAACATCTCATTAAATGGCCATCTAACTTCTGCATAAAGACCTCCAACAAGGAGGAATTCCTGCCTTCCAAAATCAGCCCTCTCATATTTGACCAAATCTATCTAAGTTTTTGGAAGTTATCATTAGCTTTCTCTTCTTTCCTCTCCATCCTCTTTTTCTTTAGACCTGCTATTTCATTGATGTGGGGCCCCGGGGTGCTGGAAACTTTGTACTCGGCAACACCTCTATATTTTATGCTATTAGAGAGTTATGTGGGGGCATTAAGAGATTCCAGGATAACCTTGGGACACACAACTAGTCTTTTATGAGGCAGGCCATTTCTCCAGTCTTTTTTCCCTCTATCATCTAAAGCTTACTTGTTTCCCCTTGTTAAGAAATTCATTATATTGAGACAAAAAAATCACCCCCCCCTACCATAATTTCCATGAGTGGCTCCTTATTCTGGTCTTTGGAGCCATACACATTGTATCTAGTCTCTCTTCTTTCTGAGAACTCTCCATAGATTTGGCTACCATGGCTTGAATAGTATTGGCCTTTGACTAATGAACATACATAAATTATTTAATATGTGACTCCAGCCGAAAAATAGAAGATAACAAAGGAAAAATGATTGGCTTGGTTTTCTGGGTTTTTTCTTCTTCTAAAACAAACAAACCCATCTACATGACTTTGGCCTTCTGTATGCTAAGATCATTTAGATTTCTTTCTTAGATTTCATACAATTTTTTTCACATCCAATATTTCCAAATATTCAAAACTGTTTATGAATTGACAAAATGTTTGACCTAACTTTTGCATTGGAAACCTCTCTCATTTGGGAGTGTTAAGGACAAAAAACCAAGCTAGGGAAAAACGTACCTTTGAAATGCTGTTGTTATCTCCAACCATGAGTGGCATCTCAGAAACGTCAGAAGTCTCAGTAGAATAAGGCCTGGTTTTAGGCATCTCTTAGCAATGCTCACAAAGCAGGTGGCATTGGAATCTACACTAGTCTTGTTTTGTTTGACAACTTGTTAATTTATGGTTTTCCTCTGATTAGAAGTGATCAAACACAGTGTTGATTGGGAGACAGAGATACTGTACTAAGCATGGTGAAAACTATAAACCTTGCAAATGAGAAACCTTTCCAGTGGTCCCCTCAGAACCCAATACTTTTTTGCGTGTTCTTATGAGGATTAGGCAATGCTCTGCCCTGTCTTAGCCTCAGAATAATGCCCTCCTTTCCAATACTTGTTGTCTGGAGATGTGGCTGCTCACATTGTTTGGATGAGCAGGAAATGACCAATTAAAAGCTTTCTGGTAAGAAGGTGAACCTCTGGGATTTACCATCTGTTTGCCATTGAGTCCCTGAACTCCACCCAGACTGGAGCCATTGGGCATTGCTCTCTGACCTCTTATTGACATCTCAGGACTTCTGGATTTTGCTTGGGCTCTAAAGACCATCCCATTCCCCCCCTCCATTTGCCTCTGTAGCTGAGCCTTCTTCTATGCGTTATCTCTCCTAATTAGAATGGGAACTCCTTCAGTGCATGGATGTTCTTGCTTTTAGAATTGAATCTCTGTCATTTAGGTCAGTATGTGACACCTAAGAAGCAACATATGCTTTCCCATTCCATTCCTTCCCAAAAGCTGACTATGGTTTGGCAATGTAGCTTTCTTTATTTAATGCAAAGGACCAATATGAAGAGACCAGCTCCGACATTTTGTTAGGTGTGAAATTTCCCTCCTTGCCTCTACTTTCTTCATCCGTGAAATGGAAATAATAGAGCTTTTCCTTCCTCACAGTAGAATTGTGGGAAGATTTTTAGAAAATATAGCACTAAAAATATTTGAGCTATTTCTCCATAAGAACTTAAAAAACCCTCTTATCTTCCATCTTAGAATCAATATTGTGCATCAGAACCAAGGTAGAAGAGCAGTAAGGGTTAAGCAATGGGTGTCAAGAGACTAGCCCCCAGGGTCACTCAGCTAGGTGTCTGAGGTCACATTTGAACCCAGGACTTCCTATCTCCAGGCCTAGTTTTTAATCCATTGAGCTCCCTAGGTGCTCCCCATACCAATAAAGATCTTACAGCAGAGCCTGAGATAGGACGGAAAGGGAGCTTAGGGTCATCTTGTCCATTCCTCTCATTTTATAGCAGAAAAAACTGAGTTCTAGAGAGGTCATACAATATCTGGCAGAGGTGACATTTGAAAGTGGTGATTAAATGCTTACTATGGGGCCAGGACTGTGCTAAATCCTGGAATATAAACATAAGGAAAAAGCAAGACAAATCCTGCCATCATGGGGCTTACATTCTAAGTGGCCCAGGAGTTGGAAATTGGAGGAAGGGAACAATTTGTAAAACTTACACAGCTTTCTACTTGATCCCATTCCTAGCTGATTAAAGCAGGCATATGGGGCCATTTCTTTCCAAAGCTGGCCATGGGACCCTTGGTTTTGAACTCCAGGACCCTAGTGCCCTTTTGATTCTTTGGATTTGCCTTATTTCATGTTGGCTTCTAGTCCTCTTTTCAGGAACAGAACCCTGTGTGCCCAGTTACTGATGGTAGTTTTCTAACCTTAGAAATATGATATTCACCTATTGCGGAGGGTCTTTGAACTTATATGGACAAATTTCTGCCCTAATTTCCACTAACTTCTAACTGGAAGTTATCGTTTCCTTTAATTATAATTAAAAAAAAATAACACAATTCTGAGAAGGGATCTCTGGGCTTCACCAGACTCCCAGAGGGGTCCTGTGGTATAAAACAGGTTAAACACCCCTTCTTGGGAGGGAGAGTCATCTTTCTGAATTATCCCTAATCCATATCCTTGTATTTTACATTTATAATACAGCATGGATGGATGGTAAAGTCTTTTGCAGAAAAGCAGTGAACCCTAGCAATGAAGTCAGTACTTTGAAAGAGTCTCTTTCCTTCATCCCTTAAGGAATAATGGACAGCAAGAGGGAAGAGGACAATAGATGTACTTCACTTAGCATCTGTACTTAAGTTATGCAATTTTCCATCACCAGGGACATTAAAGGACCACAATGTGCAATTCTGTAATAAAATATGCTCCCCTGAAGGTAATATTTCACTTTCATACCATATTGGTTGCGATGACTAAACTAACACCACGCGTGTCCAGTATGCACTTCCTTTCCTCCAGGGTACATGTTACTGAAGCTTCCTTTCCCCCATGTTCCTCAAAGAAGTGTTAGGGACTAGTAGGAGACAATCACAGTCAGTTAGATGGTGTGCTAGATGGAACATTGTACCTGGAGTCAGAAAAACTGAGTTTGACCAATCTCAGACATTTGTTATCTGAGTGACTTCCAGATAACCTCCCTCAGCCTCAGTTTCCTCATCTATAAAATGGAGATAATAATAGCACCTCTCTCATCTTGAAGATCAAATGAGATAACATAGATGAAGAGCACTTTTCAAACCCTGAGGTGCTGTACAAATACTAGCTATTATTATTATTATTATTATCTCAGATTTAAGTGAGATAGAGTTGCAATTCATCAGCAGGTCAAGACACCATCCCATGATGTTATTGGTTCCTTCAAAACCAACAGATGAACAACATCAATTATTATTATCTTTAAAGACTTACTCTGAATGTTTTATTTCAAAACAACTTTTGATGAATAGAGATATTTGATGAATAGAGATAATAGTAAGTGTTTAACAACTGATTATTGATGGACAACCACATGGACCCTTTGAAATCAGTTCCTAAGACTCTTGTTTTTATAATAATTCATCATTATTGATAATATATTTAGAATTATCGTAAGTATATTCAATAACAATGAATTAATACCAAAACCAATGTGTCATCCATGTAAAATAATAATGTATATTATATGAGCATATGCATAATTATTTGTAATAATTTTGATAATTAATACCTTTAACACCAAACTCACTCCCATTCTTCACTTTGAACACTTCATTCTACCATTTCCTTCATGTATCACAAATTCATCCTTGACGTCTGTGTCCCCTCTAAACAATTCAAACAGTTTGATCACTTCCAATAACTTCCTCAGGACAGAATATATTTGGGAGAAGGTCTGCTAGTGTGCATCATGTCAGAAAGTCCTCTAAGAAGCAATCATCTCACAAACCCTTTTCCAAATTTACTCCAGTTCTTTCAGGACAGAATTTTGTGTTCATTGGCAACATGCCCAGTACATCGAATTAAAAAGAAAAATAGAATTTAAAAAATTGAAAAGGCTCACTGAGAGATGGGAAGAACATTTTATACCCATTAGATTTACATACAGACCTAGTAATTTTGACAGTATCTCTATTCATCAAAAGTTGTTTTGAAATAAAACATGCAGAGCTAATATCCTCCAAGTCCCTTTGGTGGTGATGTGTCAATCAGCGCAATGCGGGCATGTTTTGTAAGCATTGTGCTATTGTGGGACCTAAATGCGTGAAATTTTCTATGGTGAAAGGATGGCCAATGTTTCTTTTGGGTCAACAAACTAGTAATATTCACTGAGGCATACAGAATCCCAAGAACCTCAGATCCAGTAACCTAGAGGTTAATCATTTAGAGGAAGGAAAGAATGTATGTAGGCAAACTGAGTCAGTTACCACGGAGCTCAGTTGCAGGGCCAGTCAAAGCCACAGGCCATGGGATTTAGAGCTGGAAGGAATCTTAGAGTTTATATACTCTACATTCTCTCCCTTTCCAGGGCCCTGGTACATTGACTTGTCCAAAGTCACATCAGAAGTGAGAGGCCAATCTGGGCTTCAAACCCAAGTTCTCCAAATACAGGGTTCTTTTTTTAAACTGAATCTGGAAAGTTTATTAGTTTTGAACATGCATTCTGGTACCATCAAAGACCTAAATGTCAAGCGTTAAGTTATCTTGGTTCACTAAAATTAGTCCTGAGTGTGAGGAGCTGAGCTACTGTTCAGGAAGTCTCCAAGGCTATGTTAGGGGTTGGGAGTTAAAGTCTCAACACAGTGAAGGTATCTGGAACTGGGGATATGGCAGTCAGGAAGGATTGGGGGTGATAGTATCTCTGGCCCCTTCATCTGGATTGAAAGTCCCTTCACCATTGTTAGCCTTTGGCATGAGCATCTTTCCCAGATGGAGAAGGAGCCAAAGTTCTAGAGGTTTTGGTCCAATCAACCAACCAGCATTTATGGGGTGGCACTAGATCATGTCATTTCCAAGGAACTTTTTTGCCTAGTCCTCAAAGGCATAATAATAAAAACAGCATTTATAATCATCATAATAACTTACATTTATGATACATTGAGGCTCATCTATTTAAACCTTACAACAGCTTATTAGAGAGGAACTTATTATATTATGATCCCCACTTTACTGAGAAGTGAGGCTTAAGGAAACTAAAGGACTTGTCCATGATCACCCAGCAATGGGAAGATCTGAAACTAGGTTTTCCTGGCTGCAAGTCTGGCACAGCACCCATGAAATGAGCTCTGATTCTGAGGAGCTGGTGGGTACCAAGATTGCCCTGTGATGACTGATGATGAAAGATGAGAGAAAAGCTTCTTAGTGATGGTGATTTTAATAGAAGGCATGGGGGCATTCTAGGACAAAGTTGAGAGAGAAATGAGGGTAAATTTAAGAAAAAAATGTCACTAGAACATACCTTTAGAGCAGAAAGGGATCTATCATCGGCCATCTAGCCCAACTCCCTGAATTTTATAGAAGGGAGAACAGAGATCTGGAGAACTCAAACAACTTACCCAAGGTTAAACTAGGTAGATCTAGTATTGCAACCCAAGCCCTCTGACGAAGCTGTCATAGATTTAAAACTGGAAAGGACCTTGGAGGCCACCTAGTCCAACTATTGTACATATGAGCATAATGAGGTCTAATTGAACAAGATAAATGTCAAAGTCAGGATTTGAACCCAGGGTGTCTGATTCCAAATCCATCCCCCTTTCTGCTGGACCACATTGCTTCTTCTTGTCAAGAGAGAGTTCCTTGTAGACTTTATCAAGGAATTTATACAAATCACAATTCAACTGGAAGATAAGAACTCAGTTAACACCAAAAAAAGAGAGGTAACATTAGGGGTAAAAGGAAGCTGGTTAAGTCTAGCCCATTCACTTCCAGTTTCCCAGATCACCAGTAAAGGCTGGCATTTTCTTTGAGCTCCCTTCTAGCTTTTATTGCTTGTGAAAATAAGAAATGGTCCCTGGCTCCCAGCAAGCTGCCTCCAGGAGCCACAAAACAGACCTGGCCTGTGGAGTTCCAGTCCTGGAGGAGGCTCTCAGTAGGAGGAGCTCTTTAGCTGTTGATGGGAACCAACAGCGTGAGAACATCACATTAAGAGAGAATGTACTCCCCCAGCCCAAGCCTTTCAGCAGTGGCAAAGACCAGCCTCTGATACTTACCAAGAGAAAGGATCCTGTGGCAAATAACCAACATCTCAGGAGGAAAACACAAAGGCATGGCAACCTCAGAACAATTTGGGGGCTGGACTTTTAAGCTCCCTGCAAGCAAAGTCCCTCTGTATGCCTATGGTGGGCAAGGGGCAGAAGGGCTGGTGGCTTCTGACATGGACAGGGGGAGCATTATACAACGATGGGGCCCTTACTTTCTTAATCACACCCAAAATTGCCGACAAAATGGAGTGTCATTGGCTAGAGTCCCATTGATTTGGACACAGAGGAGAAGAGTGATTGATGGCTCTCAAGGCTCCATCTTTACAGGAACCACATCAGTTGTGTTGCTTTGCCACCGAGAAGGGACCTTTATAGGACCTTTTATGTCTCTCGTGCCTTCCAATTTTGGCAGAGGCTTCGAGTGGACATTAGCAGATGCTCGCTGTCAAAATCATCAGGCAAATCCTGAGTGGAGCCTTATTAGCAACATGACATTTCATTGACTGCTAGGGGATAGATGGATTTGCTAATTTCTCTGTGACATAATGAATTGAACTAAATAGAATTCAATATATAATGATGTGTGGAAATTATGTAGGTAAAGTTTGTCATCAGAGAGATAGATATCTGATGAACCTGCCACTTTATAAGCGAGGGATAGCCAATGGACAATCTGCCTATTGACATCCCTAGTAGATATCACAGGTTCATTTTCAGACCAGTACAATAAAGTGATTATTGCAATAAAGTGGGATAAATGCTTATAAGGATGATATAGAGAAGCTAAGTATTAAAGCATTAGTTTCAGGGGTAAGGAGCAGAATAACTCTTTGAGAAAAAAATTGGATTTTTGGAAGAGATTTGAGCCAAGGTTCTCTGGAATGCTGAGAGAGAGAGAAGATCTACAGGACCTGAGCATTAATTGTCTTAATTTCAATATTATTGTGTCTCAGGGAGTAGAGAGACCAGAGGAGAGGGAAAGAGATGGGGGGAACAGCTGTTTGGTGGAGCTGTTAGAACACATCCAACAGTTATTGAACTTCACAGCCTGCTTATGGTACTCCAAAACAATTACAATAGTAACACCAAAGATCATTCCACAGCTTTCCATAGCAGATAGAATAGTAATGAAAAAGTTTGAAATATTGTGAGAATTACCAAAATGTGACACAGAGACACGAGGTAAGCTTATGCTTTTGGAAAATGGTGCCATTTTGGATTTGGTTGAAGAGAATTCCCATAAACTGTTGATTTGTAAAAAAAAGAAAAACCCAAACAATTATCTGCAAAGCACCATAAATCAAAGCCCCAAAAGCCCTAAGGTAAGCCTGTATTCTATTGGCAGTCACTTGATGGCAAGTGAAAGCCATCTGCATGTTGGATGGACCCACTGAGGAGAATTTGTGGGGGGAATATGGCCAGATGTCACATAAGATGACAGTTGTGGAAGATTTGAAATCTCCACTGTTGGAGAATTTGAGAAACCTCAGCCATAATCTAATCTAGTCCATACATATCAGGAGATCCTAGTACCACTGAATTATTGTTATCAGGCATCCCCAGAAAAGCCCTATGATAATAACTAACAAGAAGAGTGAAGATTTATGTATCATATTAAGATCTAGAAAACATTTTACAAAGATTATCTCATTTGAAAGTCACAACCACCCTGGGGGGTGGTGCTCTTTTTTTTTATAGATGAAGAAACTGAGGTTGTTCTTTGCATCCTTAGCACTTAGGGCAGTGAGTGGAAAAATGAATACTTGTTGATTGATGGAGAGAAGTTCTGGGAATTGGACAAGGCCAGACAGCTATTATTACAGATAGAATTTGAACTCAGGGATTCTCTGTTTCTGAATCTGATGCACCAAGTCCACCAAGATATCCTTAGATTTAGAGAGACTTAGAGAGATTATTGCCTTTGCCCAAGTGAATTAGTGCTGTTTTCTGAAATATGGGATTTTGCTTAAGATAAAGAGGGTCTCTGTAAATCAAGCAGAAGGGAGCCCATATACAAAACTTCTATTTCCAAATGAGATGCCATGAGACAACTGAAGACTTAGATGACTGATATTGGAAGTGGGTATGTTGCAAATTTTTATCTGTGTCAGATCAGCTTTTGGGAGGCGGAAGACCCTCAGACCCCTAGGAAGCTTTCCCAACCTTCTCTTTTTGGTGCCATCTCAGACATGTAAGAGTTGTTTCACCAGTTTTCCTGATTCTCAGTGTTTGGTGGGGAAGCCAAGTAATTAGCAATTGCTTCTGTTCTCAGATATTTAAGGCTGAGGGAAGGAAGGAAAAAGGAGGAAAATTTTTATTGAGCACTTACTAGATGTCAAGAACCATTCCAAGTACTAGGGATGCAGATATAAACAAACAGAAAAGATATTCCCTGCCCTCATGGAGTTTAGACTCTGATGGGGAGAAGCAGGGATAGAAAAGGCATGTAGAGAAGGTGGAGGCAGGCATAGGGCATGGTTTTGAAGCCCAGAATTTGGGGAAGAGGACCTGGAGGGAGTTGAAGGCAAGTTGACCTGGGTTCCTTCACAGAACAGAGGCTCTAGGAGGAACTCGTCAAAGGGAGAAGGAAGGAGTGAGCCATCCATAGGGATATTCCATGGGAGAGGGCAGCTTGGCTGGTAGGATGCTCTAGGGAGAGGAGACCCTGGGGGCTGAGAGAAGATCAAGGATCAAAAAGGATGAGAATCATGATTTTGAAAGTCATAAAGTCAGGAACAGAAGATGAAGAAGTGGGAAAAGAAGGCAGGGAAAGACCCTGACTTCATTTTCATTCCAGTGAATTCCCTGGGCCTATTCTTAAAGAAATAGGGGTCAGCTTTCATTGTGAGAAACTTTCCCAGAACCCAAGGCTTCTCTTCTCTCTGTACAGGTGGTCATGCACTTATAAGGGCAAAACTGGGGTTTCTTGAGGAACTGAATTTCTGTTTTGATTTAATTCTCCTGAGCCAATTTCTAGTTAAAGAATGCCATTGATATGGGAAGCCGTTTGACATTTACCCAGAGCCTTTTATTTAGTACTTGGTATAGTAGGATATCTTACATTTAAAATATATAGTCCAGGAGGCAGTTACTAGACTAGCTGGAAGAAGTCAGGATGCTTAGCCTGAGAAAAAGACTTAGCCAGAGCATGATATTTATTCCAGTTCAGTGAAAGGTCGACGCAGAAGAGAAGTTAAACTTACTATGCTTGGCTCTCTACAGAAGAATCAGGAGTGATGGTGGGAGTGGGAAAGAGCCAAATTTAGGCTTAATATGCAGAAAACTCTTCCAACAATCAGAAGTAGCTAGAAGTGTGATGGGCAGCCCGCAGGTAGAGTGGCCAAAACACCAGGTCTAGAATCAGGAAGACCTGAGTTCAAATGTGGTCTCATATGCTTACTCTGTGACCTTGGGCAAGTCGCTTAAACCCTGTTTGCCTCAATTTCTTCAACTATAAAATGAACTAAAGAAAAAAATGGAAAACCTCTCCAGAATTTCCACCAAGAAACCTCAAAATAGGGTCATGTAGAGTCAGACATAAGTGAAACAACTAAACAACAACAACAGAAGTGAGGCAGGCTGTATTAGAGGCCAGGAGCTTCTCCTTCCCTAGAGGTCTTCAAGAAAAAGCTGGGAATGGCCTAGAAAGGATTCTGCTTTGGATATGTATTGGACTAGCCAGATTTTGAGGTATTTTCCAACCCTAATATTGTCCAATTCTATTATTCTTTGGCATCTAAAGGGGTGATGGAGTGGTAGAGCAAGGCAGGGAATTATTCAGGGTTGGTAATAAAGCATTTGTAAGTATGAGGTTATTTTTCCTCTCTGAGGATAAGAACATGATCAGTTTAGGGACTGGCTTGGTGGTGATAGATCATAATTTAGTTTATGGAAGGCTGCTGAATTTCCATATATCATACTGGTACCATGGGGGATAAACTAATAGTATTTACAGCTGTGAGAAACATTAGAATCCATCTAGTCCAACTTCTCATTTTACAGATGAAGAAACTGAGACTCAAAGAAAATAGATGCTGGGCTCCTGAAGCAGAAAACAGTTTGAAGAAAGATGGCAACAGACTTGAACTTTTCCCTATTCACTTTGAAGTATTTAGACACCACAAGTCCACTAGGAAAGAGATTGCCTCTCTCTGACAATCCTCAACCTGTTTTCCTTTTGAGGGAACTCCAAGACACAAAGGAGCCCAGGGAGCTCTAGAACCCTGGGGAAAAGCGGGACTCACCTGAAGGGGAGAAGAATTATATTGGTTGTTTAGAGGCTAATGTAGGCTACTTTTATGCTTTATGAGTTTTCTGTGGGGTCCAAGGGGCAGACGAGTGGGAGATGGAGTGCTCTGTGAGTGTTGAGGATTAATATGTAAGAAGACTGGAAAGGTAGGAGGGCTCTGTTAGGGAAGAGCTTTAAATGGCAGCCAGAGGAGCTAAGATGAGGAGCTTCCCTCCATCTCATTTAAGCAGCCATTGCATCCAGCTTCACTCCAGCTCACTCCTGACCTTGGTATTAAGTGGCTGAACCATTTATGGCAGTTACATTTTTTAAAACACCGATAGTGACATAACCCCCAGTTGCAAAGACATAAGGAGAATGCTAAGGTTCTCATTTTCTTTTCCCGGGTGAGAGTTCAGCACCCTTAATTCCAGAGAAGATAAAACTCCTTCCCATGCTTGAATTCTCTCTGATGCCCTCTAATTGACTCATGCCCCTCCATCATGGGCAGCCCGTGAATCTATGAGTGTAGCAAAGAAGCCCTTTAGAGTCCCACTAAAGACTGACTTTTTTGCTGTGAATTTTACTGATTTGAGGAGACATAGAACATGTTAAAATGCAAAAGGGTGGTGGTAGGGTCTGATTTATCTGGCTTTTCCAGTAGATGCTGGCACAGATGGGGTTTGATTGAAGAGCTTCATTCTTGGCTCAGCTACATTCATTTAAGCAGGTCCCTGAGGGAAAATGCCTGGTCCCTAGAGGCTGGAGCACTTCCCCAGAGCATGTAGCTCTTAAGAAGCTTTGTTTTATTCTTTTTCCAATATAGAAATACTTCTCTTCACAAACCCTCAGGGAAATAAGCTACTTTATAACCATGTCGACTGTATTAAAAAATAAAGAGAGTCCTCATAAATCACAGGAGCCAGGCACAGAGAAAATACTTCTTTACACTCTGGACCATTTGTCTGTGGCCAGTTGAAGGTTAAAAAACCAACCAACCAACCAACCCCAGACAAGTTCAGCCCTTGGCATGATGTGATCAAAGAGAACCTGTCTTCTTTACCCCAGACTCCCCTCTCCCCTCTCCATGCTAATTCTTCACCCTACTTCCCATTCCCATAGCTCTCTCGTTTTCTTCTTTCTTTCTCTCTCCTGCAGTCAAAATAGATCAGGCTCTGCTCTCTAGCACTACAACTCATGGTTGACTGGTCATATCTTTGTTGTTCAGTCATTTTTCATTTGCGAACGACTCTTCATGACCCTCTTTTGTGTTTTCTTGGCATGATGCATCTTAGTGGGACTAGATTTCCAGGATTTCTTTTGTATCACCACGAGCTGATGTTAGAAGAGCTTTTGTTTTCCCATTGTGAGATAAAATCAATGAATCAACAAACATTTACTGTGTCTACCATATGTTTAGGAGTGAAGGACTTTTCTCTACTGTTAGAGGAATATCAGGCAGCATCAGTGAGCAGAAGAGCAGATTGATATTCCTTTGCTCCAACCAATGAAGTTAGTCTTCTCCTAAGGGTAACCGTGGAGACGAATCTGTTTTCTTTTTCTTTTTTCTTTTGGGTAACTCATAAGAGCAGAATAGGTAGAATGTGGGTATCAGAGTTCTCTGACTCCATCAGGGAGGACGAATTGAGACAGGGCTGCCAGAGCCAGATGACCTTGTCTTCATGGTACCAGAATCTTCTAGAACCCAGACCTCTTATAAAAGCTGGTTTGCCGAACCCCATACCTTCCTTTCTCTTCTCTCTGTCCTAAGATTCCCAAGTGGAAGTTTCTTGCTTCCATTAGAATCACCCCAATTTTAATTATACTTTTTGGAGTTAGAAAGATTGGGGTACAAATCTCGTCTCTGACATTTACTAGCAGTGTGATATTGGGCAAGTCTCCGTTTTTCAGTTTTTCTCCCAGTCTTAGTTTCTTGGGGATAATAATATCTCTAACATCTCAGAGGATTGTGGGGAACATCAAATGAAATAGTATATGTAAAAACTTTATGCAAATTTCATTTATTATTATTAATAATAATATTCTCATTCTCATCTCCATATGTTAAGAGCTTTACATTTCACTAAGTTTGGGGGTTACAAATATTCAGAGTGGTATTAAAAACATCTGTCTTCAATTTGTAGAGGTCATTATGGTCAGTGGCTGAGTGACTGTGGCCAAAGGTTGTCTGTGACTCTTTTAGTGATCTGAGGCCCTGAAATGCATCCCTCTCCCTCCTTCTAGGTTATTTCTACCTCTGGTAATGATGTTTATGACAAATAAGCATGTTTGGGAAGAGCCTGACGCTAATGAGGGCATGTGTTCAGTTTCTGTGTCGGCCAATTAACGTTGCTCTGTTTTTTGTTCTCATTTGATTTTTTTTCTGTCTTGGTCTATGATTTAATTGGTGTGGGAAACTGCCAGGATAGAAACTCCCTCCTGATGTAGGCTGGCACATCACATGTAAGGTAATGTCTTAGAGAGCTGCCCAAGGCATTGAGAAGTCAGTGAATTTGCCCGTGGCCCTACCTAGGGATTTAACTAGGAGCTTTTGTCCCCAGGGCCAGGAAGAGCTAGGAGTAAGTAGGGGAGGGTTCAGCTGCCATGCCTCTGAGGGGAAGAAGTGACCCTTGACAAGAGATCTCTCCTGCTAAGGGTAGAATTTGGCAATCAACCCAACAGTGAATATTTATTAAGAGCCTACCATGTACCAGGCAGTGTGATGGGCATCAAGGACATGAAGACAAAGATCAAACAGTCCCTGCCCCCAAGGAGCTTACACTCCATCAGAGGAGATAGTCATGTACATATATAAGAACAAGCAGAATAAATACAAAATAAATACAATGATATAATAAAGAAACGTTTGAGTCTTGAAGGAAGTGAGGGATTGTATTAGAGGAAGGTGAGGAGAACTTTCTAAGCATGGGGAAGACCAGGACAAAGGTGTGAAGAACACCAAAAAATCCAGTTTGGCTAACCTTTAGAACCACAAAACTCTTTAATAAGGCTGGGAAAGAAAGTTGGGGCTTGGTTGCAAATGAGTTGTTTTAAAGTTTTACCAAAGTAGTTGATGTTTTATCTCACAGGCAATTGAGAGCCACTGGAATTATTGAGTAGGATTGTGATGTGGTCTGACATGTACTGAGGGGAAATCACTTTGCCAGCCCTATGGATTATGGATTAGAGTGGGGAAGAGGCTCAGTCAAGAAGACTAATCCAGGAGGAGACAGGGGTTTGGCTGCTGAGAAATATAAAGAGTCCTCTTACCCTAGGACAGTGATGGCAATCCTTTTAGAGACTACGTGCCATGCCCACCACCCTTACCCCACACAGGTGAAGCAAGAAGTTAGAAATGTCCTCAGCCCTGGGTGAGAGGGGGAAGGCAATATGCACTCCCATTGGACTGCTGGGCAGAGAGGTGAGTAATGTGAAAAAATGTTATCTGGTATGGTGGAGAGGGGGGAGGGATCATCTCTGTCAGATTCCCTCTGCCTTTCTAGTAACAAACTATGGGTGAGGGGGAGCTGGGAAAAGGCAGTACATGTTCATAGAGAGCTCTCTGCATGCCATCTTTGGCATGAATGTCATTTTTGGCATGTATGGCATAGGTTTGCTATCACTGCCCTAGGATGTTACTGTTGCTACCCTATAAAGTTTGGCACCCAAGGAAAAAAAAGTTTTGGTCACCAATATGGAAGTATGTTTTACATCATAACACATGCATAACCCAGATTAAATTGCTTACCATCTCAGAGAGGGAGAAGGGAAGGGAAGGGAAGGAGGAAGACAATTATAATCTCAGAAAACCTATCTTGAAAATCATTATTACATGTAATTGGGAAAATGAAATCTCTTTGAATAAAACCCCATCACAATAAAAAAGGAATAAAGAAATGTCTTGGTCACTCCAATCTAATCACTGCTCTGTGCCAGCCAGTATGTGACAGGGTTGGGACTAGAACTGAGGGATCTCAATTCCCAGGTAGCTAACCCTATCTATATGACAGCATCCTACTTCCCTTTGTTTCCATCTGGGGTCAAATCATGTCTCCTAAAGAAAATGACAGCTACATGCAAAAAAAAAAAGCCTGCATAAAGAAATGTGTCTTTGGAGGAGTGATGGGCCCCTCCACCTGCCTGATAGATAGAAGGACTCCAAGTTCATCAGCCTAATGTGAACTAAACCAAGATTGATCACAGGGCACCAACCCTTGTGTCCTACAAGCTGAACTCTCTCATGCCCAAGCAGCTTTCCTCGGAGGCTCTGTCTGAGGGAGGACGACAGCCCTGGTACTAATTTCCATTTGAGATTTAGGACTGTCACACCCTGTCTTGCTGCTAATAAGAAAGAGTGACTTCATAGGGATGCTGCCTTTTCTGGCTTTGTTCAATGAAGTAATTTTATTGGCAGTGGGGTGGATGGGATATATACACACACGTGCATATATGTACATAAACACACAACAAACACACATGCATACACATGTACATACAAACATTTGTGTAATGTGTAAAATATACATGTGTATGTATAGGTCACATTAAATACATGTGTGTGCATATTTATAGTTATTTTTTCTTTTCAACCAGGAAACATTTGCATTTTCTTGAGTTTCTTATAATGGAAATGCTAACTATATAATGCCAGGCTCTGGTCTGTCATTCTGTGATGCAAAAGACTTCTTTGGAGAGTCCATCTTTGCTTGGAGGCAGGTGCCTCTGGCTTGAATAAGTGGTGCCTATATTGGGCTTTAGGGGAAATGATGTTGAAGGCAGGTTCTTCTCCCCTCCCTGGCCCGCTCCCCAGATTCCTTTGTCCCACAGATGTAAGCCTGAAAAACTGCTCAGTGCTGATAAGACTTGGGTTGCTACAGTTTGCTTTCCTCCAATCTCCACTCGAGTCCTCAATTCAATACCAGATCAAAATGCAAAGCTCAGCAAAGTTACCAATAAAGGTAATTGCCAGAGTCTACTGCTTGGGATGGGCTCTAGCCTTATTAGTGGGTGTAAGTAGTGAGGGAAGCCCTCCTTAAACACTTCTCTCACCAAAGTGCAAATCCCTGCAGTCGCACACTTTTGGTATCATTCTTGTGGCTGACGAGGAACAGGGGCTTGGTCCTTTCTTAAACTAGAACAACCCCTTCTCCCTCTTTCCTCCTCCTCTGTTCTCTCCCCTTGCCCACCCCTAGGGATTGCACAGTACTTATCCGAGTAGCACATTTTAGGAAAGTCATTGATAACTGGGCATTGTTCAGAAGAGGGTGACCAGGAGGGGGAGGACCTGAAGATCATGTCACATGAGCACCAATCCTGGGGGATGGCGTGGACCCCATGGGAATGGAAGATGCTTGTTTAGCCATTCCACGTATGTTTTCTCTCTGGGTGAGTTGCAGCCCTCAGAGGATGCCTGTAGGGCATATAGGAATACGGAAGAGAATCCAAATCAAGGGATAGAGGTAATTCTGTGATTTTATAAAGGAGGTCATTTCCTGACAATAGGTTTTGATATAGGGGAGAGGAGAGGCTGTGAAGACATTGGGATTTGGAGATGGGAGCCAAGGGATGCTTTTATATTCTTAGAGTAGCAGGATGAGCTGAGTCAGGTAAGGTGTTGTCATTCCTTAGCCATCTAGGCTGAGGCTGGGTTGAAGGCAGGTCAAAGATTGGGAGAGTATATTGGGAAGAAGCGAGAAAGGGACCACATGGCTCTGGACAAATCGTGTCATCTCTTCGAAATCCAGTTTCCTCAGCTATAAAAAGGTCTTTAAATAGAGGGGGGAAAAGATAATGTCTGAATCCAAAATCCCTCTTCAGTCTTTTTTCCCTCTATTTAAAGACCTTTTTCTCTTGTCATCTCCTCTAAATTTTCATGTCTACCAATCACAGCAGACGCTTTTCTCCAGGACTGCCCATTCTTTAGTTCTCACCTTCTTTGTTTTGATTTTCTCCAGGACTGCCCACTTTTTAGTTCTCACCTTCTCTGGTTAGATTAAGTCTTTTTGGGTTACTTAACACCTCTTTTGGTAAGGTCACCTTTTGTAGTTACTTAACACCTTTTTGTGGTTAATTCACCTTTTGTAGTTATTTAACACCTTTTTGTAGTTAAAACCTAAAAGTAGATTGTAGCTTACAATTCTAGCTTCACTATAAAGGAAGAGCTAAGTACCTTCATTGCTACAATCAGGAGATTATAATTTTATCTTCACAATAAAGAAAAAGCTAAGTATCTTCATTGTTACAATCAGGAGAGAGTTAAATCCAATCTTGACAGTGAACACATGCCTACCTTTGCCAAATGCCCCCAGTACAAAACAATCATTAATGAGTGGTTCCTGGAGTTGGGAGTCAATATGGAGGGGAAGGAAATCTTAGGCATCCTCAAGTGAAATGACTATCCAAATGATATATTCCAAGGAGATGGGCATGAAAGCCACAGGCCTTTGAAAGATGGCAACCCTGGACTGGGTGATGCAATAGGACTAGTTATACAGCAAGAGGTTGGCAAAGAGTAAAACCAGTGCCCTTTCCCCAATCTATGTCTTCATCTGGTGAATATATTTGACCAATCCGTGCTGGCTTGGATTCTAATTATTACATTTCAATGAACTTGTTCAGGACATTCAAAGTAGCCCCATCATTCAGATGAAAGGTGGCACCCTGAGAAGATCCTTCCCCGTATTAAAGGGACTCGGGCTATTCAAGGGAATTTTCATTATCCCAAGAACTTCTGAGTTTGATGGACAAATAAAGAGCTTGCTCATGGGTCACCATCCAGTTAATTGAGGAGGTAACTTGGTACCATGGAAAGAGAACTGGATTTGGAATCAGTCCGTCAAGATGCACTGATCCATCATTCTACTATTAGCTTTAGAGGAATTGACCATTCATCTGGGTAGTAATTGTCGATGAAACTTATGTACACATCAGCTGTCTCTTCGTTTAAATTTTATTTCTTTTTTTGGAGTACAACTATATCCATGTGAAGTTAAAAATAAGACGTGAGACTGGAGAAAAGCAAGTTCATTAAGAGCTCTGAAGTGTTCGAGCGCTCACTCTGAGTCATTAGCCGGTTTGGCAAAGAACGCCAGTGTCTCAGAGCACGGGAGGGAGAACCATTCATCTGTTGTATCTCAAGCATGTTAAGAGAGTGTATGTTAATAAGAGAGAAAAGAGCTGGGGCAGCCGGATAGAGCAGCGAAGCCAAGCCCATGCTGAGCACAAGGGAAAGCTGCCATTGACATCTGCAGGCTGGCCCCTGGCACCAGGACAGTAGTGCTTGTCCAATTAGCCCATTCCCTAAACCATTTGTGGGCCACTCCATTCACTCGATGAACTAAAGTTGGTATAATAAAACCTCTCCCGTCCAGACTAATTGGGAAGGAAGACTAGTCCTAATTAGCAAGAAGTCTGAAATATAGAACACAAATGTGGGTGCTTAATTCTCAAGTTGATATCATAATGCATATATGGGTCAAGTGAGATTCAGAAAAGCCCTTTGTACACTGCCTGGCACCTAGTGGGTGCTTATTCCTTTTCCCTTACCTTATGAACTGAAAAAGAACAACCCCTTCACTTCTGTATTTGCATCCCTAATATTTAGCGTAGATGACTCATTACTGATTGATTTTTGTTTAGATGTTAGGCACTTAATAAATGCTTATTGAATCAAATCAGGAATTTCTAATCTGATTTAAAATGATTGTTCTAAGTAGATTCTGTATGTCTCAACCTTGTAGTAAAAACGTCTCCCTTGATAATATACCAATAAACTCTAGGCTGAAGGCATTCAAGATGGATTATTTCCAAATGGATGAAATCTCAATTGATGGGGTTTTGTAAGAATTTGCTCTGATCTTTTAGCTTACTAAACCAGAAGAGAAGTAACAACTGTTTAATATTTTATGTCACAAATTCCAGCTTTCTAATTATCTTGTTATGTTTCAGAATAATTTTATTAGATTTGAGGCCTGGTAGGATGGCAGCTTAGGATGAAATAGAAGCCTTCCAAGAAGAAAGTCCAATTTAAGTCATTGATGACTTAGCCTACCTAGTTTTGTTCCCTTGCTTCATTAATCAGGTAATAGATGTGGGGCCGGATGATCTTAGAGATTGATGTCGTCAAGAATATGCCATACTCACTCCCATGTCTATGGTACTCTTGCTATTGCAGCAGTTGGGAATACACTTGCTCCTTTTCTGCATGTCCCCGTCCCATGCATCCTTAAGGGACATTTTCATGATCTTTGTTCCCTCCTGACCTTTTTCATTCATTCTACTCTGATTATTTTGGGCAGCTGGGTGCCACAGTGGTTCGAGAACCAGATTCATCTTCATGAGTTCAAATATGGCCTCAAACACTCCCTAGCTGTGTGACCTTGTACAAGTCACTTAACCCTGTTTGCCTCAGTTTCCTCATCTGCAAAAGAGCTGAAGAAGGAAATGGAAAACTACTACAGTATCTCTACCAAGAAAACCCCAAATGAGG
The DNA here is from genome assembly GCF_027887165.1 of Monodelphis domestica. Classification (NCBI taxonomy): domain Eukaryota; kingdom Metazoa; phylum Chordata; class Mammalia; order Didelphimorphia; family Didelphidae; genus Monodelphis; species Monodelphis domestica. The sequence goes on from NC_077234.1 coordinate 17,293,554, forward strand.
TCATGAAGAGTCAATTAAAAAATGACTAACCAAACAGCAACAATCTGGTTACAGCAGTCCCACCTGCCTGCCATAGAAGATGAGTATGGCTTTCCCAGTTACTACCTGTTTTTTCCTGGTTACTACCCATCTCACTGAATAATCTCTGTCCTTCCAACCTCCAGTGCTGTGGTTCCCACTTCTCTCGTGGCCACATGGTGCCCCAGGCTGAGCCTTTGTTTTGCTCTAGCTCCTTCAGGGGAGGTTACCATGCAACTTAAGTAGGAGCAAACCAGCCCACAGTGGAAAAATAGAGCAGGTTAAACTTTCCATGCCAGCCATTATTGGAAGCAGTCCCTCCAAGTGGCTGCTGTACTTCAAGCCTGGATGAAATAGGGAGACCCTTTCTCAAAACAATGCACCAGAAGATTTTGTCTCCAATCCCAAATTCCGAGCGAGATTTCTCCTTTTTCTCCATAGATACAGGTGGGAAAATGGCAATTCCCAAGTTGCCCAGCTATCATGGCTCACAACACTATATAAATGCCAACTATTATTAATCTGGATATAACTCCCCTCCATGAGCTGTGCCAGGAAGGACTGGGGCTGTCTAACTTCAGTGCTACACTTGTCTCTTCCATACACATTCCAGTGGTTTCAGTTACCCTTTAGTGACGTCTATTTTCATTTAATTTTTTTTTTCCTGTGGAGGATGAAGAAAACCAAATGCTCTTTTGTCCCCCAAGCCTCTATTCCTCTTTTTTCTCTCCCACACATGCCACCTTCTGGCCTGGTCATGGCTGCAGCATTGAAAAATGCTCAAAACTAGAACTTTGATGAATGTGAAAAGAAAGCAGAAATCCATTTTAGAAATCAAAGCAATGAAATCAGAGTTGCTGGCCTCTGTTAGATCATGAGACATCAGTTAAGGTACAGATCCTGGCTAATACCTTCAATCTGCTGGTGGGCACAATGAAAAGAAGTCTATTTTCTTCACCCAGGCCAGGAAGAGGTAATGTTGATTGCTCATTGGCATAGATTTGGCTTATATCAAGATAAAGAATCATATCTCTAGTATTGAAATGCAATTTTTTAATGTCCCCAAAATGAAGACTTAAGAATCAAAGAGGAAGAAAAGAGACACAGTCATGGGATGAATCACTGATTGGGAATTGTCTTCAAGGCCCAATTACCACTTGATATTTTCAAGCAAATTATTACTTTCTGATTTGTTCAGTAATTATGTATGATGATTATTATGTATCACTTGCAGTATAAATTATTTTTAGATGTCTGGCCAATGTAGTGGGCTGCATTCCTGGGGACCGTGGTGGCTATTTCCTCTGTTCCTCTGGATAACATCTGAAGGTGCAGAAGTTTACCAGGATTGATGTAATTGGCTAATTTATGAAATCATGCTACCCGGCTTAATCACTGCAGATGCTAGCTGTAGAGGAGGAGAAGTCTAACCCAAGATTTAAAAAATTTCTTGAAGGGTACATTGGCACTTTTGATAGCTTTATGGTACCTTGGTCCAAAAAGTATGTAATGCTGGCTGAGTTTACTTACTTGTGGTTGGGGGACTTGGTCAGACAAGTGATTATCAGATGTATTCTGCTGTTGTGGGAGTCTTATAGTGAAGATTATAGAGATTATATAGTTATCTGTTATTGATTTATTAAACTTTTATTATCTATCCATCCTTCCATCTATCCATCATCATCTATCAATCATTTATCCATCCATCTATCCATCATCTATCTATCCATTTATCAGTCCAGCCATCTATCTAACATCTATTCATTTATCATTATCTATCATCTATCCATCCATCTATCCATCATCTATCTATCCATTTATCAGTCCATCCATCTATCTAGCATCTATCCATTTATCATTATCTATCATCTATCCATCCATTTATCCATCATCTATCTATCCATCTATTTATCCATACATCCATCTGTTCCTCATCTATTCATCTGTCATCATCATCTAAATAATCTATCCATCTACCTATCCATCATCTATCTATCCATTTATCAATCCATCCATCTATCCAGCATCTATCCATTTATCATTATCTATCATCTATCCATCTATCTATCATTTCTGTTTATTATTTATCCTATTCAATTTTATTAAAACCAAACTAAGCTTTGAATATCTTAGTCTATTAGTCCTAGAAGCATCTATCCAATCATCTCTGCTGCTTGGGAGAGAGTTGCAGCTGGATCCTATGAGTTTGGGAGTTCTAAGCTTCAGAAGGGAGCTGATTATCATGTCTGGTTACTTGTCAGGGGACACTATCATGCTACTTAAGTAGGAGCAAACCAGCCCACAGTGGAAAAATAGTACAAGCTAAAGTTTCCATGCCAATCATTATTGGAAGCAGCCCCACAAGTGGCTGTTGTACTTCCAGCCTGGATGAGATAGGGAGACCCTTTCTCAAAACCAAACCAAAGCAAACCAAATTTATTATAGTTTTCTAAGTTCTAGGCTAATGCAGCATAAATTTCTTTGGTTCTGCCTACTACTAATGTCCTTATTGTTTCATTTCATTGTGAGTTATCAGTTAATTCTTTGTTATTAGATGCAACCCAAAGGAAGCTTATTCTACTTTATCTAGTCTTTTATCAACTACAGTAAAATCTTCTCATTTCAATTGCTGGATTTCAATTCACTAACACATTTATTCAATAAGCATAGATTAAACACCATGAAATTCACATTGCTTGGATAGAGCTAAGGAGCTCAGAGGACAGGAATTTATAAAACAGAGGCTAAGCCTAGAAGATTACAGAGTTTAGCTCCTATTTCTGGAAAGACAGGGATAGGAAATATTTAAGGGACTCCAGGGTAGTGTATAGGCAGAAATACTGGGTTTGGAGTTAAGAATCAGTGAAGATCCAAACTCACTTAACTTGTTTGTGAGCTCTATGATTGTGGGTGAATCAATTCTATAAAATGAGAGGAATAACTGTGGCCCCAACCCTTGTAGGATTATCCTAAGGATCAAATGAAATAAAGTATACCCGGAAACCTTAAAGTGCTCTATAAACATTAGCTAGTCTTATGAAGATTTTGGTAGAGCAGGTTCACATAGCCAGTGACAAGGTTCCTCAGATTTGCATATTCTTATATAATGAGCCACCCTGAAGAGCTTGGAGCCTATGAACCCTCGGACAATTGATGAACCCACATATCCCTGACACTCCTGTGCATCAGACAGAAACAGGAATAAGACATTATTTGGAGGGGATGGAGGAGGATGGCTATCACTATCTATCCATCTATCCATTCATCCATCCATCCATTCATCTATCCAACTATCCATCCATCCATCCGTTCATCCATCCATCTATCTATCTATCTATCTATCTATCTATCTATCTATCTATCTATCTATCTATCTATCTATCTATCTATCTATCTATCTGTCTGTCTGTCTGCCTATCTTTCTATCTCTCTCTCTCTCTCTCTCTCTCTCTCTCTCTCTCTCTCTCTCTCTCTCTCTCTCTCTCTCTCTCTCTATCTATCTATCTAAAAGCTAAGCACCCTATTACTTGGTTCCAAAGGGGAGTAAGTTTCATATTTCTAGTTGTAAGCCATGGTATAAAAAGTCTTATACTGAGGAGCACTCAGATGACTTGGTGGGTAGAGAGTCAGGCCTGGAGACAGGAGGTCTTAGGTTTAAATCTGGCCTCAGATACTTTCTATCTGTATGACCCTGAGCAAGTCACTTAATCCCAATTGCCAAACCATCACCATTCTTTTGCCAGAGAACTGATACTTAGTATCAGTAAGGACTTTTTTTAAAAAGTCTTATATTGAGACATGATGCATCTGAGTTTTATTCTTTTGTTTTTCCTTTTCCACTGGAGATGAACTCGCCCAGGATAGTTATATCTAAGGCTTAATTAAGATTAAGTGCCTGGGCTTTTGCCCCAAGGTGTCTAATAAAAAGGGGGCTGAAGGCACTTTGGGTTCGTCACCAAGACACATCAGCATTTATTACCAAGATAGCAAGAAAAGTTTGTTACATTAATAAGCCCCCATATAATTGACTTCCTGTTCCCATTATTCATTTTCCATTTTCTTTGCTTGGCCACATCCTATCTTTCCTCTCTGCTCTCCAGCCCCCAATCCAAATCCCAAGAAAGCTTCCTTAATAGCAGCCCTCAGGTCTCTTAGTCTTAAATATTTGATCCAGATGCTGGCCCAGGAGGGAAAAGAAATGTTCCTAATCACTTAAATTATAGCCACTTGTTGCCAAAAGCATGACAGGCAAGCTCATGTCCTATAATTACAGTGTCCAGGAGAGGGCATTGGCTCTCCCTGGCATCTTCCTTTATAGAGTTTTCTGTATTAGTACCACTGCAAATTAGAGAGATGCCCTGGAACATATTCAGAGGAAATACAAAGAACACTCTTGGTTTTGTCAAAAGACAGCTATATGGCACAGTGGATTGAGTGCTGGTCTTTTTATGATCCTGAGTAAGTCATTAAACTTTTATATACCTCAGTTTTCACAAATGTAAAATACAGTATATACATATAAAATAGTGGTACACACATATAAATCCATATCATATAGTATAATTTTGAGTGACCAAAGGGTAATAAAAATAAGCAAATGGGCATATGTACAAGAGTCTACAGCATGCTACTAGTGATGGCTTGTGCTTGAGAAATAATATACAAGAATCAAGGACATGTATGACTGAAAAAGGAAGGAAAGGAAAATCAACCAGTTCTGGTATAGGTTTCTCTGAAATGTCTGAAGGTTTCCAGTACTTGAAGGCCTCCAGGGTTGAGCAGATCATCTTGGGAAGGGTTAAGGAATGAAGCTAAAAAGGATCATTGATGATTCTCAGTAACTCACAAATGTTTGAGATGTGAAAGGGTTGGATCTTCAGTCCAGGAGGGAATATCTCCTTCATTCCCTACAAGAAGTCCACATGGTCATCTAACCATGAAAAAAAGGATTTATTTCCTTCCTTCCTTCCTTCCTTCCTTCCTTCCTTCCTTCCTTCCTTCCTTCCTTCCTTCCTTCCTTCCTTCCTTCCTTCCTTCCTTCCTTCCTACCTTCCTTCCTTCCCTCCTTCCTTCCTTCCTTCCTTCCTTCCTTCCTACCTTCCTTCCTTCCTACCTTCCTACCTTCCTTCCTTCCCTCCTTCCTTCCTTCCTTCCTTCCTTCCTTCCTTCCTTCCTTCCTTCCTTCCTTCCTTCCTTCCTTCCTTCCTTCCTTCCTTCCTTCCTTCCTTCCTTCCTTCCTTCCTTCCTTCCTTCCTTCCTTCCTTCCTTCCTTCCTTCCTTCCTTCCCTCCTTCTTTCCCTCCTTCCTTCCCTCCTTCCTTCCTTCCCTCCTTCCTTCCCTCCTTCCTTCCCTCCTTCCTTCCCTCCTTCCTTCCTTCCTTCCTTCCTTCCTTCCTTCCTTCCTTCCTTCCTTCCTTCCTTCCTTCCTTCCCTCCTTCCTTCCCTCCCTCCTTCCCTCCCTCCTTCCTTCCCTCCTTCCTTCCTTCCTTCCTTCCTTCCCTCCTTCCTTCCCTCCTTCCTTCCTTCCTTCCTTCCTTCCCTCCTTCCTTCCTTCCCTCCTTCCTTCCCTCCTTCCTTCCCTCCTTCCTTCCTTCCTTCCTTCCTTCCTTCCTTCCTTCCTTCCTTCCTTCCTTCCTTCCTTCCTTCCTTCCTTCCTTCCTTCCTTCCTTCCTTCCTTCCTTCCCTCCTTCCTTCCCTCCCTCCTTCCTTCCCTCCCTCCTTCCTTCCTTCCTTCCTTCCTTCCTTCCTTCCTTCCTTCCTTCCCTCCTTCCCTCCTTCCCTCCTTCCCTCCCTCCTTCCTTCCTTCCCTCCTTCCCTCCCTTTTTCCTTCCTTCCTTCCTTCCTTCCTTCCTTCCTTCCTTCCTTCCTTCACTCATTCATCCATCCTAATTTGTAAACAAATTCCCTAAGGTGCCCCACTTGACAATCCATCTCTCACTTTGTAGTTATTAGAGGCAGCAAGATTTATTGGGGAAAGGGCAGTGCCAGGAAGATAACTTTTTAGGTCCCTTTGAATCTTTGCTTCATGATTCTATGATTTCATGACATTAGAGAGAGGCTAGAGAGGGTAAGTGGCTGAGATCACTCAGAGCCTGGCTCTAGCAGCTCCAGTCTCAGTACTCCATCTACTATGGCACACTGACCTTCTGCCTAGAGAGAAAATATCAGGAAAATGGAGCAAAAGGCATCCAGGCTTTTATATCCTCAATTTTTTTTTGAAAATTCTATTTAGTTAGATGATTTAGAATCTTTTCCCATAGTTACAAGAATCATGTTCTTTCTCTCCCCTCCTGTATCTGATGTGCAATTCCACTGGGTTTAACATGTGTCATTGATCAAGACCCATTTCCATATATATCCAAAGGACTCCTGGAATAGGCTGTATGCTCAATGAAGGAAAGAAGTATTTTATTTTTATCTTTATATCCTCAGTGCCTAGTACAGTGCCATAGTAGGAACTCAGTATACATTTGTGGGAATGAATTCAATTAACGATAAACCACCTGAATGACCCAACAAAGTCTTTAAATTTAATTTCATTTTTTGAGCTCTTAAATCCTTACCATTCTTTCCCATAAGAAAACAGACTCTTCTTCCCTTTTCTGCCAGGAATTTTAGAATTCTTATAACTGGCTTTTAAACACTGGCTTTGTTTTTGATTGATGAATTGTAGAGCTGTTTTGGTGTTACTAACATAGGAAGAAAGACCAGCATTCAAGGCAAATGATCCTGCCTCCATGGAACAGGAAGTCCTATTTTTAGCTTCGATTGCTGACTTAATCATGATACACCATCAAATGGATTTTCAGACATGCTCAAGCTTTATGTAGTTACATGAAATTTAGAACTCAAAGCCAGGATGTGAAAAATGTTATCTACAGAACCATATAACCAGACCTCAGTAGGTTTTCGGGGTGAGGGTGGGGAGGACAAGGGTGATTTTTCACACTGGATTTAGAAGATAAAAATGAGCTTTGCCCCTCAGTGGCTAGAAGCAATTTATTATCCCCTGGTATAATAAGCTCCTTGAACAATCCTGTCACTTATGATTAATTCTGTGCACAATGATTAGAAAAGCATTTGGACTCTGGGGCAAACCAAGCCCTGGCTGATAGATACATGTAAGTCATCTAAACAATCTAGATTCACTTCAAAGCTGAGGCCTCAGAGCTCCCCAAAGGTGGAGGGACATACACCTGGGAACCCAATACTTGGGATGGCCATGGTGGATCAGAAAGTGGCATGGATGAACAAGACTTTTGTCAAGAATCCATTTTGAATGGCTTTTGAAAGATCGGAGAATGACAATGACAATTCCATTTTAAAAAGCAAGCACACATCAATTAGAGTTTACATGTGAAGGAGGGTAGCTCATCAGTCACTAAAGTGAGTAAAATGGTCTTTCTTTATCTACCTGAAATGTAAGTCATTTGTTTGTTCTTCTCTAAGGTAACTAATTGCAAGTGAATCAATTTTTTTTATCTTTTCTTTTCTTTCTTTTTTTTTAATATATTTTATTTGATCATTTCCAAGCATTATTCGTTAAAGACATAGATCATTTTCTTTTCCTCCCCACCCCCCATAGCCGACGCGTAAGTCCACTGGGCATTAGATGTTTTCTTGATTTGAACCCATTGCTTTGTTGATAGTATTTGCATTAGAGTGTTCATTTAGAGTCTATCCTCTGTCATGTCCCCTCAACCTCTGTATTCAGGCAGTTGCTTTTTCTCGCAGTTTCCACTCCCATAGTTTATCCTTTGCTTATGAATGGTGTTTTTTTCTCCTGGATCCCTGCAAGTTGTTCAGGGACATTACACCGCCCCTAATGTAGAAGTCCATTACGTTCGATTATACCACAGTGTATTAGTCTCTGTGTACAATGTTCTCCTGGTTCTGCTCCTCTCGCTCTGCATCACTTCCTGGAGGTTGTTCCAGTCTCCATGAAACTTCTCCACTTTATTATTCCTTTTAGCACAATAGTACTCCATCACCAACATATACCACAGTTTGTTCAGCCATTCCCCAATTGATGGGCATCCCCTCGTTTTCCAGTTTTGGGCCACCACAAAGAGCGCAGCTATGAATATTTTTGTACAAGTCTTTGCGTCCATTATCTCTTTGGGGTACAGACCCAGCCGTGCTATGGCTGGGTCAAAGGGTAGATATTCTTTTGTCGCCCTTTGGGCATAGTTCCAAATTGCCCTCCAGAATGGTTGGATCAATTCACAACTCCACCAGCAATGAATTAATGTCCCTACTTTGCCACATCCCCTCCAGCATTCATTACTTTCCTTTGCTGTTATGTTAGCCAATCTGCTAGGTGTGAGGTGATACCTCAGAGTTGTTTTGATTTGCATCTCTCTGATTATAAGAGATGTAGAACACTTCTTCATGTGCTTGTTAATAGTTTTGATTTCTTTATCTGAGAACTGCCTATCCATGTCCCTTGCCCATTTATCAATTGGAGAATGGCTTGATTTTTTGTACAATTGATTTAGCTCTTTATAAATTTGAGTAATTAAACCTTTGTCAGAGGTTTCTATGAAGATTTTTTCCCAATTTTTTGTTTCCCTTCTGATTTTAGTTATATTGGTTTTGTTTGTACAAAAGCTTTTTAGTTTGATGTAGTCAAAATTATTTATTTTACATTTTGTGATTCTTTCTATATCTTGCTTGGTTTTAAAGCCTTTCCCCTCCCAAAGGTCTGACATGTATACTATTCTGTGTTTACCCAATTTACTTATGGTTTCCTTCTTTATGTTTAAGTCACTCACCCATTTTGAATTTATCTTGGTGTAGGGTGTGAGGTGTTGATCTATTCCTAGTCTCTCCCACACTGTCTTCCAATTTTCCCAGCAGTTTTTATCGAATAGTGGATTTTTGTCCCAAAAGCTGGGATCTTTGGGTTTATCGTATACTGTCTTGCTGAGGTCGCTTTCCCCCAGTCTATTCCACTGATCTTCCTTTCTGTTTCTTAGCCAGTACCAAATTGTTTTGATGACTGCTGCTTTGTAATATAGTTTTAGGTCAGGGACTGCAAGGCCCCCATCATATGCGTTTTTTTCATTATTTCCCTGGATATCCTTGATCTTTTGTTCTTCCAAATGAACTTTGTTATGGTTTTTTCTAAATCAGTGAAGAAGTATTTTGGTAGTTCAATGGGTATGGCACTAAATAGATAAATAAGTTTGGGTAGGATGGTCATTTTTATTATATTGGCTCGTCCTATCCATGAGCAGTTAATGTTTTTCCATTTGTTCAGGTCTAGTTTTAGTTGTGTGGCGAGTGTTTTGTAGTTGTGTTCATATAGTTCCTGTGTTTGTCTTGGGAGATAGATTCCTAGGTATTTTATTTTGTCTTAGGTGATTTTGAATGGGATTTCTCTTTCTAGTTCTTGCTGCTGAGCTGTGTTGGAGATATATAGAAAAGCTGATGATTTATGTGGGTTTATTTTGTATCCTGCAACTTTGCCAAAGTTGTTGATTATTTCAATTAGCTTTTTGGTTGAATCTCTAGGATTCTTTAAGTAGACCATCATGTCATCCGCAAAGAGTGATAACTTGGTCTCCTCCTTGCCTATTTTGATGCCTTCAATTCCTTTATCTTCTCTAATTGCTACTGCTAGTGTTTCTAGTACAATGTCAAATAGTAGAGGTGATAATGGGCATCCTTGTTTCACTCCTGATCTTATTGGGAATGCATCTAGTTTATCCCCATTGCAGATGATATTAGCTGTTGGTTTTAGATATATACTGTTTATTATTTTTAGGAATGACCCTTCTATTCCTATGTTTTCTAGTGTTTTTAATAGGAATGGGTGTTGTATTTTATCAAAGGCTTTTTCTGCATCTATTGAGATAATCATGTGGTTCTTGCTAGTTTGCTTGTTGATGTGGTCAATTATGTGGATGGTTTTCCTAATGTTGAACCAGCCCTGCATCCCTGGTATGAATCCTACTTGATCATGGTGAATGATCCTTCTGATCACTTGCTGGAGTCTTTTTGCTAGTATCCTATTTAAGATTTTTGCATCTATATTCATTAGGGAGATTGGCCTATAGTTTTCTTTCTCTGTTTTTGACCTGCCTGGTTTTGGAATCAGTACCATGTTTGTGTCGTAAAAGGAGTTTGGTAGAACTCCCTCTTTGCTTATTATGTCAAATAGTTTGTATAGTATTGGGATTAACTGTTCTCTGAATGTTTGATAGAATTCACAGGTGAATCCATCAGGCCCTGGGGATTTTTTCTTAGGAAGTTCTTTGATGGCTTGATGGATTTCAATTTCTGATATGGGATTATTTAAGAATTCTATTTCCTCTTCTGTTAGTCTAGGCAGTTTGTATTTTTGTATATATTCATCCATTTCTCCTAAATTGGTGTATTTATTGCCATATAATTGGGCAAAGTAATTTCTAATGATTGCCTTAATTTCCTCCTCATTGGAGGTGCTGTCCCCCTTTTCATCTTTAATGCTGTGAATTTGCTTTTCTTCCTTCCTTTTTTTAATTAGATTGACCAGTACTTTGTCTATTTTGTTTGTTTTTTCAAAGTACCAGCTTCTTGTCTTATTTATTAAATCAATAGTTCTATCACTTTCGATTTTATTAATTTCTCCCTTAATTTTTAGGATTTCTAATTTGGTTTTCTGCTGGGGGTTTTTAATTTGATCGCTTTCGAGTTTTTTCAATTGCATTTCCAATTGATTGATCTCTGCTCTCCCTTGTTTGTTAATATAAGCTTTCAGGGATATGAATTTGCCTCTGATTACCGCTTTGGCTGCATCCCAAAAGGTTTGAAAGGATGTTTCGCCATTGTCATTTTCCTTGATGAAATTATTAATTGTTTCTATGATTTCTTCTTTAACTAAACGGTTTTGGAGTATCATATTGTTTAATTTCCAATTGGTTTTAGATTTGGTTTTCCATGTACCATTACTAATCATTATTTTTATTGCCTTGTGATCTGAGAAGGCTGCATTCATTATTTCTGCTTTTTTGCATTTGTGTGCTATGTTTCTGTGACCTAATGTATGGTCAATTTTTGTGAATGTGCCATGTGGTGCTGAGAAGAAGGTGTATTCCTTTTTATCCCTATTTATTTTTCTCCATATGTCTATTAATTCTAATTTTTCTAAAATTTCATTCACTTCTTTTACCTCTTTCTTATTTATTTTTTGATTTGATTTATCTAAATTTGATAATGGTTGGTTTAAGTCTCCCACTAGTATGGTTTTATTGTCTATTTCTTCCTTCAATTCTCCTAGTTTCTCCATTAGAAATTTGGGTGCTATATTATTTGGTGCATACATGTTGATTAATGATATTTCCTCATTGTCTAGAGTCCCTTTTAACAAAATATAATTACCTTCCCTATCCCTTTTGATCAGGTCTATTTTTGCATTGGCTTTATCAGATATCATGATTACCACTCCTGCCTTCTTTCTATCAGTTGAGGCCCAGAAGGTCTTACTCCATCCTTTAATTCTGACCTTTTGGGTGTCAACCCGCCTCATGTGTGTTTCTTGAAGACAACATATGGTAGGGTTTTGGATTCTAATCCATTCTGCTATTCGTCTACGTTTTATGGGTGAGTTCATCCCATTCACATTCAAAGTTATGATTGTCATTTGTGGACTCCCTGGCATTTTGATTGCCTTCCCTAATTCTAACCTTTTCTTCTTCGGCTCTACCTTTTAGTCCAGTGATTTACTTTGAATCAGTGCCCCTTGTCCCCTCCCTTGATGTTTCCCTTTTTAGTCCCTCCCTTTTTCTTCCCTCCCCCTCCCCCCTCTCTTTCCCTCCCTTTTTGTTCTCCCTCTCCCCCTCCCCCCCCTTGGTTTTCCCTTCTCCTTACCCTTGTTGGGTAAGATAGAATTCAAGATCCCAATGGATCTGGATGTTTTTCCCTCTCAGAGTTGATTTCCCTGAGATTGAGGTTTAAGTAAACCCCCCCCCTCTTCCTCTCCTTCTTATAGGAGTTTTCTTCCCCTCCCCTTCCCATGTGAATCTTTGTGTGAGAACCATTATTCTATTTGGTCTTTCTTTACCCCCTATTTATACATTACATTTTCCCCACATGTTAGTATACATAGATTGATATAAATGTAGTCCTTATAGAAGAGAGTTTGAGTAAAAGAAGAAGATAACATTTTTCCCCTTTCCTTAATATTTACCTTTTCAGGTATTCCTTGCTCTTTGATTTTCGGTATCAAACTTTCCACAGAGCTCTGGTCTTTTCTTTGCAAAAAGTTGGAAGTCTTCTATTTTGTTGAATGCCCATACTTTCCCTTGGAAGTATATAGTCAGTTTTGCTGGGTAGCTGATTCTTGGTTGGAGACCCAGCTCTCTTGCCTTTCTGAAGATCATGTTCCATGCCTTACGATCATTCAGAGTAGAACTTGCAAGGTCTTGTGTGACCCTGATTGGCATTCCTTTATATCTAAATTGTCTTTTTCTGGCTTCCTGTAGGATTTTTTCTTTTGTTTGATAGCTTTGGAATTTGGCAATTACATTCCTGGGAGTTGTCTTTTGGGGGTTTAGTGTAGAAGGTGTTCTGTGAGCTCTGTCAGTGGCTGTATTGCCCCCTTGTTCTAGAATCTCTGGGCAATTTTCTTTGATTATATCTTGTATCACCATGTCCAGTTTGGTGTTTATTTCTGGCTTTTCTGGGAGTCCAATTATTCTTAAATTTTCTCTTCTCCTTCTATTTTCCAGATCTATCACCTTGTCGGTGAGATATTTTATGTTCTCTTCTAATTTCTTGGTGTTTTGGCTTTGCTTTATTAGTTCTTGCTTTAAAGCCTGGTTTTCTTTTACAGTTTGGTCAAACTGGTTTTGTAGATGCGTGAATTTCTTTTGCATTATTTCCCACTTTTCCTCCCAGAGGGCTTCCATCTTTTTGGTCCTTTCTGATTCAAATTCTTCATGGGTTTGTGGAGAGTTTCTATTTCCTTTGGAAGATTTTGGAGAATTTTCTTGTATATCTTCTATCTGCTCTGTATTTTGTATTTTGGCTCCATAGAATGTGTCCAAAGTCGCCCATTTCTTCTTATTTTTCTTGGTATTTTGGGGCTTCTGTGCTTCTGTGGAGTTTGCCATCTCTGAATGTGGAGGATTAGCTTTTCTTATCTCTGTCTGGTGTTCAGAGGCTTTAGTCCTAGGCAGATGTTGGTTCTATGAGCGTTCCCTGGGTTAAACTGAATATGCCTCACTGGAACTGGAATGGAAGGGTCGGACCACAAGGCCACACTCTCCCCCCGGCTCGCTTTCAGGAAGTTGCCTTCAGAATCGCTGGCCATGAGGCTGTTTTGTCGGCCTGCGGGGGGATGGGCTGCAGCTTTCCCAAGCTCCAAGGGCAAGGACTTTCACTGAGACTTGGATAGCAGGATCCAGCCTGTGAGGCTGTCTTGCCCGCCCTGAGGGTTGCTGTTGTTTCGACCAGCTCTCTGCAGCGGAAGCCCCAGGCAGTAACTTTCACCCGGACTCGGGTAGAAGGCCCTGAGGGTTGTTGTTCCGAGGACCCTGCTCTCTGAGCCAGCCGGGCTGCGGCTTCCGGGAGCCTTGGACTCTGTGCTCCTACCCCTGAGGTCCGAGTGATCTCGGGTTCTGGCTTTTGAGGGGAGCCGTACCTTTTGAACCGGGTCCAGGTCCAGGAGGAGGGTTCCCATGGTCTGTGCTGTTGATCGTTTTGAATTTCGGCGCCTTAGGAGCTTATAGTTTGAGATCGGTCGGGAAGGGTTTTCCGGAGATCTGAACTTTAGCTTTCTCTAAGCCGCCATCTTAACCGGAAGTCCAAGTGAATCAATTTTTTAAAAATGCTCAGGCCCCAAACATTTGGAAATAGGGATTAAAACTGACTTAGTCCATGAAGTCAATCAGTCAACATACATTGATAAAGCACCTACTAAGTTCCAGGAACTGTTCTAGCATTGGGAGTTCCCAACCCTCTCCAGGACACTATATATTTTTAAACCCTTACCTTCTGTCTCAGAAACAATACTAAGTATTGGTTCCAAGGCAGAAGAGCAATAAGGGTAAAAGACCTTCCCAGGGTCACACCACTAGGAAGTGTCTGATTCTGGATTTGAATCTAGAACTTCCAGTCTCCAGACTAGTTGCTCTATCCATTAAGCCCCAAAGCTGTATCTGTTTTATTTCTATATTTTTGACTCCCTTGTCATAATGCAAGCTCCCTTCAGGAAAAGATTGTGTCCTTTTTCAGCTTTGTATCATAAGATCCTTGGATTTAGAGTTAGAGGGACCTCAGGGGCAATCTACCCAACCTCCTTATTTTACATTGTATGGATGAGGAAACCAAGGCCCAGAGAGATTAACAACTTGTCCCCAAAGTCACATAAAGAGTGTCAGAGGTGGAATCTGATCCCATGGCCAATGCTTTTTAAGTGAATGGATGGATTGATGAATGAATGTCCTTAAAGAGCCTATTAGAGGGATATGACTGTGCCTAGACTAATTTTGTTTCTAAGACAAGATGATAGAATTGTCCTTCTCTTTCCAAACTGAATGAGGTGCTCGGAAGAGAAAATTTCCCTTGGTTTTCTTCGCTCATCTTTGTGTACTAGAGGGGAATTCTGGATCTGAAGAAAAATAAACCCAAGGAGGTAAAGGAAGCATTCAGACTAAGTGTTTTTAGAAATGTTGAGGAAATGAGAGAACTATAAGCCAGGTGTTTTTTGTTTGTTTGTTTGTTTGTTTGTTTTTTTTAAGGAAAAGGCATTTGATTTATTTTTGGAATTAATTTATTTAGTCAATTTAGAACATTATTCCTTGGTTACAAGAATCATGTTATTTCCTTCCCTCCCCTCCCCCCTTACCGTTGCCAATGTGCAATTTCATTGGGTATTACATGTGTCCTTGATCAGAACCTATTTCCATGTTGTTGGTGTTTGCACTAGGATGATCATTTAGATAGACCAGGTGTTCTTAACTGGGCTGTATAAATTTAAAAAATTAATTATGCTATTGAAGTATAATTATTTTCCCTTGCAATCCCTTAATTTTACTTTATTCATTTAAAAATATTGTTCTGAGAAAGAGGCTATAGTCTTCGCCAGACTGATACAAAAAGGGTGAAGGACCCTGGCTCTAAACAAAGGTACTTTTGAGAATCCTCTACATTTATCCTTAGTTTAAGGGCTAAGACATTGCTTTCTTTGGAATTTCTTTGATTCTAGAATTTGTTGCTATCACATAGCAATTCTGAGAAAATGATTTCTTCGTAAATTGCCTTTCCATGCTTCCTGTTTGGTATAAAAATAAAAAAAAAATATTGTAAGCTTTTCTAGAGAGTTGACCATTTTGAGATTCAACTCTATTCCCCAAAGCATCTGTCTTTAAAAAACAATGACTTTTAGGCTCACTCCTGGCTGGGGACAGACCTTGTTAAGTTTCTTTCTGCTTCAGCCTCTGCTGGTTGTGAACTCATAAATAAAGCGTCTTGGAGGCCATCTAGTCAATTCTACCCTTTTACAGATAAAAAATGAAGCTGTGGTGAGGTTAATGACTACTTTGAGATCACCTTGCTAGTTAGTAATAGACCTGAAACCACATCTTCTGTTTGCTAAGCCAGTTCTCCTCCCAGGTATGAAAAAGTTGGTGCCTATCTTCTTACTTCCTCTTCAATCTGCAGCAATGACTTCCAATCTCCTCATTCTACTAGAACAACTCTCTCCAAAGCTATTAATGCTATCTTCATTTCCAGATCTGATGATCTTTTCTCAGTTGCCATCCTTCTCTATCTGATTGCTCCATTTGGACATTGCTGACCACTCTCTCCTTTTTGGGTTTTCATGACTCTTTCTTTCCTGTATTGCATCCTCTTCCATCTGAGACATCTTTCTCAGTTTCCTTTTGGGATTGTTATCCATGTTACACCCCTTGATCAATCAGCATTTATAAAGTTCCAGGCACTGTGCTAAGCACTTGGGCTACAAAAGGAGGGAAAAGAAAGTTCCTTCTTTATATAGAAGCAGGCTGGGCTAGATGGCCTCTGAGGTCCCTTTTAGCTCTAAACTGATGATTGGGAATTCTTTATTGTTCTGACATTAGCTCACATGATAGAGTGCTTGAAGGTTTACAATAGTTTGTCCCACAATAATGATGGGAGGTCACTTTAGGGCAGATGTTATACCCTCTTACATAATGATAAGGAAACTGAGGCCAGGAGGGGTTATGCACAAAGACTTCCAAAGGAATTCTATATCCACACCCATAGCATATTTAATCAATTAGTTGTGATTGCAGTTAACATTTATTTATGTAGTTCTTTAAGGTTTACAAAGCACTTTGCATATATTATCTCATTAGAGTTGATGATATTGCCAATAGGCAAAATATAAAGGAAGAAGAAAAAATGACCCAGAACAGAACCAAGAGGACAGCATCAATCATCCTCTCACGACCTAGGGATCATCCTTTATACTCACTATTTCTCTTTCAAGTTGTTGCCAAAGTTGAATTAACCTCTGCAGCATTTCTCTAATCCACTCCTTTCTCTACTCTGACACTGTCCCCACTTTGATGCAGGATTTCATTATTTAAATAGTTACTGGGAAGGGGGCGGTATTCACCTGCCTCAAGTCTCTCACCCTCTAATCCCTCTTTCATTCAGCCAGTAAATGACTTTTCTCAACCATGGGTTCAACCAGGTCACCCCCCTACACAACAAACTCCAGTGGCTTCTGTAATAGATAATAATGATGGGGTATATTTGATGGGTAATTGATAGCTAACAGATCAGGCACTTATCCTATTTCCTCTGTCTTCCCCTCTTCCTGTATCCCTTCTTTCCTCCCATTTTCTCCCTCTCTCCCAGACTCCCTCTTCAGCCTGTTCAGCTTCCCTCCCCTTTGTCTTCTTCTTCTGCCTACTAAATCACTCAGGGTGAGTTGGTGGTGTCTCAAATGAAAATACTTTATCTTCTTTTATCTTTTTTTTTTAAACCCTTACCTTCCATCTTGGAGTCAATACTGTGTATTGGCTCCAAGGCAGAAGAGTGGTAAGGGCTAGGCAATGGGAGTCAAGTGACTTGCCCAGGGTCACACAGCTGAGAAGTGTCTGAGGTCAGATTTGAACCTAGGACCTCCTGTCTCTAGGTCTAGCTCTCAATCCACTGAGCTACCCAACTGCCCCCAAAGGAGTCTTCTGGGCTCCAAGCCCAGCACTCTATCCACCTTGCCACTGAGCTGCCCTTTCTTTTATCTTAAGGAAGGATTTATTTGGGGAACACAGGAAAAGATGGAGAATGGAGGTAAGAGGGTTAAGGATTTCCCTAGGCTACAGGTTGGCCTTAAGTTGGAGGATATTGGGATAGAGTTCAACTTGATAGGAATGATTGATAGGTCTGGCTCTCAGTCACTATCACCAACAGAGCAAGTCAGAGACATTATTCCAAGTCCAAGTGATAAATCAGCTCCTCCTTCCCTGGTATATGACAACCAGCAGAAGACAAGTCTAGAGTCCAGCCACAGTTGGTTTTTTGCCTTCAACTGTTTCCCAGTAACATTCCAAATGGAACCTTGGTTTGATTGACAGGTCACCACTAAGCCACTGATTCTTGTCTTGCTGCATTCCTTTCCCAATTCCTCTTTCACATTTCCTGTTGCCTCCAGAATCAAAAACAAAATTCTCTATTTGGTATTTACAGCCCTTCATAAACTAGACCCCCTCCTATCTTTCCTGTCTTCTTTTTTATTGGTTAGAAATATGTAATAAATCACAATAAATATCCTTATCTAAGAGAAACAATTTCCTGGAGGTTGTTCCAGTCTCCATGGAATTCCTCCACTTTATTATTCCTTTTAGCACAATAGTATTCCATCACCAACATATACCACAGTTTGTTCAGCCATTCCCCAATTGATGGGCATCCCCTCGTTTTCCAATTTTTGGCCACCACAAAGAGTGCAGCTATGAATATTCTTGTACAAGTCTTTTTCCTTATTATCTCTTTGGGGTACAAACCCAGCAGTGCTATGGCTGGATCAAAGGGCAGACAGTCTTTTAGCACCCTTTGGGCATAGTTCCAAATTGCCCTCGAGAATGGATGGATCAATTCACAACTCCACCAGCAATGCATTAATGTCCCAACTTTGCCACATCCCCTCCAGCATTCATTACTTTCCATAACTGTCATGTTAGCCAATCTGCTAGGTGTGAGGTGATACCTCAGAGTTGTTTTGATTTGCATCTCTCTGATTATAAGATATTTAGAACACTTTTTCATGTGCTTATTAATAGTTTTGATTTCTTTATCTGAGAACTGCCTATTCATGTCCCTTGCCCATTTATGGGCAAGTGATGCAGAGCAAAAGGAGCAGAACCGGGAGAACATTGTACACAGAGACGGATACACTGTGGTACAATCGAACATAATGGACTTCTCCATTAGTGGCAATGCAATGTCCCTGAACAATCTGCAGGGATCTAGGAGAAATACATTATCCACAAGCAGAGGACAAACTGTGGGAGTAAAAACACCGAGGAAAAGCAACTGCCTGACTACAGCGGTGGAAGGGATATGTCTGAGGAGAGACTCTAAATGAACACTTTAATGCAAATACCAACAACATGGAAATGGGTTAGAATCAAGAACACAAGTGAAACCCAGTGGAATCGCGAGTCAGCTATGGGGGTGAGGGGGGGGAAGAAAATGACCTTTGTCTCCAATGAATAATGTTTTGAAATGACCAAATAAAATATTGTTTAAAAAAAAGAGAAACAATTTCTCACATTAACTATGTCCAAAAAGCTATGTTCCATTCTTTTTTTCCTTTCTCTAACAAAGTAGACATTATGATATAAGTTGTACGTATATTATCAAATAATATATATTTTTCTATTTGTCATTTCATAAACTAAGATACATACTGCTTATACTAGAGAAAAATTCATCTCTAATTCCCCAGATGTGTACTCTTCAATCCAATAGCACTAGCCTCCTGGCTGTTCCAGGAATGAGACATTCCTCTGGGCTCTAGGCATTTGGAGGGGACTTGTATTAATTGGTAATTCAAAAAACAGTTTCTAATCAAGTGACCTTTCTGGTGACAAAAGAAACATTCCCTAGTCTCTTTCTGCACTGGTATTTCCTGGTAACCAGGTTTCTGGGAACTAGGTTTTGTGTATGTCCTAACCATGTTCAGATTTTTAATTTTCTCAATTTCCTTTTGTTTCAAATCATTTTCAGTTCTCTCTAACTTATCTTTCAAGTCTTGAGCTTGCTTATTCTGTTCTGAATTATTTTCAAATAGGTAACTGAAGCCTCTCAATTCAATTAGGGAAACTGAGTCTTATTTAGGGAAATAGTTTTTGAAGAAAGTTCTCAAATTAGGTGTGCATCCCCTCAGAAATTGTCTACAGACATGTCCAGCTGTCTCTTCAGTATCGGCTTCTAGCCCTAAGATTGACTCTGCTGTCTCTGACAGACAGTCTATGTATGTGGCAGGATGTTCCCCTTTATCCTGCCTGATCTTGTCAAACTTGGCTCCTGCATTTGGCTTGGAACAGCATTGCTTAATGGCCTGCAGCAAATCCTCCCTGCACCTTCTCAAGTAGGACATGCTATTTGGATTGGCAAAGTCCATATCCCCTCTTTGTTCTACAGTTGGCCAGCTAGTCAAATTGCTGTCAGATCTAGTTTTCTCCAAAAATTGCCTCTGTTCATGGGGGCTGAACAGTTCAGGCAATAGGAACTCGACATCTTTGAAGTCTGGATCAAAGATCCTGAATGCCGGTTTAAGCTCCTTATGGGATTTAAAAGGATTGTCCATAAATTTTGGGAAACGGTGCTTTATGGATCCAGTTCCTCTGTGGAGAATTGTCTATGGGCTTTTGAGTGTATCACACCAGCTTTAGTAGGTAGCTTGGTGACCTCCTTCAAAGGGCAGATTTTCTCAGGATCATCAGCCTTGTTTTCAGTTTCATTGCCATTGCCATCTTCAATGTCCTTAGGTGCTTCCTCTGATTGCCCATAACTAGATCTAGCCCTTTTTCCTTAATAAGTTGTTCAAACACAGCCTTGATCATCTTGTCTAAGTTGGTATTAATGGCCACAACCTTCTCAGCCTTAAGGGGTACTAGAAATCCGAATACTTCCTTTACTTGGGTTAGAGTCTACAACACAGCCATAAAGATTACATATATTTGTGCCAGGACTTGCCAGAGAACCAGTTCACAATGAAACGGCAACTGTAAAACAGACATTGTAACATTGCCTACATATTACAGATGGATTATCCAACTATATACAATGTGTAAACCCCAAAGCAGGCAATCGCTGCCACAATCACAATTCCAAAAAACAATTTGTCTGAACATTTTGAAGGATTGTGGGGTTCGAGTCAAACTAGAGATGCCAAATGTATTAATAGGTAATTTGTGTTACTATTTGTTGTTGAACTAACTAACTGGAATGTACTCTGGCTTGACTGTGACTGGAGAACTGCTACTAGTTATGGAGATAGAAATACTTTCTTCAGAGATACAGAGAGATGCTGCTAGAGAGATAGAGAGATGTTGCCACAGGGATACTGCCACAGGGGAATGCACTGGGGTCTGCCTGCTGATCTCTATTGATGGCTGATGGATCAGTTTTTCTCCTACCCTCTTCCTCCCCTTTTGCCCCTCCCTTAACCACCCTCTTCCTGAAGCCTTTTGGCTTCTTCCCTCCCCCCCTTGAGTGGACTATAAGATTTATGAAGAAAACTCTTTTCACTTCCTTCCTCAAGTAAGGGGATTTATTGGGAACAACAGGATGGGGATTGAGGTGAAGGGGATGAGGGTGTCCCTAATCTAAAATGAGGGAGAATTTGAGAGTTTGGGAAAGTATTCCAGTCCCAACTGTAACAAAGGGACAATTAGAGAGATGGAAGTTCTTCACAAAGCCACCAAGGTTTCTCAGCCTAATTTCAGAAGCCCCCCTCAAGTGTCCTTCAACCTGGGACAGAAGCTACAGTGATCAGTTCAGTTTCTTCCCCCTACAGCCAGGCTTAGTTCCTTTCTTGGTCAGTCAAAACTCAGAGAGAGCAAATTCCTCTCCTCTCATCAGGCTCCCCAACTGCCTCTCCTGGGAACATTCCATTTGGAACCTTCTCCTTGATTTTGCAGATCAGGTCCCCAGCTTGTTTCTTGCATCTTGGCTTGTCCTGCAAAACCTCTCTCTTCAAGTCTCTACCCCAGACTGTCCCCCATGCTTGGAATGCTCTCCCTTCTCTGCCCAAGCATTGACCTCCCTGGCATCCTTTAAGTCCTAACTAAAATCCTACTCTCTCCAGAAAGCCTTCCCCAACTGTTCTTGATTCCAGTGCCTTCCCTCTCTTCATTATTTCCTACTTTTCTTACAGAAAGCTTGTTTTGCATATATTTGTTTTTATGTTGTCTCTCCCATTAGGTTGTAAACTCCTTGTGGTTAGGAACTGTCTTTTCCCTCCTTTTGTAGCCCAAGTGCTTAGCACAGTGCCTGGAACTATATAAATGCTGATTGTTCAAGGGGTGTAACATGGATAAAAATCCAAAAAAGGAAACTGAGAAAGATGTCTCAGATGGAAGAGGATGCAATTCAGGAAAGAAAGAGTCATGAAAACCCAAAAAGGAGAGAGTGGTCAGCAATGTCCAAATAGAGCAGTCAGATAGAGAAGGATGGCAACTGAGAAAAGATCATAGGGGAAGTGGCAAAAATGGGGTATAAATCCAGATTCTTTGACTCCAAATTTTACCCTTCTTCGTAGAACTACAGTGGGACATAGGAGCAACTTTGGGGGGTGTTACTGAGTTGTGTGGGGCATTGTGTGAACTTCTGATTATACCCAGGTGGGGCTGGGGCTGGGGCTGGTTAATAATGTCACGTCTTCCCAGAGACCTTTGTAAAGCTCGGCTCTAAAGACTAACCTAAAATGAGAAAATAATTTGAATACGCTTTTGTCCTTTTGCCCTTTGTTGTCATGAAGACAGGCTGTACTTTAACGGGCCCATGTGGCCAAAGATATTAAAAGAACTAAATATAGCTGCTATGTATTGCCAAAATGCTCCTGTAAGTAAATGTTAGAGTTCATTATTTTTTCCTCATGAAAAGAAATTTTAATATCATGGGTAGCAAGAAGATTTGAGGATCCATAGAAAAGAAAATCTAAAATGACTCATTTTGAGGAAGCCCCATGGTATCGGAGACTAAACTGGTTGCTATGGCTTTAGACCGGACTCTAAAATCAGTTAGTCAACCAACAACCCTTTTATAAAGTGCCATGCTCTGTGCTAGTGGCTGCAGATGCAATTAAATAAGTGAAACAATTTCTACTGGGGAGGCGCTTACATCTGAGTTTTCTGGGAAGTGCCTTCAGAATTCTTTCTTTTACAATCAATAAATTGATAGTCTCTTGAGATATGAAGAAAAAATGCTCCTTGTACTCTAGGAGATTATGTTCTGTCAGTGGAGATACTGAAAACTTAAGGACATACACAATATACATATATAGTAGATATGTAAAGATATATAAAATAAATATGGAGTGGGGGACAGCTACATGGTTCAGTGGATAGAGTGCCAGATCTAGAGACAGGAGGTCCTGGGTTCAGTTCTGGTCTCTAGCTGTTTGACCCTGGACAAGTCACTTAAGCCCCATTGCCTAGCCCTTCCCTCTCTTCTGCCTTTGAATCAATCCATAGTATTGATCCCAAGATGGAAGACAAGGGTTTAAAATACATACATACATACATACATATATATATATATATACATATATATATGGAGAGAGAGAGAGAGAGAGAGAGAGAGAGAGAGAGAGAGAGAGAGAAAGAGAGAGAGAGAGAGAGAGAGAGAGAGAGAGAAAGAGAGAGAGAGAGAGAGAGTTCATAGAGGGAGGACAACCCTGGCAACTGAGATAGAGATCAATAATAGGATTTAGAGTTATAGATGTTGAGAGTAGGACCTTAGAATCCTACATGCCAGAGGTAGAAGGGATCGATGGAATGCTTTTTCCCAAACCACTCTAGGAAATGGAGGCCAAAGTAATGAAGTGATGTGGCCAAGTTCACAAAGACAGTAAACAAAGGAATCAGGGCCAGGTCCTCTAACTCCAGAAGAGGGTACCACTTGTCCAACTATATTCCAATTTATCACAGCATTAGTGTAACCAGACAGAAACAATGACCTCCAGTTTGCCATTTTCATCTTTGTCCAAATATCTGGACCAGTGGGCCATCTCATCAAATCAGATGCCCTGAAGCAAATGACTGACTGACTCCTAATGGCCTGAGGGAACCAGTGGTCTCTCTATTGTCTGATATCCTTGCTATGTCATCTACTCCTCATTTTTTTTTAAACCCTTCTCTTCCTTCTTATCGTCAGAAGACTGGTAAGGGCTAGGCAATAGGGTTTAAGGGACTTGCCCAGGGTCACACAGGTAGGAAGTGTTTGATTTGAATCCAGTACCTCCTATCTCTAGGACTGATTCTCTATCCACTGAGCCACCTAGCTGCCCCCTCCATCCCTCATTTTGACATATCTAGATAGAGTCAGTCATGTCTTGAACTCCTGACCCCTCCTTCATATGTGAATCTATCAGATGGTCCAAGGCCCTTCTGACTCCTCCTGATCTCTAATGTTTATATGATACCATTAGAGAACAAATAGTTGGGACAGCTTAATTTTCTTGAATGATTAGTCCAGTCAATGGTCTGTCTAAATTGATCGATCAAATACATTAACAAGACAAAGTGACTGATGGAGATAATTCCACAAAGACACAGTCTTAGGAAGAAAAAATTCTGTGGAACTGTGTTCTAGCATAGTCAGAAGTAAATCTTTTATCGCTGATTCAGATATATCCCCAGGGAGAGGGAGTAGCCTGTGAAATGTTCCTTCAAGCACGGAACAAGACTGTTTGTAGTTCTTATATTCTCACCAGTCCAGTTTCCTAAAGAGGCAACAGGTGCTTCGATGTAAATACCAGCAATCTGCAAAAAGTGTGGCTCTCCTGAAGGGACACAGATGGATGGTTTCTCTCCTAGGCTGAACCCAAGAACATAAAGACAAAGGAAAAATTCCCTTAAATGATACAATCACACTATTTTCCTGTTGCAAAAGTCTTTGTGGATCTTAAGTGTGGTCTTGAAGAGTTAACTTTCCTTCTTAAAACCACCAATCAGGGACAGCTAGGTGGCTCAGTAGCTTGAGGTCCAAGCCCAGAGATAAGAAGTCGAGTTCAAATCTGACCTCAGACACTTTTTGACTGTAAGACTCTGAACAAATCACTTGCCCCCATTGCCTAGCTCTTGTTGCTCTTCTGCCTTGGAACCAATACACAGTACTGATTCTAAGATGGAAGGTGAAGATTTAAAAAAAAAGACTACCAACCTTGTATGTTTTTCTCTTACCCTGCTTTGGAAACCTAAGTTTCCCTTCTTGCCTCATCTTGAACCAAGAACTATCCCTACTCATTTTTTCCATTTGATTGTATATTCTGACTACAATGATGGAATTCTTGAACTTGTTAAGATATATCAAATCAATAGGGCTTTTTTATTGTAGTGAAGAGGAAACAAAAATATTTTCTAGTATGACTCTAATATTCATAGCAATAATAACAAGGTGAGGTAACTGACAGAAAGGAGGTAGTCCAGTGTAGTGGAAGGGAGCCTGGGTTTCAATTCTGTTTATGACTGTAGCTATGTGACCTTGGCCAAGGCACTTCACTTCTGAGTCTCAGTTTCTCTCATTTGAAAAATGGGTATTTTACCAATGAGATCTGTCTCACAAAGTTGTTGAAGGGTTGATAAGAAGTGCTTTGCAACCTTAAGGCAAAACGGTAATGTCAGCTCTAATAGTTAGTCATCAGGTAGTGAGCATTTATTTAGTGCCTACTATACTCTACATGGATACAAAGAAAGGTGAAAGATGGTCCCTGCCCATAAGGAACTCAAAAATCTAATGGAGAAGACAAAAAGCAAACAAATATATTCAATAAACTATGTGTAGGATATATAGGAAATAATTAACAGATAGAAGACGCCAGAATTAAGAGGAATTTGGAAAGGCTTCTCATAGAAGTTGGGATTTTAGCTGTGATTTTAAGGAAGTCAGGAACAGCCCAAGCTTGGGGACAATCAGAGAAAATGCCTAGAACTGGGATGGGATGTCTTGTTCAAGGAACAGCAAAAAGACCAGTGTCATTGAAGTGTCATTGAAACACAGTTTGACATGGGCTTCAGAAAAATCACTTTGACAGATGAATGGAGGATGGAATGGAATTTGGAGAGGCTTGTGACAGGCAAACCCACCAGCAGGCTATTGTACTAGTTCAAGGTGAGGTGATGACAATTATGACACAAATTCTCCTTCAAAGTTCTATTATGTAAATTTCCTTCAGAAAAAATATTTTAGACAATATTACAATTTCACTAACAAGATGATCTTTTACAAGGTTTTTCAAGACTTAGATAAGCTAATATATGAAAGCACTTTATAAAATTCTTGCAAAAACAAACAAACAAACAACAACCACTCATGGGAAATCTAATGCTGAAATGCTTATATTCTAGGGAATAGGGAAGTCTAGGAAATTTCACAGAAAAATGGTATCATATGATTGGAGGAGATCTCAGAAGTCAACCAGTTCAACTGTTATGCTAAGATTTTAAAATGACTCTTTTAAAATAATCTTAAATATTTCCTTTTGTTGACTGAAAATATCCAGGGATGGACTATTCACTACCTTCAAAGAAAGATGGCACCTTCCATTTGGGACAGCTTAAAGTTATATGAGATCAAATGATATAATATTTATAAAGTATTTATCAAATAGTACCTGGTACACAATATTCAAATCAATAAACATTTGTTAAGCTTCTCCTTTATATCAGGCACTGTGCTCTATAAACTTGGGGTATAAAAAGACAGTTTGTGCCCTCAAGGAACTTACATTTTAGTGGAGAAAGGTAAACAAAAGGAAGCTGAAGGTGGGGAACATATTGTTCCAGGGAGTCAAAACCAAGCAGAGCAGATGATAGAAAATGGGGTTACCTGGAAGCTTGGGATCCATCTATATAAAGGAAGTTTTGAGAAGAATTTAGTGCCCTACCCTCTTTTCCTGGAGTCAGAAGAGAGAGGCAATTGAGAAGCTAAGAAGATGAACAATAAGCATAGTAAAGAGAATTTAGTAAAAAAACAAAGTTAATGAAAATGATATTAATAAATAAAGAAATAATAAATAGGCATTAAATAAATGGTTATTGCCTCCTTCTCTTATATGGTCCCAATGACAGATTTTATCTGCTGTCTAAGGACCAGCCCAACTGACATGCGAGTGCTCCTTACCAAAAAGACGGCTTCCAGGGAATGCATTCATTTTTCTTTCTTTCTTTTTTAAACCCTTGCCTGCTTTCTTAAAATAGATATAGGTAGGACAGCTAATATGTGCTGGTGGTTCTAACACAGAAAATAAGAGTTGAAAAATTGATACAAGTATCAGTTCTAATATATAATACTATTTCTAAGACAGAAGATAAGGGTTTTAAAAAAGATACAAGTACCAATTCCAATATATGTATATATAGTATCAGTTCTAAGACAGAAGGTAAAGTTTTAGAAAAAAAAATGTTACAAGTATCAGTTCCAATGCAAAAGATCAATAAGGACTCAGCAGAAGAGTTAAGGGACTTGCAACTGGTCACATAGCTAGGAAGTGTCCAAGCCATATTTGAACCCTATACCCCCTAACTCCGGGCCTGGCTCTTTGTCCTCTGAGTCAGCTAGCCTCCCCAGGATGCATTAGTTTTGAACCATTGTAATTAATTGCTGCAAAAAGATGCTTCAGATCTATATGGTTCCCTTTGACTTCAGCAGTGACAATGATGGATGGTTTTATAGCATAAGGAGGAGAGTAGGCTAAAAATCGGACAACTGGTTCTTAGACTACCTATAAACAAGCCATACAATCTTTGCCCAATGACCAATGATGGCACGTGATCCTGGAAGAATTGAACCACATCAGTTTTACTGTTCACCAATGAAACTGGAAGACGGGAAGTTTCCACTACATGGAAGGATGGCTCTCGGGTTCTGCAAAGAGGCTGTAAAAGCTAACATCATCAAGCACCCAAAGGCAGTAAGAAGTACCATTTTGTGAGGCACACGCTTGACTCAGCTTGGCTAGCAGTACTCACACTGAGCATGACCTCTCCTTAACTGGAGATTGGAGACTTATAGACCAGGCTTCAAGGCCCAGTGGTTATGACTTGGGAAATATGTGGACCATTTTTCAAATGGTTTTGTGTCAAATATCTTTAATTTGGATCACTAGCACATGGTTGTTTGTGGAATCTAAATGTGACAAATGAACAGTATGTTCCTGGAGGAGATCCTGCATGAATGCCCAAGCTATGAACTGGTTGTGGTGAAAAAATGTCAGTAGCAATCATTTTTTATAGTTCTATCACATAAGACCTTGGTTTAAGGTTAGAGAGGAATTTAATTAAGATACTTGGACTGCAATAACAATATGAGGAGGGGAAAATGGGTCATGGCTCCCATTTTACAAATAAAAAAAATCAAGGAACAGGAATCCTCATTGGATACACTGGTAGCAAAGGCAAGCACAACCCCCTGAGTTGGACTCTTTCAGACATTGCCGCAAGCTCAGGGCATGAAGTATGGCATGCAGGATAAACAATATGGAGCCATAAAAAGTCAGATGCTTTTTGTTGAGTAGGTTATGTTTACTAGAAATCATCCTAAGGGTTTCTATTTTAAAATCTGAAGGGATGGTGGGGGGCAGAGGAATTATTCCTTGTTCTGGCTACAGGTAGGATTGTGAAATCCCAAATAGCAATTTGTTCTTCAACATAGCAACTATCTATTATTAAATGTTGTTATCTTTCATATAGCTTCAGGTACTTCCTATTAAGTAGCCAGCAAAATTGACTGGTGGGGTTAGCTGTAAAGTAAGGGAAGTTTGTTTCTAGTGCCTTCCCCCCCTCCTTTCTGTTGCCATTCCTGTATAATAGTAATAAAATAATACTCATTTATTTAGCACTTTAAACTTTGCAAAACACTTTCAATGCTTCCCCTTCCCCCCATCCCAATTCTCAAAACCTCACTATGAAGTAGACACAATGGATATTATTAGTTCCATTTCATAGATGAGGAAGATGAGATTCAAAGAATTTAAATTAGTTTGCCTGTGGTCTCACCGTGACAGACAGGTTTTGAACCTAGATCTTCCTGACTTTTTTTTTTTAATTTGAATGTTTTTATTTCATTAATTAATTTAGAATATTTTCCCATGGTTACATGATTCATGCTCTTTCTCTCCCCTCCTTCCACTCTCCTCCCATAGCCAATGAGCAATTCCACTGGGTTTTACGTGTGTCATTGATCAGGTCTTCCTGATTTCTGATCCAGGGCTCCCATCTCAAGGCCCTTCTCTCCCTCCAGTGAGCCATCTACCTGCCTCCTATGCTATTTTCTAGAAGAGATGGAAAGACTTTGGGTAAAAGGTGATATCAGTGGAGCCTTGAAGGTGCCAGGGAGTTCCT
This sequence comes from Monodelphis domestica, assembly GCF_027887165.1. NCBI lineage: Eukaryota > Metazoa > Chordata > Mammalia > Didelphimorphia > Didelphidae > Monodelphis > Monodelphis domestica. The sequence continues at coordinate 17,322,118 of NC_077234.1, forward strand.
GAGGCAGAGATGAATCACAGGTGATTCTGAATTTATGAGAATTTTTCAGGGGATTCAGAAAGTCCAACCAATTAATCTGTTTTTAATAATCACCTACTATGTACAAGACACTGGAAATACAAAGACAAACTGAAAGTCCTTGGCCGCAGGGAGTTTACACTTTATTAAAATCCAAATGCCTTTTAGAATCTTAATAAGCAAGATCCTCACTAAGAATCCTCATACTTGTCATGATGTCAAAGTTTGGGTTATACAGATTTCCTCCATCTCTACCTGCTCAATACTGTCACTCTGAGGCCCAGTTGTGACATATACCATTGTCATACTTCTTAAGCAAGATGTCTAGATTGTTGTGATTGATTGTATGCTGAGAGGCAGTGTGATACCGTGTCACAAACAGCAGATCTAGGACCAGAGACTGCTTGGGTGGTACAGTATGGAATCCTGGGCTTGGAGTTAGGAATTTCTCAGTTTAAGTCTGTTTCCAGACACTTAATAGTTGTGTGGCCCTGGGCAAATAATTTTTCTTTGTCCTCAGTTTGCTCAACTGTAAAATAAGATTTTTGTAAGGATCAAATGAAACAATGTTTGTTTTTTAAAGGCATTTAGCACAAAACCTGGCATATACTTTTTAAAAAATAAATGCTTAGGGGGCATCTGGGTGGCACAGTGGATTGAGAGTGAGGGGCCTAGAGATGGGAGGTCCTAGATTCAAATCTGGCCTCAGATACTTTCTAACTGTGTGACCCTGGGTAAGTCACTTAACCCAATTGCTTGCCTAGCTCGTACTGCTCTTCTGCCTTGGAACCAGTACACAATATTGATTCTAAGACAGAAGGTAAGGGTGATAATAAACAGATAATTGCCTTTCTCTCTCTCTTCTCTTTCTATCACAGGACCTGGGTTCACATTCTAGCTTTGCTCTTTTCTACCTATGTGACTTTGGACAAGTCATTTCTCTTCATAGGCTAGCAAATCAAAGAGGCTGGGGTAGTTAATTCCTTCCAGTTCAACCATTCTATCCCATTGATTTTTGGCATCTAGGCATTCAGAACACTTGGTGAATCTGTGGCTTACCTGGAATTCTTGCTATAATCTCTCTTCTGTCTGTGCTGGCCTCTGGATGACCACTTTCTTCTTGCAGCTGCAGTTGCCCAGATATGCAGTGTTTGCTTGCAAGGACTAGTCGATGGCCAAAGGCCAGGTCTCTAGGACTGTTCTGCTAGTGTCACCTCCCTGAGGCATTGCTCCCTCTTCAGAACCATGAGCTGTTACTTAGCACCACCTGGTCCCCATGAAATTTTCTTCATTAAGATGACGTTGCCCAAAGCATCATCTTATTGTTGGAGAAGATAGTGTGGCAATGGAAGCATTTGGGGATTTATGGGATGTCCAGATCTTAAAAGTGGAAGAGACCTCAGGGATAAACTAGTCATCTATCCTCCCTCCTCATTTCACAGAAAAGCAAACTGAGCCCCAGCTTAATTTGTTCAAGATCATACATTTGGTCAATGACAAAACCTGAACTAGGAGCTACAGTGGAAAGGATGTCCAGGTAATTCTTGTCTACTGACTCCTAGTCTTTCCCTTCCACACTGGGGCTGTTCCATTCCATTCCACAAGTATTTATTAAATATTCACATGGTACAAAGTGCCAACAAAAATGCCCTTTGAATTCCAAGGGACTGATAGCAACCATTAAAAAAAAGTCCTTCCCTTCAGTCTTAGAATTGATACTAGGAAGTTTTCTACTCCAAGGCCGGAGAGTGATAAGGGGAAGGCAGAGTGACTTGCCCAGGTTCACAAAGATAGGAAGTGTCTGAGACCAGGTCCTTCCAACTCCAGGCCTGACACTCCACCCACTGTACTACCTAGTTGCCCCCAAGAGTTTTTTTTTCTTCAAAAGAACATAGCCCTTCAATCAATCAATCAAGAAACATTTATGAAGCACCTATTTGTTTGGGGTCATCCCTACTCACCAAGAGCTTACACTCTAACAGGTGCGATAACAAGGGCTTGTACAGGATGTCCTAAAAGCTGTTGAAGTTGTCAATGGCACTAAGACTTTGGGGACACTCTGAATAAATAGGTACTGAATAAATATAAAGAGAAGAAATATGAAGAAATACAAAGCAGGCAGGAAAGAGGGCTGTAGCAGCTGGGAGGACCTGAAAGAGCCCTTCTCAGAATCATCTTCTTAAATAATGGAAGGAAATGCTATTTTAGGTAGAAGTTAATGAAAGTAAGCAACTTCCTCCTTCCCTCTTCTCTCATCCAACTTCACGGAGTTCTTGAAATTATTTCCTGGATTCTAGCCCTCAGGTTAAGAACCTTTGATGCTGGAGATGTTGCTTGAGTTCTGCTTTGAATAAAGGGAGGTATTCTATGAAACTCATTTGTAAGAGAATGGGGGGAGAGGGGATATTGAACATAGGAGGAGGGACTTGCTTACTTGTTCCTAAAGAATTGTCAAATGAGAGGCTAAATAGCATGGCCTTTCCTGGAAAGATATTCCAGGGACATACTATTAATAAGAATTGGGGGAAGCAGGTGGTACAGAGGATAGAATGTTGGGCCAGGAGTCAGTAAGTCTTCAATTCATTTTTAGCTTCAGATACTTCCTAGCTGTGTGACCCTGGGCAAGTCACTTAACCACTACCTGCCTCAGTTTACTCATCTGAAAAATGAGGATACTAGAAGTACCTGCCTCCCTAGGGTTGTTGCAAGGATCAGATGAGATAAAATACATAAAGTGTTTTGAGAATTTTGAAGTGTTATATAATATTAACTAATATCATTAACAAAATTGGGTTAAGGATGTTTTGAGATTTTAATATGTTAAAAATATGGTAAAAAAAAACTTTTCTAGATGTCAGTGGTGAACCATTGGGCAGTGGTTATAAAATGCCAGAGTTTGGTCAACTTGAGATGGAAGCAATCTGAGAGGGGCTCCAGTCACAGTGACAACCAGTACTAACAACTGTATATATACTTCTATAGGGTATGCCAAGTGTTTTCCACATATCGTGGCATTCTGTTCTCATAAGTGTTCTATCAGGCAGTGTGATATAGTGGATAGAGACATGGCCTCTCACCCACTCTGATTGTGTAACCTGGAGTAGGTCACCTAACATCTCAGAGCCCTAGGTAACCCTCGAAGACTCTGAACTTTTTACATAGGAAGTGCTGGCTCGCACTAGGGGAAAGATTTTCCTCATTTGGTGTTCTGATCCCTAAGAAACTCATGAGGCATCTGATTGTTATTATCCCTATTTTATATGTAGGGAAACATACATACATATACATACCCCTTACATGTACACACATGTATATGCATGGGTACATGCATAACTATATTTCAATATTGATGGTTTTTTAATTCTATGTATTTTATTTTAAAATGTTAACTTTCTAATTTTTTTATTTAAAAAATTAAAAATGATCCTGAGAAAGGGTTCAGACTGCCAGAAGGACCTATGATACACACACAAACACAAGAATAAGGACTTGTGCTTTAAGCCAAATCAAGGTCACATGTGCAAAAAACTACAAGAAATATTTATTTCTGAAGGCAAAGGAAGTCTCCCAGACTTTAGGAAGTTATTTTAAAGTAAAATAGGAAGGAAAAAGGGCTATCTGCAGAAAAATGCACTGTCTTATTTTAAAAAATGTTAGGGGGTAGCTGGGTGGCTCAGTGGATTGAGAGCCAGATGGAAGTTCCTATGTTCAATCTGGGCAAGTCACTTGACCCCCATTGCCTAGCTCTTACCACTCTCCTGCCTTGGAACCAATGTACAGTTTTGATTCCAAGATGGAAGGTCAGGGTTTATAAAAAACCAAACCAAAACACCTATTTTCATGTGTTCTTGAGACACACACTTCTGGGTGGAAAGCTCCAAGATGAGGCCCTGAATTTCCATAAGCATGCGTTTTGAGATTAGACAGCCTATGAAATTTAGGCCACTAGCTATATTTTAATCCTGCCGTGGGAGATTTGTCAGGTTTGGTGGGTCTAATTATTTGCTGAGTGTCTGTCAACATGCCTGGTAGTCAAAGCTGCTTGAATGATTTAAAGCTGGTTTTTTTAATGGAATCTTAAGCAGAACCTACAAGGAAGACGCACAAGTCTTAGGCCTTTTTCATATTCCCCTGATGCACCTGGGTTCATTCAAACTATCCTCAGTTTTCTCATCTATGTACTTGACTCTACCTATTTCATTGAGAGGTAACGGGTAGATTGTGCATTTCTTGATGGAAGAGATTGTTTCATTTTAAAAATAGTATTCACCAAACCCAATTAAAAAGTTTGGTGCTTAGTTGGTGTTTAATGGATGCTTTCCCACTGATTTAAATTGCCTAAATGCCCTCCAATAAAAGAGCAATAGTTGACATTATAGTGCTTGAAGATTTAGAAAATAATTAATTTGATCCTAAGAGATGATCCTGCCAGGTAGGTAGCTGCAAGTATTATTCCCTCTCCCCCCTTTTTATAGATATGGAAACTGAGGCAACATGTACCTTGCTAAAAAAGTGCACACCAAAATGGGAAAGGACCTGTTTGTACAAAAATATTTATAGCTGTTCTTTTTTGTGGTGACAAAGAATTGGAAATTAAAGGGATGTCCTCTAGTTGGGAGATGGCTGAACAAAATGAGGTATATGGTGGCAATGGAATACTATTAAGGAATGATGAACAGGATGGCTTCAGAAAGTGCTGGAAAGACCTACATGAAATGATATGGAGTGAAATAAGCAGAACCAGGTGAACATTATACCCAGTAATTGAAATATTGTGGAATGATCAAATGTGATACAATTGGCTACTTAGAGCAATACAATGATCCAGGATGATTCTGAGGGTCTTCTGAAAGAGAAGGCTACCTGCATTTAGATAAAGACCTGTGGGAATAGAAATGCAGATGAAAACATTTGATTTATCACCTGTTTATTTGTATATATGATAAGGGGTTTTGGTTTTATAAGATTATTCACTTCCAAAAATGAACAAGATAGAATGTTTTGTGGGATAATACATGCATAATGCAGATCAAATTGCTTGTCAGCTCTGGGAGAGGGTTGGGAAGAAGGGAGGGAGACAACATGAATCATATAACTTTGGAAAACATAGGTGGAGATTTGTTATTAAAATAAAGATAACACATAAAAAAGTATACACCAGCAATGAAAGGTCTCTGCTTCATTCTGTTTCTCATTCATGAGGCTCAACATTAATAAATGGAGAGTCTAATAGAGGTATTTTCTTTTTGCTTCTTATCTTCAACTTGTTCTATTTCTTTGCCTGGTTAGAAGACTAGGAGTCCATGATAAGCCAAGGATTTGATCACTTTGCCATTTGGTTTCTGTACCTTGGAGAGAGGCACTGGGCTTGACTCTGTCACTGAAAGTAAAGAACGGGAACTAAAACAATGGCTGTCCTTCTAGAGAATGGAAGGAAATGATTAGTGAAGCATTCTCTTTCCGGTCTTTAGAACCACTGTTCTTTGGCTGTCTCTTACAAGCTTACAAGCTATTTTCTCAGAATTATGCAGTGGAATTGGAATCTCTCCCTCACTTGAAATGCATATACAGACAAGTACATATATTTGCATATATACATACACATATGAGTAACTGGAAAATCAAGAGAGTTGTAGAGATTCTTCTTAATAGGCATAAATGGCATTCAATGTAATTCAGACCCCATTAAATGCCGAATACATCCTAGGCACAGTGTTAATGGGATTGGGAACTCAAAGACAAAAAATAAATAATCTCTTCTCTCAATAATAAAGTTACATTCTTTGGTGAAATAGAAGAGTAAACTGGTGAAAACTATTACTTGTTCTTTGGCTTGTGACTAGAGAGCAGCTACAGAAATCTGAAACTGCTTGGTGGTAATGGAGGTAGAAATGAGAAATGCTGAGGGAATGCCACACAGGGATGCTGGTATACAGGGGATACTAGTACACAAAGGACTGCTCTGGAGTTTGTTCTGAGGTCTGCCTATTGATCCCTAATGATGGTTGATGGATCAATCTATTTCCTAACTTCCTTTCTCCCTTACTCCCTCCCTTAACCAACCCTCTCCACCTAGTTCTTCTTGAAGCCTTTGGCTCTTTCCCTCCCTCCTGAGTGAACTATAAAGATACTCTAGTTGCTTTCTCAGTCAAGGGGTTTATTGGGAATACAGGATGGTAAACTGAGGTAAGAGGGATGAGGATTTCCCTAAACTACGGGGATAATTTTAGAAAGGTTTGAGGAAGTATTCCAGTCACAAACTGTGACTCTGAGACAGTTAGGGAGATGGAGGACAAAAGCAGTTCGAAATCTTCTTTCTTTTTCTTCACAAATCAGCCAGTTCTCTCAGCTTAAGCCCAGAAAGAAACAAAGTTCAAAATCTCTCCTTTTCTCCTGGCCAGCTCAATTCTCCTATAGATCACCAACTCAAAAGCTTCTCCCCTGGTCAGCTTCCACTGCTCAGAGCCAGAGAGCCAGACACCCAGTCCCAAAAGCCAAGTTTCTCTTCTCAGTGTCAACTTCAACTGCTCAGAGTCAGAGAAACCCCCCAAACCAGTCAGCCTCACAAAGGTCTTGCAGCCAGCTTCAAACCTCCAGGGAGAGAGAGTGACTTCCAGTCAGAGACAAAGTCTCCTCCCCCTGTCAGCTCAAACTGCCAACAACTGGGAATATTCCATTGGAACCCTGGTTCTTGCATCTTGGTCCACAAGTCCTATAAAACCTCTCTCTCTTCATGTCTCTATCACATTGGGAAGGAGGAAGAAAAATATGTAGAGATAGGAACTGGAACTGTGATTTTCCCCAAGAGAGGGAACTGCCTGGTAAGGAAATTCCTTCTATCAAAGCAGATCAATGGCTTGTTTTCAGGCCTTCATGTTCAAGAGTCTTAAGGCAGTTTTCAGATTTAAAGATTTTGTTGTTGTTATTGAGTCATTGTACCATGGCCCAGGCAGGTCACCTATGAAACCTGAGAAGCCTAAGAAAAGCTTCATGTTTGCCAAAGTCTTAGGCTTTGAAGTTTCAACACTTTGGCTGAAGTTAGGAGATAGAACACCCTAACTAACAATTCTCAGAAATTCAGATACTTGTGTTGTTTTTCAGTCATGTCTGACTCTTGGCAAATACACTGGAGTGGCTTGCCATTTCCTTTTCCAGCCCATTTTATATATGAAGAAACTGAGGCCAGGAGGGGTAAGTGACTTACCTAGGGTCCCATGGTATGTGTCTGAGGCCAGATTTGAACTCATCTTCCTGACTTCAGGCCTGTACTCTATCTACTGCACCACCTAGCTGCCCTCTATTAACAATTTTGGGGATACTCTATGTAGAAAAAAATAACTAATTTTAGAAAAGGGTGAGGGTAGGTAACCGTGGATCCAGAAAAGTATCTATTTCAGAGGTGCTAGCAGATATACATTTTCCAGGAAAAAGGGGTTTGCAAAAACAAGAAAGTGAGGAGTGTGAGCCTTCCTTGGTGGGGGGAGGGCAGGAAGCACAAGCAAAACTTGGGAGGGGGGGGGGCAGGAAGCACAGGCAAAGCCAAGCAACAGAGGCATGACCATGCATAGGAAACAGCAACCAAGTTCATTAATGAAAGGTTGAGCTCTCAGGAGGAGAATTCACAGCCTGTTTCTGCTAATCTGTACCATGATTGCCAGCATCCATCTCTTCCTAATACAGCCAAAGATGCAGGATTTGCTAACTTAGAAGACCAGGTTCCTCCTGAACACTGCTTGTCTTACAAGGTTCTTCTACTTATATCAGCCTAATGAGACAGACTCATCAATCAGGTGCTTCCATTTTGTATTCTGTAGCTTAAAAAGTGTTAAATGACCCTTAAGGTTCCTTCCCAAGACATTCTGTAATTAAGCTCTAATATAATGAGAAGCGGATGAGTCAGGGGAGCGATGCTTAGCTGGAGAGGAGCCGCCATCCGAGAAGAGAGACACTTCTTCTAGATGGAGGAAAGGACCCTTCACTTGATGAGGTAATGGTTCTTATTATATGAGTACTGAGAGGGTCACCTCCAGCACAAAGGCGACAGCCTTCAGCAAGGTTTCAAGCTATCAGCAGGTTGGCAGAGCCTAGAAACCCATGGCAGCCACCATCAGCTCTGTCACCCATTCAGCCAGGGGCACCAACATGCTTCAGTTTATGGCAGAAGTTCTGGTCACTTGCCATTTCCTGTGTAATCTTGGGAGGTGATTATGCTTTTCCTCTGCAGTGTTGGGTCTGAGCCAGAGGTCTGGCCATTGGCCAATGGGTTTATGGTAGGTTCATCAATTACTATTGATGGCCACTTTTCAGTTTTTAGCTAAGACACCTTTGCCTCAGTGCTGCATGGCCCATTGGAGTCAGCACCTCAGGGACCTGCTTCCTTCCCCACTGGTCAGAAGACACCAGGCTGTTGACTGGCTAAAACTCGTGGGCAATGACCAGTGATGGGTATGAAGATCCAAATGGTCTGACATGTACATTGCTTAGAGAAGGCACAGAAACAGTGAACCTGAGCACTAGCCTGTAGGAGTGATGGGTCTATTCTGGCAATAAAGGGAGGCCACAGATCAGAGGATGGAAAGGTCCTTCAGCACAGAAACCAAAGAGGGATCGGTGAGAGACTAGATAATTGGTTTAATTTTGTTAAATGGAGTAGTAAGAGATTCCAAATGATGCAGAGACCCAAATATAGTCTGGACAACTTTAAGAGACATATCTCAAAAGGGATAGGCATGTATATGTGTGTATATATGTGAATACATACACATATACACACAGAATACATGTATGTATATATGCGCTCAGATCTCTCTCTCTGTTATCTATAAAACCTATTTTCAGGGACTACCTCCCAATATGAATCATATGTGTGGCAACTCCTTCCAGGTTCAAAATATTCTATGAGTTCTCCCTCCTAAAATTTTACTTTCTGAGTTTCAATTGGTATGTTTACCATCAAGCAGCTAGTAGACACAAGGCTGGCACAGTGGATACAACACCAATCCTGGAGGCAGGAAGATCTGAGTTTAAATCTGGCCTCAGTCACTTATTGGCCCTGACCCTGGGCAAGTCACTTAACTGGTTTGCCTCAGTTTCCTCATCTGTGTCTATGAGCTGTTTAATGGTAAGCACACCAAAAAGTAAAGGTCATACTCAAACTTTATATAAACCATATCTAGAGGAGAAAAGGAACAACCTCTGTTCTGACAAATGTGGTATTTGATCTGGAGATGAGAGGGCTATAAGGTGGCCTAATAGTTTTCAAGGAAATGAGAAGTCTATATGGAGGTTGATGTCCAACTGTTCCTTGTTTCTTTGAAGAACAGATAAAAGAGGGAACAGGATTAATTTGAATGAAGAATTCATTTAGAATATCTTGACTAGAAGGGACCTTGCTCTTCCCTGCAGCTCTGCCAAGATGACTGCTCTGACTACATCTCAGAGAGGGGTGGGCTGGATGGCATTTCAAGGTTGGGTATTGGGGAAGGGAAGGGGCCATATATGCTCCTTAAATACCTCTGCCAAGTGTACTGTATCCTGGCTGTGAAACTCTGGTGGCCTGCTAGGATCAGTTCTTGGACACTAGTCAAGTCTGCTTCACAAAGGCAGTGTAGATGGGATGTAGGCTGTGTACCCCAAAGTTACCTTTTGATCCCCAGGGTAGTAGATGGTCCACCTTGGGCTGTTTGCAGAGTTCAGACATTTCTCATAAAAATCTGTTTGCAGTTCTAGTCAGACTTACTCAGCAGACTCTTCTTGAACTTAGTGGAAGGGTTTTGAAATATTTGATATTTAGGCACAAAGGCTTGTCATGGGAAATGTGACCTTTCATTTGGTTCTATTTTCTTAACTAAGCCCTAAAGCAGATGGAGTATTAGTTGCTAAGAGCCCAGGCAGATTGTGGTGTTTTTCCTGTTCCAGTTAGAGAGTTAACCTTGCCTTGGATAATGTGATTCTCCACCCCCAGCTTCCCTATTGCCCTTCTTTTCCCTCTTTCCCCCATCTCAAGTCAGTTTTCTATCCCACATTGCTAAAGTATCCCTGCATTGGACTTTTGTTAGGTAGCCCAGCTGATAGAGGAATTAGAAAAGATCATTTAAAACCCTGATTGTCTAGATGGTAGAAGAAAATGCAAATAGTGATGCTTGTGATACTGGAAGAAAATGAAGATTAATTATTGGGCTTCCTTGATCTTTCCTCTCTCTATGATATGTGTACCCCTCCCTTCCCTCCATTTTATTTGTTCAGATTTATGGAAGGTACAACCCATTAGCTTGAGATGCCTTTTAGCAGCATGGCCTATATATCTTAGCAAGGCTATATATAGGTTGCTTTTCATGGTTCCAACAAACCACTTTCATTCTAACTCCAGTCTAGAATTGCTGACACACAGAACCATCCATTATCTATGAGGGTGCTATGCTCTGAACCATTATTTACAGTTAGGGACCATTAATGTCATTAGGTAAATGTGACTTGAAAAAAGAAGCATTTAGTGTGGTCTGGGAAGGATAAAGGAGTGACAGTAGTTTACAGAAATAAATTTGTTGTAGGGAGATAAATTCATGATGTTAGTCTGTACAAATGTTTCAAGACTTTGATGATGCCCAAAGTAGTTCAGATTTTGAAAGAAAAGATAAATGCTTAGCAGGGCATGTCTCACTCTCCAGCAAAAGGCTTTTGTGATTGGGATTGAAAGGTTGAATAGTCTTTACAATATAGGGCTTCACATACCCCCCACCCTTTCTTTTGTTAAATTATTATTCAAAGAACCCATACTTAAAGTCCTAACATCTGGGTTTGACTTCTAGCCTTTACATTTTTTGATTAATTATGTAGCATAATTTCCAACCACAGGAACCCAAATGATAAACTAAGTTTCCAAGCCATAAAGAAATAAGTTTATTGGGAGATGACCAGTCCCATAATAAAGCCTGACTTCTGGTCAAAATCAAAAGACCCTGAGCACTGTAAGAGACCTTCCTATATACCCCCAAGGAATTAGACAACTTTTATAGCAGTGCAAAAATGATCCAAGACAGTGATAAAAATAGAGATGTGGATTAGTTGAAGTAAACAGGAACTACTTCTCATTGGTAGAAGTCACTTGCTAGACAAGGGAGGAGTAGGGGAGCCTGAACCCTACTTTCTAAGACTGATGATGTCGAGGATGATGTATACTAAGATGACCAGGGTAAGGAGGAGGTGCCAGGCTCCCAAGAGGGGCAAAAGCATGATGATGTATACTAGGGTGTATACAAAGGTGAAGGGGTGTCACCACGCTTCCAACCTAGGCAAAAGCCTCTCTAGTGAAAGCCAAGTCACAATTTCAAGACCACGATTTCTGAGGGGGCATGATATAGCAATTTTGAAGGCTAAGGCTAAAACTAAAGCCTATGCCAACAATGATTAACTATATTCAAGAAGTTATCTTACTTTAAAACTTGTACTAAAATAATCATAAAAGGCCTACTAAGATCACCACTTATGCTAACATTATTTAACTATCTTGGAATTACAATTATGATTATCTAAAGACTACTGCTAACATTAAAATTTAATCCTCATATAAAGGGGCAGGGGGTTTTCCTCTCACAGTTATGTGAGATTGGATAAACTTCCAAAGGGGGGTTAAGTCAATCGCTGTGTCTGTAAAGTGGAGATTATAATACTTGCTCCACAAAACAGGGTTGTTGTGAAAATCAAATGCTAAGATACTGATGTAAAAACACAAGGAATAAACAAAAACAAGATACATTTTTTAAAAAAATTAAAAAGGAATGTAAGCTATTATTTCTTTTCTAATAATAGAAAATACAAAAGAAAAATAAGCATATTCTTTTTAGGAACCACATTCCCTAAAAGCCCGGGCAGAGCACTGTAGATGAAAATGATGCCCAAACTTAGATTCTGGTTGAAGAGGAGCATTTGTAACATGAGAATGATGTCCAAATTTGGGTACTGTCTGGAAGGAAGGTTTTCTAATATGCCTCATGGGAAGGTTAGTGTGAACTTTCAAGACAAAGATGAGTTATAGGAAGATGTGAGCAGGGCATCAAAAGAGACAAAAGAAGAAGGATACTGAGCCTGGAAACTGGTGTTGCTGTTTCTAACTTCTGCTCCAACCAATGGGAAGCTTTTTCTATTTCAGAGGAATCAGCTAGTGAGGTCCCCTCACCTGTAGTTCCTTGTCTGAGAAGTTAGAGTTGCAAGACTTCAATGCTTTGACAGATGCTGAGCTGAGATGCAACCATTTTTAGACCTGGAGTCCTCTGGGAATTTTTTGATGGACAAATTGCTTACACCTCTTCACCCTCCCTGAATCCTACTTACCTGTTTTTTTTGGGGGGGGGGATTTTTGAGGGGGTGGGATTTTCTTGTGTGCTTTTGTTTTTCTCCTCACTTATGATCCTGGACTGACAAGCCAGTTTGGGGCACAGAATGGAAAGAATTCATAACCTGTAGTCATTGGAATTTTGAGCAGTTGTGGTTTGGAAAATATATGGTGAAAATGTGCTCTTATTCTGCTCTCTTGGTGTTGTCTTCCATTCTATTTTAGGAAATGACCCATTTACTTTTTTTGGATATCATGTGTTTAAGTAATTGTGATATTATCAATGTTGGATACATCATTCACAAATTCTGAATGAAAAAAAAAACTCATAAGGAACCTAACCTGGGGGCCATGAACTTATTGGCATTTTTTTTTGTTAACTATATTTCAGCATAATTAGTTTCCTTTGTAATCCTCTGCATTTTATTTTATGCATTTAAGAACATTTTTCTGAGGAGTCTTTAGGTTTTGCCAGATGGCCAAGAATTCCTGTTCTGTCATTTAGTAGATAATATTTGGGAATTGGTGTGACCAAATAATTCATCATTGCCAGCCTAAATGGGTATTGAGTGACAATTTAGTTTTCCAGGCTTGACTAGACAATTGACATCCAGTGGAGAGAATGTTGAGTTTGGAAAACATGAGTCTGAATTCTCTCTGGCATGTTTTTGTTTGTGAGAACACAGAAATAAGAACTATTTGTTTTATTTTTTTGTATTTGTTCCTTGTTTCTCCCCTTCTCCCCTATTTCTGTGCTTGGAAGTGGTAATAAACACTTGTTTATTTATTGACTTAAGCTAGTAACATTCTTTTAACATTAGTTTGCTCTTCTGTAAAATGGGAATTGTAATAGCACCAATCTCAAAGTGTTGTCAGGATCAAATCAGAGAATATATATTTTTTGAAACTCTAACTCCAATATATGAAAGCTATTGTTATTATTTTTAAGCTGTCACTCCAAAACATGCTTAAATTCTTTAGCTAGACCTGCCAGATCTAGAACTCAAACAGTACTTGAGAATCCAGGATCACTTCCTCACTAGAATGGATCATGGGATGAAGATTTCTTATCAATATTAAATTAAAGCAAGCCTTGTTCTTTATGCTAATTGAATACTTTTGATTTTGAATACAAAATCAATTGGCAATTCTCTAGTAACTTCACCACGCTTTCACTTTCCTGTTCTCAAACAAGACAAGGTTTTTACTTTCACCTTCATTTTTTAACAGAAAAACCAGATTTTTGACTGTTATAACTCAAGTATCTTGTCCAGTTATCCCTTGGCAGAAAAGATCTTTAGAATAGTACATTGGGACATCTCCTGTTGGTAGCAGTTCAATCAGATGAGTCAAAAATGTTCTTGCTGCAAAAGACAGCCTGACAATATTGAATGGAAGGACACAAGGGCTCATGTTGAATGTTATAATTTCCTGCGTACAAGACCAAAGGCATCCTTATTCAGAGTAGGAATTCCCACTGACATCAGTGAAAGATCATAGCCTGTTACAGTCAATCCTTCTATAGCTTAGCCTTAATCCATGAGCTGAAAACAGTACCTAAGTCAAATGAAGAATTTACCTTGGTTATTTAAGGACTGTGGGAAGGCTTCAAATGGTAGAATTTGCAAAGGACTCCCCGAGTCTGGGATTTCCAAAAAATTCATTCTTGGGAGAGATGTAATTTACATCACTGAATTTCTGTTCTCTGCACTTTCCCAAGGCATCCCCTATCTGGGTGTGCTTTGGAAATCTCCTTATACCTTTGATAACTGGGATACTCATTCTCTTGAGGAGAAATGTCCTGGTTATGATAGTATTCCTTATGTGGAACCGAAGTCTGTCTCGCTATAATTTCTACTCACTGGGAAACTGGGCTGTGACCTGTTGGCATTCCATCTCAAGGGCAAATAGATGGTATAGCGAATGGATCACCAGGCCTAGAGCTAGGAAGATTCATCTTCCCGAGTTCAATTCTGGCCTCAGACACTTCCTAACTGTGTGACCCTGGGCAAGTCACTTAAACCTGTTGGTCTCAGTTTCCTCATCCATCTAATGAACGGGAGAAGGAAATGACAAGATGCTCCAGTTTAGCTTTGACAAGAAAACCTCAAATGGAGTCACAAAGAGTCAGACATGACTACAAATGACTGAACAACAATAATTATAACTCAAATCATTATTTAAAGTAACAAATCAGCCAGTCAATCTGTGAATGAACTTTACAAGAAGAATATCTGGGTAGCAGCTAGGTGGCTCAGTGGATTTACTTCCATATTTGAATTCAGGACCTTTCATCTCTAGACCTGTCTTAGATACTTCCCAGCTTTGTGGCTGTGGACAAATCACAGTCCCAATTGCCTAACCCTTTCTACTCTTCTCCCTTGGAACCAATATTTAGTATCGATTCTAAGATGGAAGGTAAGGGATTAAAAAAAAAAAGAATATCTGGGTGGAAGACTACCACTGTAGTTTTGTGTGTGTGTGTTTTTTTTTTTTTGAGGACTGAGTTAACAGACTCTTAATCCCCCAATTCAATGAAGTTAATTATGTGAATAGACTATTGAACTAATTTTTTTTTGTATTTAGCTGCTATTTACCACATCAGTCCATCTTAAAATGTGGATCTGATGCTCCCTTACTCAAGTAGCATAAATAGCTCCCTATTGCCATTCGAATTGAATGCTAAACAATCTGGCTCTAGCCTATGTTTTCAGAATGATTACACCATTATTCCTCCTCACATGCTCTAGGTTTCAGCCCATCTACAACATTCCATTTTCTGTCCCTTTGCCTCTGAACACTGTTCTCCCTGCCTGGAATGCTCTCATTTTCCACCTTGGTCTCTTGAAACCTCTACCTTTTTCCAAGGCTTGACTAACTTGCCCCCTCCTATGAGAGAATTTGCCCCAATCTGCCAACTTTTACAGCTTCCTTTTCCCTCACCACCTTTAAAATGGGTTTGGATATATTTTGAATTTACTTGTGGTTACTGTGATGTTTTTTCCAGTAAAATAAAAGCTCTCCAAGTGCAGGGACAATCTCATTTGGGTCTTCCTACCCCCAACATGCACAATAATGCCTGGCACACAGCAGATGTTTAAAAAACCCCAACTCTTATCTTCCAATTTAGAATCAATATTAAGTATTGGTTCCAAGGCAGAAGAGCTGTAAGGGCTAGGCAGTGGGGGTCAAGTGACTTGCCCAACCTCATACATGTAGGAAGTGTCTGATGCCAGGTTTGAACCCAGGACCTCCCATCTCCAGGTCTGTCTCTCAATCCAATTAGACACCCCGCTGCCCCAAACACAGAAGACATTTAATGAATGTTTCTTGAATTGAAGTGAATTGGAAGTGGGCCAGCTAAGTAGACTGGGGATGCTTCCAGACATAGCAAAAGGCTGCACAATGAGACAATTCAGAGACAGAATGTGGTATACACACATATGCATATATACATACACATATGTACATATATATATATATATATATATATATATATATATATATACCCATTTTGCAGATGAAGAAATTGAGGCTCAGAGAGATTGAATGATAAATTAATAGGCTAGAAAATCTGAATACATTTTTACTTATATGGGACCCAGAAATACAGATTCCTGCAAGATCTTAATGAAGGAGTATACCCAATGAATATGAGATCATTCACTATATTATAGTTAATAAGTGAGAGTTTACAGCAGCAGTTCTCAAAATGTAGTCTGGAATTTGCTAATAATAGCAATGCAATGACCCAGGACAATTATGAAGGACTTAGGAGAAAGATGCTCTCCACATCCAGAGAAAGAACTGTGGGAGCAGAAATGCAGAAGAAAATATAGGATTTATCACTTGTTTATATGGGTTTAGGATGCGGGGTTTTGGTTTTAAAAGATGACTACAACAAAAAATGAACTCTATGAAAATAGGTTTTGAGAGCCAATACATATATAACCCAGTGGAATTGCTTGCCAGCTCTGGGAGGGGGCGGGGAGGAAAAAGGGGAGGGAGGCAATATGAAAATGGAAAAGAAAATATTTAAAAATAAATAAAAAGAAAAAAATAAAAATGGAAATGAGAAGGTTAAAAAAATAGGTGGCTCAGTATATAGAGAGCCAGGCCTGGAGATGGGAGGTCCTGGGTTCAAAATAGGTCTTAGACACTGCCTAGCTGTGCTACCCTGGTCTAGTCACTTAACCCCCATTGCCTAGCCCTTACTACTCTTCTGCCTTGGAACCAGTACAGAGTATTGATTACAAAATGGAAGGTAAGCATTTAAAAAGTGTTTAAAAATGTAGTCTGAAGACTTCTGGAGGTTCCCAGGATCCTTTTGGGCGATCCATCAGATCAATCTTTTTTCATGATAATACTAAGATATTTTACTTTTTAATATGGCAAATATTAATAGATTTAAAACACATAAAAGCTTTTTGGTATTCTTGATTTTTTAATGTGTGAAGGACTTTGGGGGCAGGTAGGTAGCTCAGTGGATCTAGAGCCAAACCAAGAGGGTGATCCTGGGTTCAAATGTGACTCAGACATTTCCTAGCTCTGTAACACTGGGCAAGTCACTTAATCCCAATGTCTAGCCCTTACTTCTCTTCTGCCCTGGAACCAGTACACGGTATTGATTCTAAGCCAGAAGATAGGGTTTTAAAAAATGAAGTATTTGGTTGAATGACTGACCATCTCCTCAGTTAGATTCTAAGCCCTAGGACTAGGGCTGGGGCCATTTGTTTCTATATTTTCAGTGACTGGCAATGTCTCTCACACATGCTCACACTAATGCTCATTAATAATGACAACTTCAACATCTGGTGGCAGAAGGAAGCAAACACATATCAGGTTACCTTAGAACCACCATACAGCAAGATCAGCAGGGGAAAAACTAGTGTAGAAAACTGTTGAATACATGCCTTGAAAGAATGTTTTTAAAAGCAGATACAAAAACAACAAAACAGAGATGGAAGGCTGAGGGACTTCCATCATGGGTTTCTTCTTCTGAAGAAAAGAGTTTAAATTGGAAGAGACATCCCAGGATCTCACATCTGGCTTTTTTTCTTTTATATGTGAATGGAAGAGTGCCCTCTCCCCCTCCAAAAAAAGATATCTTCAGTTATCAAGAAGAAAGATGCTTCTGTTGGGTGTGTTTTTCTCATCTCAAGAAGAGTGATTAATTGGAACAAGATCAAGTCAATTTGGCCCATTCACTTGTTTTTTGAAAGAAGTTTGTAATTTCCTCTTTGGCCCTCACCTCTCCCCCTAACCTCATTGAATACATTTGGAATTCCACTGAAACCTCTGGTGTAGCTGGAGAAGCCAGGTCTCCAAAGAGGTGGGATTTGTTTCATTAACACTAGTTCACAAAAAGTAGCCCTGTTTATTCTCGTGCTAATGAATGCCTTTTGATGATAATGAGACTTTCCCCTCTTTCAGCCCTTTGTTCTTTATTTTGGATTGAATTAGAGAGTTTTCTCTTAGTTAAACTCTGAACTTCTACAATCACAGCCACTTGGCTAATTCAAGCTTTTATTGACTCCAACTTTCTCAGCCTTCCTACTCTTGTGTTTTGAAGGGCTGCAGAGTGGAGTACTGAACTCCACCCAATGCTTTCCTTTATAGAGGGCAGAAACTGGATTCTAAGCTTAATCAACCTGGCATCTGCTGCCCCATCTGGTTTTGGTTCCATGAGATACCCCAGGGGTCCCTTCCCTGACTCCTTTGGTATTTTGTCTCTTACCATCAGTTTTTAGGTTCCTCGAGGGAAGATTTTGTCCTTTTTATTAATTGTATCCCTAGCATTTCACACAGTGCCTGGCAGATAGTAGGTGCTTAATAAATTTTTATAGGATTGCATCTGAAATAAACTATTTAGGAAATGAGCTATAAATATTTCTTCTACAAATTAAACAAACTTTTCAGTAAAAATACTTTTTCACCAAAAAAAACATTTCTGGTCATCTGTTGTAACAGGTAGACAGACAGAAAAATGTGGGTTCTAATTTCACTGCTGACATTTAATAGCTGTATGACCTTGGACAAGAAATATAATTTCTATAATTCAGTTTTCTCTTCTGTAAAACGCAAGGGGTGGGTTCAATGGCCTTTAAAGTATTTTTTCTGAAAAAAATTTATTTTATAATTTTGTCATAATGTAAAATGACAAAATATAAAGGAATAGCAAAATATCAGTGATTAGTATTATCTTTGGAAGTTCTTATTCAATTTGTAGAAAACTAACAAGTTAGATGCATCCCAAACTCCTGAACCCTTCTACCATCTTGCCTCAAAACAAATTTATAAACCATATTGATATTTCAATTACCTCAGATTTCATTGATGTGGGAACTTCTTCTGATGAAAATCATACTCTCTTAACTCCTTACTCTATGAGTTAGTGAATTAGTATGGCCAAAGTGTACCTTCCTGTGAAGGTACATTTGGAAAGATAAATTAGTTCAAACTTATCTTGAAGTCTGCACATAAGAGACATGCAATAACACCAGATATGTACTCAAAACTTTCACTGTCTGATAGTACAGCCTTTAAGCATCCAGGGCCAGACTGTATCATGATAAGACACTGGGGTAGAACTTTAATGGAGAGGGGACCAAAATAGAGACATCAAACATTGATGAATTAATAGTGGAAATTCACTGAACACAAATATTCTACTACATTACATCCATTAAAAATGCCATAGTATTTGTCTTTGGACATGGTTGGTGCTTAACTAATCAAATCAACAAGAATTTATTATGTATCTACAGTGTTCTAAGCATCGTGCCAGATACCTGGGAGAAAGGCAAATATATGCATTGGTTAGTTGATTTATTTGATGCATGTGATGGAGTGCCAGGATTCTTAATAGGAGTACTTCTATTGTGGGTTTAAGTTCCAATTCTTATTAATACTCGTCCATGATTTTAGGTATTGTGTATGTATAAAAGAGTGGGAGAAATTTGTATTGGAAATTATTTTTGAATTTCCTTATTGAAACCTGCTGTGCTCCTCAGACTACTTAATTAAGGTCAAAGGAAGAGAAGGCAGCATGAAGAGAGGGGAAATAATAGATTTGGAGTTAAGGAACCTGGGCTTATGACCTACCTCTATAGTTCTACTAGTTGTATGAGCTTGGGGCGTGGGGATAGCCTCTCTAGGTCTCATTTTCTTCATCCATAAAATAGAAGGCTAACCTAGATGACTTCCAAGGTCTTCTTTATTTATGTCTATGATTCTAGAAAGTAGACTTGAAGTAGGAGTGAAGAGGAGCAGGGTATTTGGCTTTCCCTAATTCTTTTCCTGGTCTTTCTGAAATTATGCCACTGAGTTAAGTCTGTTTATTTGTGTGGTTTGTTCAGTATGTCCTCAGATCACAAATACTCACCCAAACTATTAAAAATGAATTTTGAAAAAAACCCCAACACCCTACATCTCACACTAACAAATTCTTTTTTGAAAACAAATGATAGCTTGAGAGAATAGTGTGCCATCTGTACATTTGCATGCAATCCTTGACAATTCTTAAGGCCAAGATTTCTATCCATTCTGAATTATCTTTATGCTGTCTGGTTTACCATGAAATGTTCCTTGGCTTCTACTTGTATTGCTTTACAATTGGATGTAGACCATGAAATTCTAAGATGACTGAACAAAAGAATATGATTTTTACTTTACTTGGGGAGAATTTAATTGATCCAAGAGTCAACAAATAATTGAAAAAAGTGCCATATCTGCGCACTAGGGATTTTTAAAAGTCATAAAGTAAATTAGAGATATTTTCTTGATAATGTTTTTAAAAGACTTAAAATCAGAGAGGCATAAAGATTTATCATTCATAAATTTCTAGTTATAATCTTGAATTCCTTATGACTCAGAATAAGAAAAAAACCTTCTTCAATATTATATTTAGAAATTGTTAGCAAAACAATTTTCACAAGGTTTTCTCAATGTTCTTGTTACATGGGTGACCAACCAACCACTCAAGAGAAGGGGATGCAAACAGAATGACTGGTCTTCTAAAAGAACCTACCTATGTGATTGCTGAGCTACTAACAATGAAAAATCATGGGGAATATGGGAAGGACTGCAGGATTGGAGAAATGCAAATGTTATCTTGATATTCAAATTTTTTAAAAAAGGAAGAGAATAGAGTTTGTAAGCTGAGACCAGTTATACCAGTGAACTTGAGTTTGGTATCTTACAAAATTTTAGAGTTATTAGCAAAGGAATGGTTAGCAAATATTTAGAAAAGAATATGGCAATCATGAAAAGTCATCATGGCTTCTTCAACAGGGCATAGTAGACTAACCTGAATCCTTGTTTTTGGCTAGTTTACTAGCCTCATGGATCATGGGAATGTTGTGGTTATGGAGTCATGTAGTTATATTTTAGAAAGACATTTGATACAACCCTTTATGCTATTGTCGTAGAAAAAAAATGGATCTGTGGGAACTAGATCATAGTATAGTTCTATAAATTTGGAAATGTAATGGCCAGTCTTATGGAAAGAGTTATAATCTCTAAGTATCATGGGAACAGAGTTCAAATCCTAACTCTGCCACTTACTATGTAACATTGGGTAAATCACTTAACCTCTCTGGGCCTCAGTTCCCTTACCTGTAAAATGAAGCTATTGGAGCAGATTATTGTTAAGGTCCCTCCCAGCTCTAAATAACTTACCCTAGTCAATAAAACAAGTATTTGTTAAGGGCCTACTATGTCTTCAGCAAAGAGATGCCTTAATATTTATTTGGAAGGAGGTCACTAGTGGAATGTTCCAGGGATCTATGCTTGACAATTTGTCTTTTATCATTTTTACCAATGACTCAAATAAATGCTTAGATGAAAAATTTGTCCAATTTTCCCAACAACTCAGATCTAAAATGTATAGTTTACTTTTTGGCTGTCATGAACCAAAGAAAATAAAATTCCAGTATGTTGGGATGACTCTAATTAGATGAACTGGGATGAGCCTTGCAGTTTGTTAAAAAAAAAAAAACACCCAACAACATCACCAATAAAGGCAGGCTAGATAGTAATTTTACTGGAAAAAAATACCTAAGGGTTTCAGTGATTAGCTAATCCAGTAAAAGTCAAAATACAGTATTGTAATAGAGTAGTCAAACCCTCCCACTATTGAATTCTTGGGTTATTTTAAGTGAGATAAAATGTCTCAGACTAGGTAGGTAATAGCTGGTCCCTGTTAGATCATTGCTTTCAATTCTAGGTGTCATATTAAAGGATATTGATGAACTAAAGAGAACACAGAGAAAGGCAATGATGTTGATGAATATTCTGGAGAAAAAGCTGTTTGACTAGTGACTGAGGGAACTGAGGATATTTACCCTGAAAGAGTAAGAGAAGAGTTAGGGGGACCATGATGATCATTTTTGAACTTTTGAAGAACTGTCAAGTAGAAAAGAAGTTAGAGGGGGTAACTGGGTATTTCAGTGAATTGAGAGCCAGGCCTAGAGATGGGAGGTCCTAGGTTCAAATCTGGCCTCAGACACTCCCAGCTGTGTGACCCTGGGCAAGTCACTTGACCCCCATTGCCTAGCCCTTACCACTCTTCTGCCTTGGAACCAATACATAGTATTGATTATAAGATGGAGGATAAAGGTTTAAAAAAAAGGAAAAGAAGTTAGACTTGCTCTATTTGACTCGAAGTGCAACTTGAAAGAGAGAAAAGATTTCCACAGCAGTAGATTTTGATTTAATGTGGAGACAAGCTGTCCAACATGTTGTTAACTTTCTCAAAGTGGAATGGCAGTAAAATCCTGAACCCTAGGGTCTCCAAGTAAAAAGGGATGGAGTCCTTGTTGAGTATCATGTAGGAAGGTAGCCATTGGACTGGATTGATTGTGCCACAAGTTTGAGACTCCATGATTTCCTTGAATTGACAGAACGATCAGTTATTTAATTAAAGCAGAAAATTAAGAATACAGTATAAGGAAGGTGAAAGGAAGGGACAGACATTTATTAAGCACCTACAATGTGCTAGGAATTGTCTTAAGTGCTTCACAAATATCATTTCTTTTGAGAGCTTTGAGCTTGAAAATTAAAAAGTCTCTGACTCCTTAGAATTAAAGTTGAAGGGGCACCTAGATGGCTCAATGAATAATCAGACCTGTGGGATGGGAGGTCCTGGGTTCAAATCTGACCTCAGATACTATAAATCTTGAAATTTCTCAGACTTGTGAATATTAAAATTTTCCACATTGAGGAATCCTCCATTGGAACAAATTCCCTACTGGGAAACATTCCCCATTTTGATGTGAGAACTTGCCAGGATCAGAAATGGGAGGACCTCTACTCCACCCATACTTAAGACTGCTTTAGGGGAGAAAAACTCCTTGCTAAACAATGAAAGTACTTGGACCCATGCTTATAATAAGGCAAGGAATTCTTTGAGCCATGCCTGTTTTTTAGAATTGATAAAATGAGATGCTAGGTACCTAAAAGGGTCAGGCAAGTTTTCTCTTAATGAGATTAGTTGACTCAGCTGTGTTTTCACTGGTTCAGACTTACTGAGGAGATTAGTCGACACAGCTTCATTTTTTCTGGTTCAGACTTACTGAGGAGATTAGTTGACTTAGCAGGAATTCAGATGGGCAGTCCTTTGGAAAACGTCTACAGTGATTGGTAGATGTAAGGACTTAGGGGAGGTGACATAGGAGAAAAACCCCTATATAAGAAAAAGCAGAATCTCTTGAGATAAAAACCCTTTTGGAGGATCTCTGATGAGGATCGCTTGGGAAGAATCTCTTGAGAGAGGCTCTGGAGAAGGGAAGCTCTTGGAGGACAATCTCTAAGGAGGTCTCTCTGGAGCTCCTCTGAGGGGACTCTGTCCCTCTGGAGGCTCTGGAGAGAGGCCCTTTGGAACAGTCTCTGGCTGGAAGGCTCTTTAAGGAGGACTCTGGCTGAAACTCTCTCTGGTGAAGTCAGCTGAGATGGAGCTGGCCTGGTGTCACTAGAATCCTTGCTTAGACAGACCTTGTGGTGAGTGTTAAAAGACTGACTGACTGATCTCTCTCTCTTAAGACTCAGGTCTAGGCCATGTTGGCTTAAGGCCCTTCATACTTATTTCCTTTTTCTCTCTTTCTTTCTTTTCTTTAATTCCACATTTGTATTAATTAAAATCTCTATAAAACCCAGTTGACTTGGGTATTTGAATAATTGGGAATATTTCCCAATTATTTCCTGGTGGCCACCTTATATTTGATTTAAAAACCAAGACACTGTAGTGAAACATATTTTCTGCGGTCAAATTTACTCACCCTCTCTTATATCTATCACAATTTATATCTTCCACCATTTTAACTCACTATAGTTTACAACATCACTCTTTTAACTGTTACAGTTTAAGGCATCTCACTATTTTAAATATTACAATACTTACTAGCTGTGTGACTCTTGACAAACTACTTAACCCTGATTGCCCAGCCCTTATTGATCTTTTGCCTTGAAACCCATACTATAAATTGATTCTAAGATGGAAGGTAAAGGTTAAAAACAAGACTTAAAACTAAAAGGTACTTTGTAATCATCTAGCCTACCTTCCTTGTCTTCTAGATGAGTACCAGAAAGTTTCAATACCTTGATTAAGGTCACACAGATAGTTTGCCACCAGTCTAATATTCCTAGATCTGCCAATGGCTTTGGTTGATTTTATAGCACTTTGGGAGAAGTTGGCCAATTTTTATGGAACTTAAAAGATCCAGGTCCAGGCATTGGTACATTTTTATAGTTGATGTTATATTCTTCAATATGTTGTATTGAAACTCTCATTTACATCCAATAAGCATGGGAATGTGCTAATTCTGAGATGCTAGTAGACCAGACTACTGCAATGAAGGAAGAAACATTGTAATGAGCCTTCAAATGATGGGAGGATGAGGGACTCTCACCATGTTTAATTCATTCCTGGAACAACACACTCTCTTATCTTCTCACCACCTGCCTTTCCACCCTGGAGGCTCACTCTCCTGAACCACTGGTAAGTCCCTAGTGTGAATCATTATTTCATGAGGGGCCCCAGTCATGCTTAATTCACTCCTGGCTCAATTCATTCTCCAGACTTTTCCATTTGCTTTCTTCACTTAGGTAACCTTCTCTCCTACATTCCTTCTCCCCTTTATATATTGTCTTCCCTCATGAAAATGTAAGATAAAAAAATATTTTTTCCAATTACATGTAAAAACAATTTTGAATATTTATTTTCCAAAAATTTGAGCTCTAAATTTTCTTCCCCCTCTCCCCTCCCCCTCCCTCAGATGGTAAGCTCTTAATAAAAAAAACTTGCCTTATATCTTAGAACCAACAATATATATTAATTCCAAGGCAGAGGGGTGGTAAGGGCTAGGCAATGGGAGCTGTGACTTACTCAGGTTCACACAGGTAGGAGATGTCTGAGATCAGATTTGAACCCAGGATTTCCTGTCTTCAGGCCTGGCTTTAAATCCACTGAGTTACCCAGCTACCTGCAATTGTAATTAATTTGATGTAGATTATACATACATGATCATATATGTGATCATGTAAAGCATACTTCCATGGTAGTCATGTTGTGGAAGAAGAAAATGGAAAAAAAAACACACAAAGAAAATAAAATGAAAAATAATGTGCTTTGATCTGCATGCAAGCCCATCAGTCCTTTCTCTGAAGGTAGAGAACACTTTTCATCATAAATCCTTCAGAATTGTCTTGGATCATTGTATTTTTTAAAATAGATGTTATTCACCGTTGATCACCATACAATATTGCTGTTAGCATGTAAGTTTTTTATTGGTAAGGATTATCAATCTTGTTTGCTTGCATCTCTGTCCCTAGTGCTTATTTAGCACAGTGCCTGGCACAAAGTAAGTGCTTAATAGATGATCTTTAACCCCCCCCCCCCTGTCTCTCTCACTCTCACTCTCTCACACACATCTCTCTATCATTTATCACATATCTGTATGAATGTGGATATATATATATTTATATATATATGTAGGAATATAAGTTAGGGATTAGCTAAAAGAAGGGAATTTTGATACAACCCTGGAAGCGGATTCTGGGAAGGAGAGAGGAATTGTGGGAGTTTGAACTGACAATAACTGACTTCCTTCCTTCTGGGATTTCCACTGAACTGGAAGGAGGTTTTACTCTTTGCCTGGATTTTTGCCAAAATGGAAGGGGGTTTTGCTCTGAGAGATTTTCCCTAGATAGTGAAAATTTTTCCCAGGGCTTGTATCAAAATGTCTTTCTTTTAGCTAATCCCTAACTTATATTCATATATATATATATGTGTGTGTGTGTGTGTATGCATATAATATTTACTATATCAGGCTGCTAGGTAGTCTAGTAGATAGAACAGTGGACCTGGAATCAGGAAGACTAGGGTTCAAATCCACCCTCATATAATTACTAGCTGTGTGGCCCTAAGTAAATCACTGTGCCTCAGTTTCCTCAACTATAAGAAGGAAATAATAATAGCATCGACCTCTCAGAGTGATTGTGAAGATCAAATGAGATAATATTTGCAAATCTCTTAGCACAGTGCCTGGCACATCACAGCCACTATATAACTGCTTATTCCTGTTCCTTCTCTTTCTTGCCTTTTCTCTCTGTCTGGCTGTCTCTCTCCATAAATTGGAAGGGTTGGATCATATTGATGATAGGGGAAAATAATTGTGGTATGCCAATAATTGTCCATATATGTATTATCTTTCCTTCTTTGTGGTGGTTATAGCTACCTCTCTCATTTTTCATTCTTTATTCACAATGAACCAATGGACTTTCTCTGTTTTCCTTCAGAGAGAATAGATGACATACACACAGAAGACACTTAACAAATGACAGGTGAACACATTAATGACCTAATGAAGAGTAGAATCAGAGGGCACAGGGAAAGGGACTTCTGATCAAATTCCAATTTAAAGTAAGATGTTGTTGGGTTGATTTTTAAAATTTCTTTCATCAGAATTGTTTAAGAGAATCAAGATGTTTGGGAGCAAATACTCACCACATTTCTGTTGAAACTCAAGAAACCATCAGAAATGAAGAAGAAATACTTCAAATCCTTTTGTATAGCAATTAGAACACACCTAGCTCAAAGCTATTTTCACCAGCTTAATTAGTATGTGGCCTGTTAACATGAGATGATTCAGCATGAAGAGTCTCAATGCCAACTGATATCTGATTTCTCCACTCCAGAGACTGATTCACTGATCCATTTCCCTGGGCATGTTGAACATGTTTGGGATAAAGCATTCGAGTTCCAAGAGTGTTACCAATGAGCACTCTTGAGGTTTGGAGGGAGTGTAACGCTTGTCTAGAATAAAGAAATTTGCATTGGGAGAAACTCTCAAAAGCTGATATCCATCAATCAATAAACATTTATTACCTACTATGTACCAGGTACTGTGCTAAGTGCTATAATATACATATATATGTATACATACACAAATATGTATATATACTATTCATCTCCTAAAAGTCAAAATTAGAAGGCAAACCTGAATGAAGAAGGTGCGATTATAGGGATGAGTGGAGGAATAGCTATTCATGTTGTGTGTGTGTATGTTGGAGTAATACTTAACTTGATATTGGTGTTTAATTGTGAATAAAGGGCATTCAAGATTTGCATCTTCCACCCCACTTTAATCATATGACCATTTAGCTCTCATCATGCTTTTTCTTGACTTTTTTTTTTATAAAGTTATCAGTTGGCTACAAGGCAGAGACTTTTCCTTTCAGTTGTAGAGTTCCACCAGAGTACTCTTGAGGGAATTCCTTGTTCCTTTAGGAGTAGGAAACTTTGGTACTGAGTAACCTTATAAATCTAGGTCCCAGACTTACCCTTGAGCCTCCTCACAAAGCCACAATATACCATAATACTCTTCTCACTGTCCTTTTTCTACTTTTGTTGTTCCTTTTTCTTTTCTTTCTTCTCTTGCCCTTCTTCTTTAGTCTTCCCAGATGCTTAAACTTATCACCTTCTATGACAAGTTGAATGAGAAAATAAAAAATATACAACAGTCTTTACTCCATTCTTCTGTTCCTCAACATCCATTTCCACTTATTATAAGGGGGAAATAAAATAGCATTTCCATAGCCCCCTTTCCCTTGAATCTGATATTCCCTTAAAAAGGGAAAGTTCCCACTTCCTAACTCTTGCACATCAAGGATACATCCCCCCCCCCCAACATTTTCTTCCTAATTCCTAGAAGATGAGTTTGAATCCTGCTTCAGGCACTTAATAGCTCTATAACCCTGGGCAAATCATTTAACCTCTCTCAGCCTCAGATTTCTTCATCTGTAAAATGGAGATAATAGTAGGATCTGCTTCACAGTATTGTTGTAAGGATTAAAAGAGTTAACATATGTAAAGCAATTGCAAACGATACTAGGAGGACCTTGAAGTACAATCCATACAATGCAATTTTTGATCCATAATGTAAAGAAAATGTAGTAGATGGGAAACTTTATTTCACATTATTTGCTTGTAATTATTTGTATTTAAAGTATATTTTCTTTTTTATTTCAATTTATTTAGCTTTTGAATATTTTCCCATCATAATATGATTCATGTTCTCTCCTTCTCCTCTTCCCTTCCCCTTCCCAGAGCTGACAAGCAGTTCTGCTGGGTTATACATATGTTATCCCTTGATACCTATTTCCATATCATTAATTTTTGTAATAGAGTAATATAAAGTATATTTTCACAGATAAGAGAAATTATGTTAAGATTTTAAAAAATTCTTCTATCATCTGATATAATTAATATGCCAGGCATTATATAGAAATACTAGCTATTAATCCCACCAAAATCAGCTACTGGACATAATTTTCAAAGGTGGGGAAGTATTACCAACTCTGGGTCAGGAAATCTTAACCTAGGGCAGTGATGGTGAACTTATGGTATAGGTGCCATTAAGGGCATGCAGAGAGCTCTCTGTGAGCACATGTGCCACCTTTCCCCCACCTCTTTCCCATTACTAGAAAGGCAGAGGGACTCAGGTGGAGCTGTTACCTCCCTCCCTCTCCACCATGCTTGATGACATTTTTTTCACATCACCTGCCCCTTTGCCCAGAAACCCAGGTAAGGGGGGGGGGGCTAGGGCCTAGTGGGGGATAGGGGGCAGAACACACTTTAGGGGTGTGTGTGGCATGTGGTCTGGGGGAGGGTGGGCACAGCACTCATTCTAGGGGGTGGGATGGGGGTGGAATCCAGCACTTTATCTCTAAGAGATTCACCATCACTGACCTAGGGTCTGTGAACTTGTAAAAACATGTTGATAAATGTATTTCAATATTATTGACTTCTTTTGCAATCCCATATATTTCATTTTATCCAGATAAATTATCTGGATTCTCTAAATTCTCTATTTGGAGAAGGGGTCCAGGGGCTTCAGCAGCCTCCCAAACGGATCCAGAACACAAGAATGACTAAGAACTCTTGCTCTAGAGCTCGTGTTTCAGAGGAGGAACCTGAGGACAGATGTTAAAGAACTTGCCTTCAGTTGTGAAGCTAGTTAGTAGAAAATCAAGATTTGGACCCCGAGTCATTGACTCCAGTATGATCTCCATTATACTATACTATAAGTTTTAAGTTAATCTGCAAGTGATTTGACATGTCAGGTTTATGACTGTGCTGCAGCTCAAACAACTTGTCTGTTTGATCAATTCATTCACAGTCAGAGGAGATGGAGGATCAATCAGTCTGGTTATTAGATGCTGTAAAAACTCAGCCTAAGGGTATATTTCATGTCTATTGAAGAACTCACACTGAACCTCCCCATCCCCTCTACCCCCCACTCCATCAAATTCCTACTCATTTTTCATAGCAAATTGCAAATCCTACCTCCTTCAAGAAGTCTTTCCCAATATCCACAGCCCACAGTTTTCTTTCTGCTCTGAATTCCTGCAACACATTATCTTCTTTAGTCATTTTTATTCTTCATCACAAGCTACATCATGTTATCATTTAACTATTCTTTCTTCCTGTCTTTTTGTGGGGGAAGAGGGAAGGATCTGTACTTGTGAATTCCAGAACCTATAGGGTCAGGAACTCCTGGTGTGGAAAATCCCTCCACTGATACAGATGGCAACTCCTCTGCACTTTATAGTTTCAGTTTCCGGGAGCACTGAGAAATTAAGTAACATGGTATGGTCACATGTGACCACTAATATGCAACAGAGACAGAATTTGAACCCAGATCTTGATTCAAAGTCAGCCAGATAACCATTACACAACACTACCTGTTTGTATCTTATTTCCTTAAATAACTTGTAAAAATATTTGGGGACAGGGATGGCCCAACACTCAGTGCATAGCACAGAGCAATCATTTCATCTGTACTTATTTAATTGAATTAAATAACATATAATTTGTTGCTGTTCAGTTGTGTTCTACTCTTCATGATCTCTTTTGAGGTTTCCTTGGTGAAGATACTGGGGTGGTTTTCCATTTCCTTCTTCAGCTCATTTTACAGATGAGGAAATGGAACCAAACAGGGCAAGGTGACTTGCCCAGGGTCATACAGCTAGTAAGAGTCTGAGGTCAGATTTGAACTTTAACTTTAGAAGCTGTATTGAATCATCCTTAGACTTAGAAAAATGACTTGTAAGTAATTTATTCCTTGTAGAATCATTTAAGAAAATCAATTGGCTACTACCCTTCCCCCCCCCCAAAGCTGGGCCATCTTTTAAATCAGTTCATTCTTGGCATTCAGAGTTAGACTGACCTGACCCTAACCCCTGGATCAATGCTAACAGGGCCTTGTTGAAAGCATTCACTTGGAAAATGGTTTTGTCATCCCTGCAAGGCAGAGGCTGGTGACTTTTCCGGTGTGTTAATGCAGACCTGACCCTCACCTGCTAAGGGATGGCTTTTGCTGCCCTGCACTCAGTAAGGTGGGAGGAATGCCTGCCCATCTCCATTACCCAGCATTCCAGAACTTGAGAACACTTCACCCTATCCTTCCTCAAGGAGGGACAGCTCCTAATGTGGGCTTACTAGTAACTGTCCAATCTCCAGTAGGAGATTTTAAGCAAACTTCAAAGTAACCTCTTTGCGGATACTGCTCAATGGGGACATTAACCCCAGTTAAGGAGAATAATCCCAGAAGGCACTGGCGTTGGCTGCTAGTAAGGCAGTCCTAAGGAATCTGTGTGCTGATTCTGGGACGTGTGCCCGGGGGTAAGCAGGGGCATTCCTCTCACCCTCCACCTCCACTCTCCCCAATTCCCGGCAGTGGGTGTCAATGACATGTGGTTGGAATCCCGCAAGGCTCCCCGCCTGTGATGATGCCCCTGATCGTTTACAGCGAGAAGCTGGAGAAAGTGATTTTTCTCCCCTTCCCCTCACACACAAAGGCAAACCCCAGGCTCCCAGGCTTTCAGAGAAAGGTTCATTTCACAGTGGGGCTGCAAAGCCATGCGGGTGGTGGCTGTGCTGGCTCCTCCGCGCTTCATCCAGGCGGGCGCCAACAGGCTGGGAATGTGCGGGGTAGGGTCCTGAGCAGCTGCGGCAGCTGCGTCGGACCAAGAGTGCTCGCTCACACACACACACGCACACACACACACACACAATCTCTCTCTCTCTCTCTCTCTCTCTCTCTCTCTCTCTCTCTCTCTCTCTCTCTCTCTCTCTCTCTCTCTCTCTCTCTCTCTCTCTCTCCCTCCCTCCAATGGCTGCGCCTGGGCTTGGGAGACTGACTCGCCTTTGATCAGACGTGCCTTCTTCAGCTGCGGAGCTCGCCAGTACAGTGCTCTGGGGTACACCGGCCGTGAACCCCATTCTGCGGTAAAGCTGCCTGCATTGATTCCCAATCAGCAGCCCGAGGCATTGAGGAGGCGCGCTGGACCTCGGTCCGCCCAGCTAAACTGCGACTGCACAGCTTTGGGCTCTCTGAAAAGCTGGGCTGGCTTTCTCTGCCTAATCAATCAGGGGGCATTGTCGCCCAGCAAGGCTTGGCCAGATCTCTCTGCGCCCCTGCCCGCGTGAGCAAGTTCGGTGACTGGCTGTTTCCTTGTATCCCAGGGACAGAGGCTGTCCTGCACCAAGCTCAGACTTGTGCTCCTCGCACTTTGGAGGCAGCTTGGAAAGGGGGAGCTGAAGCTGCTTCCATTGACAGTACCCAGAGAGGGAGAGAGGGGGAGAGGGAGGGCAAGAAGAAGGAGGGAGGGGAAAGAGGCGAACCTTGAATCACTCAGCATCCCGTGGCTGGTTTCTCAGATCCTAAGAAGGTTACTGTGTTGACTGAGACTTGGGCTGGGAACATAGGAAGCAATGCAAGTCTCCATAGCTTGTACAGAACACAATCTGAAGAGTCGGAATGGTGATGATAGGCTTATGAGCAAACAGAACACCACTGCCCCGAATGTAGTGAATGCAGCCCGGGCGAAATTCCGGACAGTTGCTATCATTGCTCGAAGTTTGGGAACGTTCACCCCTCAGCATCATATTTCTCTGAAAGAGTCAACCGCAAAGCAGACTGGCATGAAATATAGGTATGGACGCATCCTTCCTTGTTTCTGGTCTTTGCATGCATAGAATTACTGTTGTGGTGGATAAATGAATCCCATTGCTTTGCGAAGTGATTTTCCGAAGTGATCGTTTTAAAAAATCTGAAGTATTTAAAATGTCCTCCTTAAGAATTCCTAGGATTAAAAAAAACAGTTTTTTTTTAAATTGTGGCCTGTTTTTAATATATTTAAAGTGTGATTCCTGAGCTATGTAAATTTGCATACACAAAAATAACGGAACTACAAGGAAGTGGTGTTTAGATCAGAGTAGTTTTTCAATAGGAAAATGTATTTGTCATATTTTGTAGCTAGCAGGAGGGGAATGATATATGCAGTAGTTACTATGACAATTGAACAGAATTTATACTACCCAAAGTCGTTTCTGAGGTAGTTCTATGGTGATGCCTATTTTTAGAAACCCCTAGGTAACAAATGTTATGCATAGCTCATGCAGAAGTTTTGTTGAAACAGACTTTTAGATGACTTTGATTGTCCTTTAAAGAAACTGAATCACTTTTACTGGGGTAAACTAATATTGGAAGTGAAAGATGGGCAAGGTGCTGACCATGGTACCGAAAATGACAAGAGGAAACACAAATTAAACCGCCAACCCACCATATAGCCGGTAACTAACAAGATAATTACTTCAATGTCGTTCCTCCTAATAGATGATTTGATCAACTAAGAATTTTATTATATAATTGTTCAACTTCTGTTCACTTGTTGGTGAGCTTCTGTCTTCGATGATTCCTTCTGAACAATTAAACCAATATTTACTAAATGCCTCCACTCTGTTTCTTTGGTAGTAGTGCATTTAACATTTCCAAAAATGTGTGGAAAGGAAAAGTGTATGGGAAGGAAGAAAGA
Source organism: Monodelphis domestica (assembly GCF_027887165.1). Lineage (NCBI taxonomy): Eukaryota > Metazoa > Chordata > Mammalia > Didelphimorphia > Didelphidae > Monodelphis > Monodelphis domestica. The sequence goes on from NC_077234.1 coordinate 17,354,843, forward strand.
GGGAAAGAAACTAACAATGTACTTGAAGAAAACTCGCTGGTTACTTTAGTTTTTTGGTGTAAATTTTGCTTCTGATGTGTTGGACCCCAACTTTTAAATTGGTCAATCTCTCCTCTTATTGGCTAAGCTTTATGGCAGAAGAGATTTTTGATACAACAAAATAAAGAATGCAAGCAGTCATGCTTTTTATGTCTGTGAAAATGGGATAGAAAATATTGTTATTTAGTTTGCCTTTTAAAGAAGTTCCTTTCTAGAAGAGTGCTTGAAACTTTCCTAGACTAAGCAAACCAGTCATTATAGGATTGGATTTATTAATTAAATTACTTATTTGTTTATTTCAGAGCTGAGATCTTAGGTGAAGTCAAGCATCTTGGAACCATTTCTAATTGCCTATAGCATTTACTAGGCCAGTCTTAGTTCATTCTTTGCCTTGGGTAGCAACCTGAATGCCTTTGGGATTTGTATCCATAAACTCAAGAAAATCAGCCCCACCCTCACCCCCAACTCCTGTTAGTGACATTTCTCTAAATTATACTGCAGTTGTAGTACATTGAGATTTGCTGCTGCTGTGGCATATATCCAGGCCCCCTGCCCTCAGGAAGTGGCACTGCTCTCTGGATGCAGCAGGGTACAGCAGAGACTAAGAACTGTTGGCACCAGTATGAAATGGCCACTGAGATTTTCAATGCCCTAAGATTAAGGCAGGCACTAGTTATTTTGACTACACATTTGACTATTTTGACTACACATCTCCACATCTCAAGTTGTAGCACCAAAGAGAATGATGTTGTTAATAATTGGGGTGAAAAATATCTTTCTTCTTGTGAATGTTCCATGGTTAATTGTGGTTTAGTGTGCTGGGATTTGTTATTCTGACAGTTCATGTGTCTCTAGAAATTCCATTAAGATTTTATTGGTTCCACTCTCAATATATGATGTAAGATTTGATAGTAAATCTGTTTCTCCCCTAGTACATTACTCTAGCAAATTCTCTTGGGTGTCATTAATTAATGACAGATAACTGTAACTCTTCCTTTTTCTGTCAGAAAGTTGGCCATCTGACAATTTATCCTTTGAGTTATTCACTGAATATGCAGACTCCCTGAAGTGCCCTTCACTATCACTACTATCCTTCATCAGCAAGTAGCATCTGTAACCACTAACTCAGTGACAGATAACTTCAAATGTGTCCAAAAATGTTTCCTGGTATCACAGATTTAGAGCTGGAAAGGACTCAGAGGTCATCTTGTCCAATCTCTTCACTTTATAAATGAGGAAACAAAGGCTTAGAGGGGATAAGTGACTTTTCCAAGGACACACAAGTTGTAAGCATCAGAGATAGAATTTGACTTCTGGTTCTTTGATTCTAGAGCCAACATTTTTTTCTTTTCACTGTATGACACTGAAATTTGTCCTCTTCCCTTTTCAAAATTTCCTCAAAAGTTTTAGAATTATGGGAGGATGGCTCATTCACAATTAAAAGAGAATAAGAAGGAGGGTATTATGTAGCAACTTCAGAGGAGATTCTATAAAACACAGAGATAATAGGATTAATTACAGTTTGAAGTGGAAAAGATGAAGAAATGGCTCAGGGAGATAGTAAGAAACAGAGCTGAATTCAAACTTAGGACTTCTGAGTCCAAATCCAGTGTTCATTCTTCTTTTTTCCTCTTTAATTGATTGGAACAAGATACAATCTGGTTTTTCTTAAATTAGTGATCTAAAGAAATATTCTTTGACCTTTCTATCAAAACTGGATAGAGAACTTCTCTGTATCAAAGTTACAAAGGACTTCCTTGTACAAGTTAAATATTCATATTCCTGGTTCCACATAGAGAAAGGGAATGGCATTGTCATTTTGTTTTCTAATCTTTCCATCAAGAATTCTGTCAATAACACTGTTTGTTGTTGTTCAGTTGTGTCTAACTCTTCCTGACCTCTTTTTAAAAAATAAACCCTTACCTTCCATCTTAGAATCAATACTGTTTATTGGTTCCAAGGCAGAATAGTGGTAAAGGCTAGGCAATGGGGGTTAAGTGACTTGCTAAGGGTCACACCACTGGGAAGTGTCTGAGGTCAGATTTGAACCTAGGACCTCCTGTCTCTAGGCCTGGCTCTCAATCCACTGAGCTACCCAGATGTCCCCTGTTTTTGTTTTTGTTTTTTTAAAGATAATGGAGTGGTTTTCCATTTTGTTTTCCAACTCATTTTATAGATGAGGAAACTGAGGCAAATAGGGTATAAGATTTAAATTAATATCAATAACTCCAAGTATTATTTTTATAAAGTTTATTAATAATCTCTTGAAGTAGAAGAAATTAAAAAAGAAAGAAAAAGCCTAATAATCTAAAGTATGACCACATGTGTAAATTTAGGATTAAATGACCTACCCAAAGTTACATAGTGTCTGAGGCTAGATTTGAATGCAAGTCTTCCTGATTCCAGGCCTGGTGCTCTGTCCATTGTACCACCTAGTGGCCCCCACTGGAAGTAGCCTTGTTTTAATACTAAAACCTCAGAAAGCCAATTTTCATTTAATAAGTAATGTTCTCTATCACTGTTTATTGAAAAAGTAGTGCTGTAGGCTTAAATAGTTGTCATTATTTAATGACATCCACATATTTCTAAGATACTTAATGTCCAAGGACAGAGAGGAGAGAAAGGGAAAGCAGAATGGCCCTAACAATAGAGCAACAAGTAATTTCCATGACTAGATTCAAAAGAGCTTTTATTTCAAGATTAGAACCATTCCTTTGCCTTCAAATGCAGGTTCATAATAATTATGTTAGCATTTCTTTAATTCTTTAAGGGTTATAAAGCACTTTACAAATATGTCATTTGATCTTCCCAGCAGTCTTATGAGGAAGGCACTATTCCCCCAATCATTTTATAGATTAGGAAAATGAGGAAGACAGAGATTGACAGACTTTCCCATGATCACACAGCAAGTAGTTGTCTAAAGTTGGATTTGAACTGGACTCCAAGTCCAGTGCTCTATCCACTGTGCTACCTGGCTGCCTCATTCACTGAACTTGAGGCAGAGATAATTAAATATGTGTCTACAGCCAATTCACACGGTTTCAGTGACTTGCAAATTCTACTTCTGTTCCAGCATCCCTATGTGAATTCGGGATCCACTCAATATCCTGGTCACTATCATATCTGGTGGGGGTAGCAATAATGTTAATAATAATTATGTGGCAAACAGCATGAGATATGTGTAATGTTCAACCTTTCTATTACTGGAGTTGTACTGAGAATACTTTTAGTGAAGCAGGTAGCTGCTACAGTAGTTTGACCACTGGACCTGGAGTCAGGAAAGCTTGATTTCAATTCTAGCCTCTGACACTTACCAGTTTTGAGCCCCTAGGAAATCACTTAACCTCTTCCTGCCTAGGTTTATTAGCTGAAAATGGAGATAATAGCACCTACCTCACAGGGTTGTTGTGAAGATGAAATGAGATGATATTTGTAAAATATTTAGCACAGTATCTGGTACATAGCAGGCACTTTCTGATTATTTGTTCCTTCGCCTTCCTCATGGAGCCTGCAGAGGACAAGTATATATTCTAATATTTTCAAACAAATAAAAAAATCAGCTGAATGACCCTGGGCAAGTCACTATGCCCACATTGTCTAGCCTTACACTATTTTGCCTTGGAACCAATACTCAGTATTAATTCTACAATGGAAAGTAAGGGTTTAAGAAACAACAACAACCCAAATTCAGGTTTTCCTGATCAAATCAGATATTTAAAAAATTCACTTAGCACAGTGTCTGGCCCATATTAAGTGCTAGGTAAATGTTAACTGTTGTTATTCCTGACTCCAGTGTCAGCTTCTATCTACCTCTGAACACACCAGAGTTGTCAAGCCACAAACCTGGCTTGTATGAAGCCAGCAGAACTCTTGGACTTTGGTCTGAACCATATTAAAAGGTAAGTGAGGAACCTTTAACGAAATAAATAAAAACACAATAAAACAAAGTCAAGCTTAATATGTGATTTTGTAAGTCAATATGCAGTTCACAGAGATCCTTATGTATGGTTCAGTGACCCCATTTCTATTAGAGTTTGACACTACACTAGGTTGTTTTTCTATAATATTAAGTAGAACAGCAGTCAGCAAGGTGGAGCTGACCCAACCTGGAGTCAGGAAGACCCCAGTTCAATTAGAGCCTAAGAAACTTACTAGTTCCATTTCCCTGGGCAATTCTCTTGACCTCTGTTTGCCACAGTTTTCTTATCTGTAAAATGGGGATAATAATAGCACATATCTCTCAGGATTGTTGTGAAAATAAAACGTGAGAATATTTCTTAAGCACTTTGAAATCCTGAAAGCGCTATAGAAATGTTTGCTTTTCTTCTTATTATTAAAAAATTGGGTGTAGGTTTTGCCCCACTGGCAGGGAACTTCTTCTTTTTCTCATGTAATATTCCATCTTTTGACGTTTTCACTCACTGCCCCTTTACCTGGAATGTTATAATTTCTTATTTCCATCCACTGACTTGTGTTTCTGGTTAAAATCCCACCTTTTACAAGAAGTCTTTCTCAGCCTTTATATTGCTAATGCCTTCCCCATAAAGTGGTTACTATTTATCCTGTATGTATCTTGGGTATACACAGTTGTTTGCATATTTTCTCCCCATTAGACTGTATACTCCTTCCCATTCACAATGAGCTCCTTTCTTTTTTCCCTCCCTCCTCCTTCAAGGACAAGCTCAAGTAACATAGTCTCCATAACACTTTTCTGTATCTTAATGATCACTCCCTTCCTCCAGTTCTGACAATTATTTCACTTGACATTTGGCCTATTCTACTTTGTATTACTGATCTTTTGATGTCTGTATCTCATCTCCTCCAATGAGATTATGAGACCCTAAAAGTGAGAGGTACCAGCTTTTTCACTTCTGTATCCCCAGTTCTAGGTCTAATGACCTACACAAAAGAAATAAATAATATTGATAGCTAGCATTTCAAAAATTGGAAAGCATTTGACACAGACTATCACATTTGATTATCACAGTAATCCTAAAAATAGGTGATATTATTTTATATATGAAGAAACAAAGGCAAACAGATGTTTAAGTGACTTGCCCAGGGTCACATAGCTAGTCTGAGTTGGGATTCAAATCTAGGTCTCCGATTCCAAGTCCAGTATTCTGCCTTCTTAGCAAGGTGAAGAAGAACAAGGACAAGAAAGAGGAGGGGGGAAGGAGGAGGAAGAGGAAGAGGAGGAGAAGGAGAAGGAGAAGGAGGAGGAGGAGGAGGACAAGGAGGAGAAGGGGAAGGAAGGAAGGAAGGAAGGAAGGAAGGAAGGAAGGAAGGAAGGAAGGAAGGAAGGAAGGTACTGAATTCTGTGATCTCCAAGTTTTCTCAGGACCTGAGAAATAAAACATCATGTTAACTCTGACGCATCATGAAAATAGAGGTCTATGGAATAGAATACAAAGATGATGATTTAGAATATATTTCTTACTTTAAAGAAGTCTCCAAAGGTTTTCAAGGCACATCTCTTGTAATTCTATTAAGTAAGGAATGAGTCTACCATGAAAAAGTATAGTCAACCTGAATCTGCCCTTCAACTAAATTGGCTCTGCAGAGATTCTCTCTTCTTTTTTAATAATAACTAACAACCAAGTGATCTTTTTAATTCCTTTAATCATGAAAATATTTTGAGGAAGGTAATTAGGTTTTATGAGTACTGGCAAAGACTACAATATAGAGATTAATTCACTTATCTATTGTCACATTTGGATCGAAATCCTGACAACCATTTATTACCTGTTGCTCTGGCAAACCACTAAGCTTTTGGGGTCTCAGTTTTCTCCATAAAATGAAGAAATTATATTGGATGATCTCAAAATTCCTTTCTAGCTCAAAGTTCATAATCCTACAGTCTTAAACCCTTTGACTCCTAATTCAGAATTGTTTCTACTCTCCATATAACCTCTAAAAGCCAAACTATCAATTTTAGGTCTTTTCTTAAACTTTTATCCATGCATTTAATGCTTTCCACTTCAGGATTTAAAAAAATATTATCAATATTGTATATATTTTAAAGCACATTCAACTAGATATGTTCAGATATGGCCTGCCTATGGAAATCATAAGGTTTGTACACAGACACACACATACATATACAGAAAGGTCAGCTGTTATAAGAGCCTAGTCTTTCTAAATAATCAGGCAAATCCATCTGACAACCAGCCTGATACATTTATCCTGACACCTTTCATAATCAAGAGGGTATGGAGTCATACCCAGGGATTCAGTTCTGAGCTTCAACTGCCCTAAGACAAAATGGAACAATTTTTTAACAGTAGGTCAAAAAACCCTACAATTCTTCGGGAATGATAATTCTATTTTAAGCACACAAAAATTCCCTTTGGTAAAATATTAGAGAGAAACAGAATTTTTATGTGATACCAACACTTAAATTGTACCTTTTTCTCTTAGTGGTATCTTTTTTTAGTCTTCCTCCTAGAAATTGGAAATTTTATACAAGACCAATCATCTTAACTAAAGATAACAAAAAAGCTTTATGGCCCAGGGAATGGCATGGGGATTAACTGTTCAGGGGTCAAGTACAGAATTTACTCAAACCAAAACTGATCTTATTTTCATGGAATTTAGGTAGTTCAGACAATTATATTAGTAATACCTCTGAGACGGGGTGTTTTATAAAGTCCTGATTGAAGTAGTTAAGAAGTATTTATTAATTGTCTACTGTGTTCTGGGAACTCTGCAAAATGTGAGTGATGCAAGGACTGGCAAAAACAATCCCTTCCCAAAGAAGCTTAAATAGTAATTGGAGAGACATGTAAATAACTACATACAAACAAGGTATATAACACATTGAATTGGAGCTACTCTAGAAAGGGTTCTTGAAGAAAATAGGATTACAGTTGAGACTTGAAGGAAGTAAAGAGAAGATGGGAATGGGAATGTATCCACATAAGGGCAATCCTGCTAGGTGATGGTGTTGGAAATCATATCATATGGGGTATCTTGTGAATCAGGAGAATATTAGCTCCTTGAGAGCAGGAGCTGTTTTTCATTTAATCTTCATATTCCCAATGCCTAGCATAGTGACATGTACTCATTATTTGCTCAATAAATATTGTTAGTCCTGAGGATTGTTGAATGGAATGAAAATTGGAGGTAATGGGTACCCAGTCACTGGAAGTGGTCAAGTGGAGCAAGATGACCATGTACTGGCAATAGTAGAATTGTCACAGAACAATTGGGCTTGTAGCCTATGGATGATATCCTTAAGCAGCAAGATTCTACTTCTAGGTTCCCAGTTCCTGCCTCATTCCACACCCCCCTTTTAACTGACACTTTGCTCAGAAGCATGCAGGGTATGACCTCCTTCTCACCTTTCCCAGCATCCCTGGCTTTATTTATCCTTTCAGTTGCATTAGGAGAACAACCATGAGGATTATTATTTTGTGGCTGGATTGTCCAAATAGCTACCTCCTCCACTCTTCACAATAAATTCAAATCCAATCCAACCCCAATCACTATCCTCCTTCTTGGTCTTTTTTTTTTTTACTATGCTCTTTAAGAATATTTCTCTATTATGCTGCATTGGGGAGGTCCCTAGTTCTAGAGCCAGAGAACTTGAGTTCAAATGCTACTTTACTCTGCCTTTGTGCCTAGGAGCTAATCTCTTCACTACTCCAGGCTTCAATTTCATTGTCTCTAAGAAAAGGAGCTCATGGTAAACAATCTCTTCTTCTAGTTCCATTTTGCTTTGATTGCTTGAAATTTCTTCCTGTTACATTCCTCCATCCACTGATATTCACTGAAATCTAGTTCACTCCTGAAGACAGTATATTTCTCAGCATCTTTTCTAAATTTGGTTGCTCCTTCCCTTATTCTGCCTTATTAATAATACTAAGGGCAGGAATAGTTGTAGTCCTTGATCTCCAGTGCCAGGATTAGATCCTCCCTTTGCCATAATCATTTAGCAAGTACTGCTCTTTCCCAGTTCATCTCAATGCTTTCACCTCCTTGCTCATCAGTTCACCAACTGGTCTTCTTCCCCATTTTCTTCCATGCCCCTTTCCAGCACTTTAGCCTCCTAATTCCTCAGCCTCCTAGTTCCCTGAGATAGTATCTCTATCTTCAATCTAATTCAGACCTTGGATAGCTCCAACTCTGACTGAATTTGCCCCAAGTACTGGGCTTTCCAGGTTCACTTCTGTTTAGTGAGAAATAATGAATGCAGGGTCCGTGTTTCATAGATCTAAAGCTGTAAGGGAACCTGTACAATTATTTAGTCCAAGTCTTTCATTTTACAGATGAGGAAACTGAGGCCTATAAGGTTTAAATAACTGGCCTAACTTCACACAGCAATAACCAACCAAAACAAGTATTTATGAAGCACCTCACATAGAAGGCAGAACACTGGACTTGGAATCAGGAGACCTGGATTTGAATCCCAACTCAGACTAGCTATGTGACCCTGGGCAAGTCACTTAACATCTGTTTGCCTTTGTTTCGTCATATATATAATATATATATGTATATATATATATATATATATATATATATAAAATAATAGCACCTGTTTTTAGGATTACTGCAATAATCAAATGTGATAGTCTGTGTCAAATGCGTTTCAAATTTCGAAATGCTAGCTATCAATATTATTTATTTCTTTTGCGTAGGTCATTAGACCTAGAACTGGGGATACAGAAGTGAAAAAGCTGGTACCTCTCACTTTTAGGGTCTCATAATCTCATTGGAGGAGATGAGATACAGATATCAAAAGATCAGTAACACAAAGTAGAATAAGCCAAATGTCAAGTGAAATAATTGTCAGAACTGGAGGAAGGGAGTGATCATTAAGATACAGAAAAGTGTTATGGAGACTATGTTACTTGAGCTTGTCCTTGAAGGAGGAGGGAGGGAAGAAAGAAAGGAGCTCATTCTGAATGGGAAGGAAGAACTCAATGGTCATCTAGTATTCAGGGGAAATGAATATAATGGAACTCAGGGATTGTGTAGGAAGGTAGTGAAAAATAAGGTGATGAATTTGGAACTAGGAAGTAGAAAGCCTTGAATGACAGACTAAGGGATTATGAAGTTTTATCCTAAAGGCAATAGGGAAACCATTTCAAGGAGATAGGGGGTAGAGGATGTGGGAGACAGATTCAAAATAATGTTTTATGAGTCTAATCTGACTTGAAAATGAAGCAAATAATTCCGTTTTGTAGGTATCCAGAGGCATTCATTGCATTTTCCCTATTCACTTTAGGACCAAGCCTACTCTCACTATATTTTGACCAATTCCAGCTCCAGGGACATTTCACAGCCTTATTTTCAAAACTCACTTCTCAACCACAGTTCTGTGCCTCCCACGAATTTGGAGGCAGATTCTGAATTGAAGCCATTGAAAGAGATGATCGATCTTGTCAGCCCATTATGTAAAATGCACATGTGCCTCTGTGTGTGTGTGTGTGTGTGTGTGTGTGTGTGCGCGTGTGCGTGTATGCAAAAGCAAGCCTCCTCATTATGAGAAAAAGTAGGAGGAACTAGGTGGGCCGGAGAGGGAGAAGAACAGAAAAACTAGTTAGGTGGCTCTAAACAAAGCAAAAAAAATGATGCCCAATCAGATCAGAAAGCAGCTCAGATTATTAAAATGCCAAATTGATTTTAAAAAAACAACAATAATTCACATGTACATGGACATTCCCTCTCTAAAACTCCCTCTTTCATTATCTTCATTTCTACAATCACCCATAGGTAAACTCTCCCTAATACCATCAAGCTAAATGATGAAGAAAAAAATTTCCTGCTTCCTTGCTTCCTTGCTTCCTTGCTTCCTTGCTTCCTTGCTTCCTTGCTTCCTTGCTTCCTTCTCTCCTTCCTTCCTTCCTTGCTTCCTTGCTTCCTTCTCTCCTTCCTTCCTTCCTTCCTTCCTTCCTTCCTTCTCTCCTTCCTTCCTTCTTTCCCTCCCTCCCTCCCTCCTTCCCTCCATCCCTCCCAAGTTTTCAGTGTATGAAAGTCACAAGGTTAGCATTTATGGGTTAGTGAGAAAGTGGTAGGATGGATGTCTTCCGGATGTTGGTAGGCAACATGTTGTCTTCCACTTCCATTGCTCTGAAAGTATGTGATGGAAATGAGCCAAAAGATTCCAACATGCTTTTCCCCTTTTAGTTGTAAACATTCATTTGGTTGCTGTGGGTACAGGCAGTGAACACTATTCATTCAGTGACCCCTCCTTAGCAAATACCTACATATTGTGGGTGAGTCAGAGTGGTGGAGGTTGGAAGGGGGGGTGCTATATGCTTTTTTATCTTACACAATCATTCCATGACACAGAAATGTTAAGAATTGTGTGTGGGGAGAGAAACCCAGGCACCAAATTAATCAGGAAAAACATATATATATATACATATATATATATATATATATATTATATATATATATGTCCTACTTTCCTTACTATATACACATTAATATCATAATTCATTAGCATTGGGTCTGTTCATCTGCCCAAATCTGTTTTCTTGATCTCCTTTCCGGATTCTTTTCTGGGCAAATTATTTTCATGAAAAGGCTTCTATAACCATCCTATCTTCATTCACCTTAATGCTAGTTCCTTCAAGCTAAGACTATCTTCAGTTTTCCCTTTACAAATCTTGTGTGTAACTTGTTATTTACATTCTATCTGCAAGATTATAAGTTTTTTGAAGGCAGGTGTGCTTTTTCTTTTCTTCTTTCTTTCTTTCTTTCTTTCTTTCTTTCTTTCTTTCTTTCTTTCTTTCTTTCTTTCTTTCTTTCTTTCTTTCTTTCTTTCTTTCTTTCTTTCTTTCTTTCTTTCTTTCTTTCTTTCTTTCTTTCTTTCTTTCTTTCTTTCTTTCTTTCTTTCTTTCTTTCTTTCTTTCTTTCTTTCTTTCTTTCTTTCTTTCTTTCTTTCTTTCTTTCTTTCTTTCTTTCTTTCCTTCCTTTCCTTCCTTTCCTTCCTTTCCTTCCTTTCCTTCCTTGTAATTAGCACAGAGCCTGGAACATTGAAAGTGCCTAATAAATGCTTATTGATAAATATCCTTATATTATTCCATAGTAATCTGTGTTTTTTCTGTGGAGAATTCCAAAAGTTTCCAGATAAAAACCTCTTCTAGCAGACCAGTGCAAGTGGAATCTTGAGCATCAGGGTTATTCAGAGAATTCTGAGTTCAAAAGGAGAAAGTATTCTGCTATTGAATACATTTTAGACTAAGATTTGTATTGCTTAAAAAACTGAGGTCAAATACATGGAAGGAGGCAGTGTTGAGAATTGGGAAGAGCTCTGAGTTTGGTATCCAAGGACCTAGCTTTGCCATTTGCTATCTGTATTTCCTAGGTGGGTTATTTAACTTTTCTGAAGCTCATTTTTCTAATCTGTGAAATAAAAGGGCTGGACTAGAATGCCATTACAATTGCCTTCTATTTATAACCCTAGGATCCTGTGATTTTCCTGATAAGGTATGTTCTAGAATATATAACAAGACTTTGATAAGGCATGGCTCTTTCTTTACCTGTCTTTGTCCACCTGTGCCTCTGAATTTTCTGCATTTGTGTTGACACTGGAGTATGGACCCCATAGGAAATTTTTTGGAACAATACAGATTCCACAAAAGAAGGGTTTGGTTTCTCTCACTAAGGCCCCCACAGATCATGTTTTAAGGGTCATCCCCTGCTCTTTAAACCCAAAACTTTGGAGGCCCAAAGAAAGTAATTTATAACTTGGCATTGGCACATGTCTTAGGTCTCCCCAAAAGTAGTAGAAAAATATTTAATATGTAAGGTGGATCAGACATGGGGCAGTTATTTATTTCCTTTACTAAAAATAAAGTATTGAAACACAAAAGCCTCACAAGTGTGCAATGAGAAACACTTAAAACATGAGAGAATAAACTGTAATCTTTATTATACTAAACCTGGGAACTTGATCCTTAAATATTAAAATATAGAGTGTTTAGTGAGGCTGCTGAATAGGCATTTAATCTTCACCTTGGCCAAGATCTGTCTAAACTCTCTTATCATCTGTAATTCATCATAAATTATAAATCACCACATAATTGGATATTAATAAACCCAAACTTACCACACACATGAATTGTGGACATTTTAGGCCTGGATAATTTTATTTTCTTAAATATGGAATTTTTTCCTCAAGAACCCTTTTTGACTACCTTGTTGAGAGGAAAGAGTCTCTGGCCTGATTGGAATATCATTCTTTCTTTTCATTATACTTTCATCAGTGAGAATATGGATGAGTTCTCTGGATGGTCAGACCTCTTCTTTAAAGAGCCTAGAATTTTGATCTCAATTAGTTCCCAGCTCAAATGTATTAAATAGGGCCAAGTCCTCCAAAGATTGCTGAGATCTCCAAGAAATCTTAAAAAAACTGACCCAAAAACTTATGGAATATATATATTTTTCTAGCTAGAAGAGGCTAAAGAAACATGGGAAAGAGGAGCTCCATCCAGGAATCCCAAAAACTTTTGAGCACTGGATGACCCCTTCCATGATATTTCATTCATTCCATTAAACCAGGAAAAACTATACTTTTCATCAGTCCCCCTCCACCCTGCCTATTGACTGAATGTTAATTTGAGTATGTAAATATTCATTTTTTCCATGTAGATATCTATGTGGTGTATTTCACAAAGACCACTGAATGTTCTTTAAGGGTAGGAATTGAATTTCATGCAGTGCCGATTATAGTACCTTCTATCTTTTAATATACTATGAAAGTATAGCAATATAAATGTTGGAGATCCTTATCCCAACTTAGAGTCACACTGATGGGACAAAACCCTCAGAGACACACTTCAGCTTTACCTCAAGGTCCTAGGAGTACCCCTGAGATGCCAGAGGATGATTCACTAATTCTATAGGTTTAAGCCACTAATTCAATGCATTCTCTCCAATGTTATTTATTACTTTTAGTTCCCCGAGTTTCATTTAACCAATTAACCACAATTAGGTATTAAAAAGGGATACTTTTAAGATACAGCAAGAGTAGAAGTTATTGAGGGAGAAGGTCACACTTTCCTAATTATCCTTTCAGTTCCTGGGAAGAACAGTTTCTTATTGAAAGCAATGTATACAAAGCATCCACTCTACTGCATTCACTTCCAAATATGGCAGAATTGATGAATGATGTCTCAGCTAGTAACTCTTTAGGACCTTGGTCTCTCTTTCTCTTGTCCTTGACCTTCTGCAAATCCCACCATGGAATTCAATTCCTGCTTCATCACTAAGGGCTTACCAAAGGTTTTACCTCCTCAAGTGAATACAGGCAGGCAGGAAAGAGGAGGAGAGGAGGGCTCTCTTTGACAGATACTGTTGATACAGATCTAGATACTTTTGAGTTACCACCAATTCCAGTTCAGCAGTTAATCAAAGGTCTACCACATGGTTAGTGAACCAGGAACAATTACATTCACATTCTCCAAAGTTCACATGGGAATTATATCAGCCAAATTCTCTAGGCATGCCCCAAAGGTCTGAGCTCATTGGCTTGTCCTTCCATTCCCAAAGGGTTGGTTGAACTGAATTTAACATTCACAATTTTCCTGCTTGCCTTTCAAGATTAAAAGCTTGGTCTTTAAGGCTTGAAGTATGTGCCAGTAGACAGAAATGCTGATGATTTATATGGGTCTATTTTGTATTCTGCAACTTTGCTGAAGTTATTAATTACTTCTATTAGTTTTTTGATTGATTCCCTAGGTATATCATCATATCATCTTCAAAGAGTGATAATTTTGTTTCTTCATTGCCTATTCTAATTCCTTCAATTTCTTTTTCTGCTTTTATTGCTATAGTGACCATTTCTAGTACAATATTAAATAATAGTGGCGGCAATGGGCATACTTACTTTACCTTTGACATTGTTGGGCAGGGTTTTAGCTTATCCCCACTACAGAAAATGCTTGGGGCTGGTTTTAGATAGATACCATTTATCATTATGAGGAAGGTTCCATTTATTCTGATACTTTCTAATTTTTTTAGGAATAGGTTTAAAGCAGGTGCTATAGTCAATCATTTTTCATAGAAATCATGTGGGAAAATCCTTGTTACTTGATTTTTGGTTATTCAGTTTTCAAACTAAAAAAGGTACAGCAATGATAGGATATTTTTTTCAGTAGGGTCATAGGGTTACTGTTAGAAGGGACCTTAGAAGTTAAGGAGTCCAACCCCATATTTATAAACGAGGAACTAGTGTACAAAAAATTTAAGTGACTTGTCAAAGGTATGAAGTAGCTGAGCAAGTATTTGCCCCCAGAACCTTGAACTCCAAATCTAGCACTGGTTCTACTTTATCCTGCTTCCTCATCCATACTCTGATTCCTTCCAACATTGGCATTAGAGTCCTGATTTTCCCCACTTTGTAGTTTTGTGACTCTGATCAAGTCCCTCAATTTCTCTGAGTCTTGGATTCCTCAAATGGGGATACTGACAATTGTAAATATATTTATCTCATATGGTGAACTCAAAGGAAATAATGTCTATGATGTGTTTTTAGAGAAAAAAGGTAAAAAAGGAATGTGGGCCATGATTTTTATTATAGTTAATAATAAAGACAAGCTTATTCTATTGAGGAGAATAGCAACAACAAAGGACATCTGGCCCATTCTCCAAATTTTGTTTGATGCCACCTATCCTGTGGAATTGACAGTTTTAAAGTCTCTATAGAACAGTAGTTTCCAATTTTTTTCTTCCACACCCTCTATTGGTTTTTAAAAATGAGCCCATCCTCCCAATATAGAGATATTAATTCATATACAAATTACATCCATGTCCTATTGTACAGAAGCCTTTTTTGACCTGTTAATGCTAATATCTTCCCTACTGCTTAACAGCAATTAGCTGTATCTATTTTGTTTATACATAGTTGTTTGCATGCTATTACCTTCATTAGACTGAGTTTCTTGAACACAGTGACTGTCATTTTATTCTTTCTGTATCTTCAGTCCATAGTACAGTGCCTGGTATTTAGTAGATACTTAATTTATTTTTGACTGGCACACACACACAAAATTTTAATGAAAACTTAAGATATACTAAAACCATTTTTAAAACATCATTTTATTTTATTAAATGTTCCCAAACCCTTTTTATCCTTACTGATCATAATATCATTAATAATTTCTAGGGGAAGCAATGTGATGGAACATTTTTTTTAAATCTTGATTCAACCCTTTACAAAATTGTGATTGGAAGGTTCCAAATTCAGTTTATTTCCATATTTGTTCTCAGTGACTATTGTTGATGCAAAACCCTCCAAAAACCAAACAAAGCTCAGACACGTTTAGATCTAGATGGAAGATGCTCATTTCTCAGTCCCATCCACCATTTGTGCCAACTTGCTTTTATGGAATTTGACTAAAACTAGTCCAAAGATGCTGCATTTTAATTTTTCTGATGAATAAGTTCTCAACCCACTGAGTTTTTGGGGGGGGGAAGGTTTTTAAACCGGTTAGAAAATTCTCTTTCCAAAGGTTAAAAATGTGTCAAAACCAGAGTTTTTATTGGTGATATATCATTTTTGTCACCATTTTAAAATGTGTTGCTTAGTTTTTAAAGATCTTGCTAATTGTGTTGGCTTTATATTATCAAGGCACAATAGACACTAAGGATGAAGTTCATTGTTAATGAGAATGGATTGGAATCCAGATTTCAAATAATCTCCTTGGCAGTTTCTAACTTTTTAGACTGATCTCTTGTCATATCTGATTAAATTGTCACTGTTTTTCTATCATATATGTGAGCTCAGATTAAAAAATTTCTGCCTCCTTTAGGGAATAGGGTCTGAAATCCAATGGCAACCCATTCAACTCAAAGTGACAGATGGAGTCCCAAATACCTGGTTGTACATGATGTTGTTTTTTCTTTAGATCAGAACCAGTCCCTGGCTCACCCAGATAGCTTGTTCCCTTTGGGAACCCTGGTGAATACCTTGTTTGGAAAATTCTTCATCTTGGCTAAACCCATGCTTTATGCTCTATCTTAGGTTTCTTCTCTTGTCCTTAGTAATAATGAAGAAGAGCTGGATTTTATTACATTTCTAAGTTAAGGTCCACTGAGAAAGAGACTTTGCAAAAAAAAAAATCAACCTATTCAGTTGGCGCTGAATGCTATAATTCCTTTTATTTGGAGTATTTAAGAGAAGTCCACATAGCTTAACTGGTGATACTTGAGGAAATATGGAGGGAAAGATAGCACAACAAGAGAAAGGTACTTGGGTAGTCTACCAAGCTCTACACTAGGACCAAGATTGATGATATCTTTAAATGGAGTCCACCAACTTCATACATTGGAGCTGTTATTGGTACTGCCACTTTAGGGTAGCCCACATCACCCTTTGTACTACACCAAGCTGCTTTCCCATGGTTACACTATATTCTTTTCATGTATCAGGGCAGCTCAAGTGTTATATAGGCAGGGACAAAGTCCAACCTATGGTCCAACCCTGAGACAAAGTAGGTAGGAATTGGAATTTTCTAGCTTGTCAAGTTCCAAGCATAAAAGATACAAGATATGGGTATGGGGTGGGCATTTTAAAAAAGAGATAGGAAAACAAGGAGAGGGAGAATGGGTATCTGGTGGTAAGAGTCTCTCTATAGCTAAGGAAGTTTACTAAACAAAGAAAGATTAGACCTAAAATAGCAGATTTTTTTCAGACAAGAGTCTAATAATTTTTATGCCTTTGAAGATTATTATCCCTAGCTTGACCATTTCCAAGATCAATAATCTTAGCTCTTTTAACTTCTTATAATTTCCACTTTCTGACTGATATCACTTTTCAGATTCTTGTTTAAACTCCCGAAAAGATAGCCATATCTCTCTCAAGTCATGGAATCAACAACTCAATCCTGTTCTCAAGAGAGAGTCATGATCTTGCTAAATAGAATTCTATGATTAATTCATAGCTCTTAGATACTCCATCTCTATTTCTTCTTGTCTACTGCTATATTTGCCTTTAAAAGATAATTGAATCCTTTTTGATATTTGTAAACCAATTTTGGAAAAATATGCTATGAAATATTTTTAAACTCTAGCATATTTATTAGAATACTAGGGAATAACCCAGACTGATCATCTGTAACTCTGATGAGATCATTTGTTACAAAGAGACCTTACCCATCACCATGAAAACCTTAAACTTGCTAAAGAGAAAAGAGTCAATTTGATACTGACTTTGTAATGGTAATAAAACATTTGACTGAAAAAGCTAACAGCTTGTGACACAATCTAAAGGTCTTTGGCCATTTATCCTTCCCCCTCCAACAGATTTAACAACTAATATGTCTAGAAATAATGACATCTGACAAATATATTTTTCCTATTTAAAAATAGAGGTTTTTTCTCTATTTTCTTTATGTTCAACCTTGGGAATTAAAGTCTTCCAGAAAAGTTCTTGGGATAGGAGACTCTAACTAGGAAATTGGGAATGCATAGTTTTTCTTTTTGAGCTTGCACCTTCTCAAATGTCATGGAATTTCAGAACTGGAGTATCCAGACCAATTTATATCAAACTAATAATCTTCAAGAGAACCCATTCAAGTATTGGTTACCAATTTAATTTTGCTTGAAGACATTCAGTGAATGGTAGTGGTGAGGGAAGACACTTCCTACCTCTAGGAGACAGCACATCCCACCTTTGGATAACTTTCCATTTTAGAGAGTGAAATAAGCAGAACCAAGAGAACATCATATACAGCAACAGAAATATTGTTTGAAGATTAACTAGTATATGTCCACCTCCAGAGAAAGAAATGATGAGTAGAAGTAAGTAAGACATAGTTTTACATATACAGATATCATTTTGTCAAATGATACTTTCCTCAATAGGGAAAAGGGAGGGAGGGAGAGAGCTACCTGGGTATCCTAATGTAACAAATGAACAAATAAATAAAAAGGAAGAATTTCTTTCCATCAAACATGATTTGCCTCTTTGTAATTTCCATTTATTATTGCTAGGTTTGTTTCCCCTTCTCTGGTCCAAAAGAACAAGCCTAATCTTTCTTTCACATGACAGCTTTTCAAAAACTTGAGGATAACACTGATGTCCTGTAGCTTTCTCTTCTGCAAATGAAAACAGTTCAGGGCTCCACTCTGATTGCCCTCTGTTGGATGCTCTCTAGCTCACTGATGTCCTTCTCATAGATTCCATTTTAGAATCAATATTGTATATTGGTTCCAAGGCAGAAGAATGTTAAGGGCTAGACACGGAGGTGCCAAGGATTACACAGTTGGGAAGTGTCTGAGGGAAAATTTGAACCCAGGACTTCCCATCTCTAAGCCTGGCTCTCAATCCACTGAGCCAACTAGTTTCTCCCTCATGCCTCTCAGTGTAGCACAAAACTGAACGAGTTTCTCTCTCCTTTGCTGGATCATCATTTAGAACTCTTCCCCCCCTCTTTTATTTTATTTTTCTTTAGGTACATTTTAATTTTTTAATTTTTAATTTTATTTTTCAAAAGATTTTCCATGTTTATATGATTCATTATCTTTTCCTCCCCTTATAATTTATAACTCTTGAGTGTAGTCTGGGCCCTCTTTTCTCTCTATATATATATTGTTTCTTTCCATGTGACCATATCTATTCCCATGAGTTTTGTTATTATTTCTATATAGATTACTCCCAGGTTTATATACACAACCTTAGTTTCTCTTCTGATTTCTTGTCTCCAATCACAAACTGCTTATGAGGTATTTCCCATTGAATGTCGTGTAGACAACTCAAACAACATATTCAAAAAAGAACTCATCATTTCCCCCAAAGCCTCCCCTCTTCTGAAGTCCTTAGTTCTGGAGACAGAAGTGACCATCTTTGTGATCATCCAAGTTCACCACCTCTATGTTATTCTCAACACCTTCCTCACCCTGATCCTACATCTCTAAAAATTCTTACTGATTCCATCTTCATAACCTCTCTCAAATATGCCCCCTTCTCTCTACTCCCATGGTGACCACCCTTGTTTAGGCTCTCATCAGTGGATTTTTGTAATCACTTATAGCGGGCCTCCCTAACTCAATCCTCTCTCCACATCTTTTGCACAGTTGCCAAAATAATCTTACTTAAACCATGTCACTTACTTATTCACTTAACTCCAGTAATTTCCTGTTGCCTGTAGGATCAAATATAAGCTCCTCTGACATTTAAAACCATTCACAATCTGGCCCCACCTGCCTTCCCAGACTTATTATGCTTTATTCATCTTCACAGTCTCTTTAGTGTAGCCAAACTTTTCTCATGGTTCTTTATGCTTGGCATTTCATCTTCCAGTTCTCTGCCTTTGAATTGAATGCCCCATGTCTATAATGCAACACCTCTCTCCTCAACACACACACACACACACACACACACACACACACACACACACACACACAAACTCACACTCACATTTTTAGAACTCAAAGTTTCATTCAAAACTCAGCTCAAATGCTGCTTTCTACATGAAGTCTTTCTTGACTCCCTCAGTTGCTAGTATCTTCCTCCAAAAATTATCTTGTATTCTCTCATTCTCGCTCTTGCTCTCTCTTTTTCTCTCTCCTTTTCTCCCTCTTTCCCCCCTTTCTCTGTCTCTGTCTCTGTCTCTGTCTCTCTCTGTCTCTCTGTCTCTCTGTCTCTCTGTCTCTCTGTCTCTCTGTCTCTCTGTCTCTGTCTCTGTCTCTGTCTCTCTCTCTCTCTCTCTCTCCCCCCTCTCTCTTTATGTACAATTTCCCCCCCACAGGCATTCAAATTTACATTTTGTCTCTCCTTGAGGACAGGGATGATTTCATTTATGCCTTTGTATATTACAAGGCAGTTAGGTGTTGCATTGGTAGAGATTGGATCTGGAATCAAGAAGATCTGAGTTCAAATCTGGAATTAGATACAACTTTATGATTTACCCTCTGTTTGCCTTAGTTTCTTGAACTGTAAAATGGGGATAATAATAGTATCTACTACAAAGGGTTTTTATGAGGCCATAATAATATTTGTAAAGCATTTAGCACAACTAGCATAGTAGGTGATATATAAATATTAGTTATAATATTTGTAGCACAGTGTCTAACACATAGTAGGCACTTAATAAATGCTTATTGATTATCTTTTCTGGTTGCCATATCACAATGCTGACTCATGTTGCATTTCACTAAACTCCTCAGTTGTTTTTGTAGACAACATTTTCTCTAACCAGATTCTTAATCTTGTAATTACAAAGTTAATTTCTTGAATTAAAGTATAAGATTTTATTCTTATCACTACTAAACTTAATTGTGTAACATTGATTCTACCATCCTAACCTGCTAAGATCTTTTGCATCCTGACTTTGACACAGTGTTTTAACAATTCCTCCAAGTTTTGAGTCATCTGGAAATCCAATATTCACCCATTTGGGTCAACATAGACCCCACCACCACCACCACCACCAAAAAAACAACTTTCATTTCCTCTCTAAAGGACTATGTTAGTCCACTATTTCATTTCAATTAGTTTTGTTACTTTTCTTTGGCAGTAGATAATAATTCTAGGCTGATATAAAAATGAGTCATGTAAATAAATAATATGACTAACAAACATAACTTTATTTTCTTTATCTGGTTATTGAAGGGGCTCATTTGCTATCTTTACCTTTATACACCTACACTGAAGTACTTAATAATCATTGTTGATTTTCATTTACCTAGGAACCTGGAACACTTCCCAGGACAATTAGCAGTCAGATCACTTAGGTTTTTGGTCTTTGAAAACATTTTTGTTCTTTTTAGATGAAAGGTAAGTTTAGGAAACTCTAAATATTGAGATGCTGTTCTCAAATCAATATACATTTTAGGTATTAGGTAACATTATTCACATCCCTATTTCAGCAGGACACAATCTAGAGCTGGATAGTCTTAGAAGAATCATGTGCCAAAATAGTGAAATCATGCACTAATCAGAAAAGAAAGTGTACTAGCCGCAAAAGACTCTTGTTTACTACCTGACATCTCCCTGGGACTTTGGTCAGAAATGTTTTTATGACTACATATTAAAACCATGAGGTACATATAAAAACACTTTTTCTTTTCATGATCTATAAATGATATATTAATAATTTTTCCCTTTTTTACATTTGGCTGCATTATGTCTGCATACTATTAGTAGTCAAATTTTGTAAAAATTCCATCCAAAACAGACAAATATGAATATCCTTTTTCTATCCCAGTTAGAAGAAATCATGAGGCTTGTAACTCTAGTTTCTTCAGAAATGTATTCAGTTTCATATTTTCCCTCTTATTTTCTGTTAGACTCATTCAAAACTGATAGAAGAATATTAAAGTCTCTTGTCACTATTGTATTACTATTTATGACTTCTTGGAACTCAGATATTTCCTATATAAATTTGAATGGTAAGGTATTTAGAAATTATAAATTTATAACTTATATTGACATGTTTTCCATAGTTCCTTTCAGGATTATATAGTTTCTTTTTTGGTTTTTGAATGTTTTTGTTTAGTCAGATACCCTAATGGCAATTCCTTTTTTTGTATTGTGTTGATGAATACTGATTTTTTCCATCCTTTCAGCTTTATTTTGTATATGTCTGAATTTTAAAAATGTGCTTCTGTTAAGCAACAGATTGTAGGGTTTTTTCTTAACCAAGTTGTCTCTTTTTCATTTTATTGGATTGTTTAATCCATTTACATTTAAAGTTATAAGAGTTAAGTTTATATTTTTCTCTCTCTAAAATTGTTTTCCCCCAAGTTATGCTTTTTTCTCTTCTGCTATACAGTATTATATTCCTTGAGTTACTTTACTTATTTTTTTAAGTTGGCCCTGTTCCCACTGGCTCTCTTCCCATCTCTTCTTATCCTTCCTTCTCATTTGTTATTCCTTTCCCTTTAGGATATTGTTTATTAGTTCCTTTTTCTCTCTTGCTTGTACCTGGTCACATATTTCTTCCACCTCTTCTTTTTTTTTTACTCAGGTAGATTTCCTTTTCTTCTTCCCTTCAGCTAGGTCTGTTCATTAGTTATTTAAATTTAATTTTTGGTACCTCTTAGAATATACCTTTTCATCTGCAGTAATATTCTAGAGTTGAAATACAGTAGGGTGATTTAAAGAAACCTCAACATGTGTAAAACAGAAAAAATCTCATATAGATCAAACCATTTGTAGCAACATTTTTTTGTGGCAACAAAGAACTGGAAAGAAAGTAGATGTTTATTACTTCGAGAATACTAACCTTGTTAAAGTACATGTATGTAATTAAACATCATTTTGATATAGGAAGCAATGAATGTGAGACATTTTTTTTAAATGAGAAAACTTATATAAATTAGTCTGACATCAAGTAAACAGACACAACAAGACAATACATACCATGATGACAATATAAATGAAATGAACAATACATTTTAATGAGCAAACTTTGCTCTGAGAGGAAGTGACAAAATCAATTTCTTCTTTTTTTTTTTAAACCCTTACCTTCCATCTTGGAGTCAATACTGTGTATTGGCTCCAAGACAGAAGAATGGTAAGGCCTAGGCAATGGGGGTCAAGTGACTTGCCCAGGGTCACACAGGTAGGAAGTGGCTGAGGCCAGATTTGAACCTAGGACCTCCCGTCTCTAGGCCTGGTTCTCAATCCACTGAGCTACCCAGCTGCCCCCTCAATTTCTTCTTGTCAGAAAAGCATGGGACTTTGGGTATGGAGTGTTGTGTATATCTTGTTGGATTTGTTAAATGTGCTTATTGGTTTTGGTGAACAACAATCTTTTTTAATGAAAGTCTCATTGGAAGTTGGAGGGGGAGAGTATATTCAGAAATTAATGTTATACATTTTTTCTAGAACTACGTCAAGAAAAATTTTCACTTATATTTCACAGTGTAATTTTGATGGGACATTTTCTTTGTTGTGCAAGGTAGAAATGAGAAAAAAACAGTTGCATTAAACCTGGAAATCATGTAGCCAAAAATAAAAATAAAAATTTTAAATTTAAAAAAAGAAAAAAGAAATTAATGTTATATAAACAAAAGGCATCAACAAAACTAAAAATAATATGCACCAAAATAGCTGACTTACAAATTACTTTTTCAGGATAGTTCTTATGTCAATAAAAGGCATACACATAGTCTATAGAATCAGAGCTTGGGTTCCAATAAAATAAAAAGAAGCAAAGATGATTTTATTTTTAAAAAATCTTTTACATTCTATCTTAGAATTGACACTAAGTATTAGTTCCAAGGCAGATGAGTGGTAAGGGTTAAGTTATTGTGGTCAAGTGACTTGCCAAAGGTAAGCTAGGAAGTAACTGAGGTCCAATTTGAACCTAAGACTTCCCATCTCTAGGCTTGACTCTTTATCCACTAGTTATCTAGCTGCCCCACAACTTTCTATGAAGTAAACCAGGTGGGAAAAGCACCAGGAAGTTAGTGAAGGCTCAGGGCCCTAGGAGGCTTGTTACACACAGGGCAGAAGGCTCAGATGCTTGAGTAAAAAATGAAAAACATCTTTTACCATGTGTGGCTCTGGTGCAGTGAAATTAATTCCTCATTTAAACTCTTTTACCTGGGGACTTGGCAATCATTCTAAACCCAGTAATCGCCTGATTCAGTTCAATTTGCCTGTGTCTCTGTGTGTTCAGCACCTGCTAGAGTTTTTTTTCTTATATTATGTTTCCAAGAACTAAGTGGAAATGAGAAGATTCAGGGGGAAATTAATAGAAAACCATTGGGTATCTATTAAGATCAAGTAGTAATGAAAATACCTGTAGTTCATAAATTGTCTCTGAATTTCCTGAGCATAATAAGCATGATATAAAAATCTAATCTGCCCATAATAGAAGTGGGATAGGCAATAAAGGGAGGAGGTAAGCAGCTGGCAGAAGATAGAAGTATTTACTTTATACTCGACATAATTAGTATGTAGCCATGCGTACATCATGTACAATAATGAGAGGACTTTGGAAAATTTCTATAGGAGCAACCTTTGGTTTTCAATTTAACCCTTCCAAAGGACTAACATTAGAAAATGTTGGTTTATCAGGTATCCTATAGGAGGGAAGAGAAAATCTCATGTCCAGTAGTGGGACAAAATTCAGGATGACTGGCAATGATACTTTGGTGTCTTGGATGTGTGACAAAATTATAAGCACTCTACCATGCCTGCTTCCACTGATTTCATGGCTATTGGAAAGTTATTCTCATTAACCCATTCCACTGAGGGAAGTCTTCACATGCTTGGGGCTGACATGTCCCTAACTCACTGACAGGTTTGATACCTGTCAATTACTCTCAATCTGGTTTAGCCTGTCTTCTGAGATAGTTGACTGGGGAATGGTTGCTGCATATGCAATAGCTTCTTGGAGTCACAGGTGAGAGTTGAGTGCCAGATGGGTACCAAAAGTGGATGAGAAACCCTAAAAAGGACTCAGCAAGCCCTCATACCAGAGGAGCTAGTCCTCCTTAAACACCCATACCCCCAATTCCTTGAATAATAGAATATTAATGTATGGTAGTGATCATCTTGTCATCCTCATTTTAAGATGAAGAAACTGAGGCCCAGAGATGGGAAAGGATTTGCTCCATTGCCTAGCAGAGTACCTGGGATATACTACAAGAGAATAATGTTTGTTAATTGACTGATTGTTTCAAGTCTCATAGTCTGTTATGATAGAGCCAAAATGAAAAGAATATGACTTAAGACCGCACTACGCCATGGTGCTTTTGAGGATTTTGACCAACCAAAGTATGAAGGATTATAGACTCCATCATTGGGGTTTAGTGACCACTTCTTGAATCCCAGAGCAGAAAATTTTGCTCATTTTGTAAACCTATCAACTTCTTACATAATGGAGGGAAAAGGTGGGAAGTCAAAAAACTGGCAGTATATCAAAATAGAGTTTTTAAAAGATTTTCTGGGGTCTGAGTGAACTTTTAGCAGTTTAGATATCACTTTCTAGATTTAATATACAGTGTCAGAAGTTGTTTGATACTGAGTTGGAAGAAATCTCTGAGGACATCTAGTCCAACTCATCCTTGACTAGGAATTCCCTTTATAGCATCCTTGACCAGTCAATCAGTGATAGATAGCCCAAGACATCTCAATGCACTTTTGGATTACTCTACTAGGAGAATTTCTTTTTTCTTTTTGCTTATTGTACATATTGAAATGGATATCCAAGAAACATCTCAAACTCAACTTGTCCAAGTCATTGTATTTGTTCAATTAATATTTATTCTGTTACATATTTATATACATATCCACTTTCCCATTTGAATATAAATTCCTTTTGTATAGAGATCATGCCATTTTTTATATTTGTATCCCTAGTACCTAGCAGAGTGCCTGGTACAGCAGAGGTGCTTAATACAAGCTTAATGGTTGATTATAGAGGCTAAAAAGTCTTCTCCACAATTTCCACCCTGGAGCTCTCCTCTCCTCATTGATGACTCCCTCTCTAGGATAAGCATTTTTAGTACTTCACCTCACTTTCAACTGGACTCTTTAGACTCTTATCTTCTCTTTGCTTGCAACACTATCCCTTTGTTTATCCTTCCTCTTCCATCCCTTCTCTGCCCCTTTCTATCTCCCTTTTTATGTGTTGTCTGGTAGCACAGTAGATAAAGTCTTGGAATCAGGAAGACTCATTTTCCTGGATTCAAATCTGGCCTCAGAAACTTCTTAGTTGTGAGACCCTAGGTAAGTCACTTTAACCTTGTTTGCCTCCGTTCCTCATATGCAAAATGAGCTAGAGAAGAGAAAGGTAAACCACTCCAGTATCTTTGCTAAGAAAACCTCAAATGAGGTCATGAAGAGTCAGACATAACTGGAAAATGGTTGACTTCTCCCATTAGAATGTGAAGTCCTTCTCTACTGGCAGCAATGCAATGATCCAGGACAATTCTGAGGGACTTATGAGAAAGAATGTTATCCACATCCTGAGAAAGAACTGTGGGAGTAGAAATGCACAAGAAAAA
Organism: Monodelphis domestica; assembly: GCF_027887165.1. Taxonomy (NCBI): domain Eukaryota; kingdom Metazoa; phylum Chordata; class Mammalia; order Didelphimorphia; family Didelphidae; genus Monodelphis; species Monodelphis domestica. Next base: position 17,380,799 of record NC_077234.1, read on the forward strand.
CAACTGCTTGATCACATGATTTGATGGGGATATGATTGGGGAGGTAGACTCTAAATGATCACCCTAATGTAAATATTAATAATATTGAAATAGGTCTTGATCAATGACACACATAAAACCCAGTAGAATTGCTTGTTGGCTATGAGAGGGGAGTAGAAGGAGGGGGGAGAAAGAACATGAATCATGTAACCATGGGAAAACATTCTAAATTAATTAAATACATAAATAAACTTAAAAAAGAATATAAGTCCTTTAGGGTTTACTTACTTGAATTTGTAATTTCCAGTGCTTAACACAGCACTTGACACCTAGTGTTTAATAAATTGTCCATCTTTTCCCATTCTGCCTTATCCTCGTATTCCCACTGCTTAGCATGATGCTTGACACACAGTAGGTACTTAAAGTTTGCTAATTGATTGGATTGTTGTTTAAAACAGTTGCTTCATTAAAAAGCCAAGATGGTTGTATTCTATTGGCATTACTGATTAAGAAAGGAGCAGTGAACAAATTCACGAAACACCCTCCTCCTTTACATCTTAACACTGATAATTGTGTTTGTTTACTAAGAAAACATGCTGTTTATATGTCCTTTGGGGCCATTAATAAATGAAAGTGTAGTTCAACTTCATAAATTTGTTTGGATTTTTTTTAAGTCTTGATTTCAACCAAGAAGCCTTTTCCAGGAGGTCATTTTTGATGACCACATCACTGTTTTCCTTAGCGATCAGCTAACTTTGGCACAGAAAGGAAAACACAAGACTAAGAAATAGTCTCTTAATTTTCTTATTTTTGCTTCTGTATTGGTGACATTAGACTGACTTTTAGTCTGCTCTTTTAATACAGTGTCTAGTCAGTTTAAGTTGGAAATACACTTTGAGATCCTTCGAGATAGGGTTTGAAAAACAAGAAATATTCGTTTTCAAAATGTGTAAATGCTCTTATTTCTGACATGATCTTACTTGGTGCTCTTTGGCTTATAAAAACAAAAAAGAATTTACCCAAAGAATGGAAAATGTTTTTTCGAGTATGAGTTTATTCATTTCTGGGACAACGCTCAAAGGATATTAGCCAGAACCATTACCCCCAATTTTCATTAGAGCAACTGAACCTTGGAACCCATCCAGCCTATTGGTGGAAAATCTAAGGCTGAATTGGAAATCAGAGCTTGGTCTTCTTATGCTGATTCCCACCATGAAGGACATTTGCCTTTTTAGCTCTTACTCTCACATGGACTGTACAGCCTTCCAGGAGAGCTAATTTCCTGAGAAGACACTGAGTCAAGATTTCGAAGACTAACATTGGTGAATCACATTCGTGAGCAAAGCTTCATTTTTTACTCATTAAACTACATAGACTATGAAAAAAAAAGAAGACACCAAGTGGTTGTGTTGGTTGCCATTATGATACCCAAAGTGATAGGGACTAATAGGAGACCTTGTAGCATAGGACAGGTCCCAGACAGCATGGCAGAGGAGTACACAAGCTTCTTGGAGATTTCACTGGCTGATGAAAAAAGCAGCAACCATCAGATTTATTTCTGGCAACCAAAGCTATTAGAATTATGTGGCAAGGAATGCATATGTTTGTTTGTAGGTGTCGATAGATAAATTTATATCTAGCCCAAGGAAGTAATGTTGGTTACATCGTTTGAGGGTGATTTCCTTTTTTACACTTCAAACTCTGGCACATTTGTGGATTTAAAAATAGCTATTGTTACAGGTAATATTGTCAGCATCTTAAAACAGAAGGAAGATTGTAGTACCTTATAGTAGAAAGCTAGTTACTGAGCCAGGAAGACCTGGGCTTCGCATGCCACCTCTGATATACTAGCTATGTGACCCTGCACAAGTCACTTAAATTCTCAGTGCCCCAGATAGCTCCAAGATGAAGTGGCAGAATAAGTGCTGATTTGCATGCATGGGAGGAGTTTCCTTATGGGAAATCCCTGCACCATTTGGACCAAAAGAAAGTTTTTTAAAGCATGGAATTAGATGTGTAGAGAAGAGGCAGTATACATGCAGGTATATTTATATACTATATCATATAGACTGGACTTCTTTATGATCTCTGTAGGCTATTAATATCTGGAATATATCTCCAGACCATTTCAAACTTTGAATGATTTTTAACTCTGCTTCAAGATCAGACTTAAATATTGTGCCAATCATGTCCTCTCAAGTTCCATTGATTCAAAATGTTTTGTGTTTCCTTGAGAGCTAAAAATACTTTCTGCGTTGAATATTGGAAAAGAGGACTGGATTTGGAACTGAAGACTTGGGTTCAAATATGAGTTCTGTCATTTATTGACTGTATTACTTTGGGCAAGTTATTCGACTTTTTTCAACCTTGGTTTCCTTATCTCTAAGAGGAGAGGAGTGATCAGGCAGTCATCAGATATTTATCAAGCTCCGGATTAGATGAGATGAGTTCTGAGGTGTCTTGCAGTTCTAAATCTAAGATTTGATATCAACTGTGTTTCAGATGGGGAGTAGTAAATGGAAGTCAACTCTTTCTTCCTTTATACTGTTATCCCTAATATTCTAGATAACCTCCAAGGGTTAAGTCCCCCAAACTGATTAAACTGTGAAAAGAAGTTTGGTTATTTAAGGACTATGATTTGTTACATACCAACAAAATTGTTAAGTGGAATAAGATTTCAACTCACCTTCATCTTCTCTCCCAGAGGTGGTGTAATGGATAGGATGCCAGGCCTGGAGTCATACAGCCCTGAGTTCAAATCCAGCCTTTGATATTTTCTAGCTGTGTGACCCTGGGCAAGTCACTTAATTTCTTTTTGCCTCAAGTTTTCTCAGCTATAGGATTGAAATAATAATAGTGTATACATTTCAAAGTTGTGAGGATTAACTGAGATAATAACTCTAAAGCACTTAGTAGAAGAGTGTCTTGTGTAGAGGCTATATACTTACTCCCTTTTGCCCAGAACCAGAGGCTTTTGTCCTTATATATTATCAGTCATGATGGCTAGATGGTTCTAGGACCACTGATCTAAAAAAGTCATTTAAAGGCTTGGGAAAGACAAATCCTATATTGGGTTGGAAGGTCCCAGCAAGGCTTCCCAGGTCTCAAGATACACATCTTGGAGATTTAATAGAAATCAAAGGAGTAAAGAGGAAGAATGAATAGCTTAAAAATGATGATGGTAGAATGAGCATGACTCAAACAGGGAATGAGTATGAAGAAGGAAGAGATTGTGCCTAAGAGATGGTTTACAGAAACATTAAGAGGATCTTAGAGACACTTTTGGAAATCTAGAAGAGTTGAGATAGTGTGGGAAGCACAATAGGGTGCCCTTTAGCTAGTTTGAGGTGGGGAGGAGCAATGACATGCCAACAGTGGTATTTGGAAAGACTAGTAGAGTTCTTTTTTTTTCTTTCAAATTTTACAAAACCAAATAAAAGAAGCATTTCCATATGCAAAGAAAAAGAAGACTGCACATAAGTGAAATGACAAATCCCTTATGTGTTTAGCTTACTTGTCTTCATATCTGCAAAATAAATCCCATCCACAAGTGTCCCAGCCCATAACAGGCCTGATGAACAGATTAGCTTGGGAGGAGGTACGGGAGGAAGAAAGAGAGACTAGGGCTTCCTGGAGCAGAGGCATGAGAGAAGTCCATAGTGTCTTGGGTTCAGCATTGAATGGAGAATGGAGAGAGCAAACTCACTAGAATATTTATCTTTGAGAGTTATCATTTCTTCTTTCCTGGCTCTTCTTTCTCCCAACTCAAATTTTTGCATGCCAGTGTAAGATGTTTTATACTTCCCTTTTCTTACCCTCTACATAAGGAATAGGGACCAAACCTGTGGTTTCCTTGGCAAATGGAGCTCCCCAGTGAGGAAACTCTCTTTACCAGTGGAGGTTGGATTTTTTTTTCTTTTAATAACTTCTTAATAACTCTTTGTCTTAGAGAATTATTGCCTAAATCCCTGAGAAGAAAAGAGACTTGTCCACAATCACACAGTCAGTATTTGTCAGAGGCAGGACTAGAACCTGTGCCTTTCATGAGAATTTATTTTTATAGACTATATTAATTTCTATGTAAGGGCCAATAAGAATTTCTGTATATTCCTATGTCTGGGTTCTAGGTCAGAGAACCATCTGGTCCACTGCTTTTTGCATTTTCATGTCCTTAGGAATCTCATTGAATATCTTCCCATTTAACAGAATTTTCTTAGTAGAAAGTAGAGATAAGGATACTGTTCCTGCCTGTGTAATAATGGGGACAACCATTACCTGTTGATTTGGGGAAGGGCCAAGAGTTTGTTGGAGCCCTTCCTAATGAGCTATTTGGCAATTAGAGGTATCTTGGGACGTTCAAGGGAGAGGCTGAATAATGAGCTCCTAAACTCTATTTATTGGTCTGTCTTGAAGTCTCTCAGGGTCTGGAGGGCCACTGACCAGTCAGTTTCTTGGTGAGAATGCAAGCCCAATCAATAAATTGACATCCTTACCCATAAATCATTGTCTCTTCAAATAATTTTAATCATGAACACTTCCTAGTACTATCCACTCTGCCATATTGCTTCATACCAGTGTTTTTAAAAAAACTCTTACCTTTTGTCTTAGTGCCAGCTCTAAAATAGGAGCATGATAAGGGCTAGGCAATTAGGGTTAAGGGACTTGCTCAAGGTCACACATGGAGGAAGTATCAGATTTGTCCCCAGGGCCTCCTGACTCCAGATCTGACTCTATCCTAGCCACCTAGCCGCCCCCCTTGCTCTGTTCATGATGAAGTTCTTTCAGCCTCACCATGTCAACAATGTAGTGTTCAGGGGGGATTTTGGACCCAAGGATGGGGTCTGGAGTTCTGTGAAGTTTTCCCTGTTACCCATTCATAAGCCATTAGCTGCAGAAAGACTCCAAAGCACCCTCTTCCACATGCCATATCTTATTTATGCTCCTTATTTTTCTTCTGTCTCTCATTTTTAAAATCTCCCTACGCCTTTCTGCCTTTTGAGATGCATTAGTAGCTATGGGAACGTTGATGTGATTAAAATGGGCAGAGTTTAGTGACATCCACAATTGCAGTATAAAGTCAGTTTATATTAAGGTTTGAAAAGTATATGCCATTGTTGGGGAACTCTGGGAGGCGGCCAGTAGATGACAGCCATTAGGACCACATTTATGTGCAATGTTATGGCTGGTGGGAGAAATGGGAATTGAACTTTAACACAGAATAAAGCAAGCAGGCCAAATCTTTTATCTTGAAGGAGCCAGGCTCATTGAGGTTTGAAGCACAGCATGAGACGTGAAATAGAAAGTCTTTCTAAAAGCACCTGAAAGGGGGAGACTTTTGAAATGCTCAAATCATCCCAATTATCTCAAGGCATTTAGAGCCCAGGAGCCATTCCTGAAAATGAGAAATTCTCTGTCATAATCAAAAAAGTTAGATGTATCTGCACATCCAAAGGCATTGTCTATGGAAGCAGCATTTTGATTAGGAATTTGCTTCTTGAGACTGGAAAGAAAGGATCTCTGAATGGTGATGTGTAAGAGGTAATGGTGATGCTTACCAGAGGCAGATGGGTAGCTCAGTGGTTTGAGAGGCTCTGAATTCAAATCTGACCTCAGACACATTTTAGCTGGATGACCCTGTGCAAGTCACTTAACCCCCCATTGCCTAGTCCTTACTGTTCTTCCACTTTGGAACCAATACACAGTATTGCTTCTAAGATGGAAGGTGAGGGTTAAAAAAGAAAAAAGAGATGCTTGTTTGGTAACTAAGCTCTGTTGAGATAGAAGGTAGCAAATAGGTCTGTGATTTCACAGGTATAGAAAGTCTTAGGTAAGGGAAATGCCCTCCACTAAGGCAAGCTTTCACCTCTTCTGCAACTTAGTTGTCCCCGAGAGTTGTGTAGGACACAGAGAAGTTATGTGACTTACCCAGCCAGTAAGATGGGATTTGAAACCTAGATTCTTCTGACTCTGAATCCATTAAAACATGCTGCCCCTCTTTTGAGAGATTTGGGTGCCCAACTCCCACTAGTCAGGGTATTTACATCCTGAACCTATGCATGGGAAGTTGCTTGGAAAACTATGGAGTAGTATTATTACAAACCCAGTTGGTTGTCATCATTGAAGCGATGCCTCCTGGCCATCAGCTAGTCCTGTGTGTGTGTGTGTGTGTGTGTGTGTGTGTGTGTGTTCTGCTGAGTACCTCCTTAAAAGAAAAAAAATAGAGCATCCCTTCAGGGGCAAGTCAAAATTCATTAGCCTGGTCCAATGCTTTCCTTTTGAATCTTAGCCAATTTCTTACCAAATCCGTATTTGAGGATGAATTTCCCTACCAGTCCCCTATCATTTTACTAGTCATTCTGAAAGGCCAACCAAGTTCATTCTGGGCCATTAGTTATGGTCTCAGACCCCCTCATTTTAGCAGGTTAGCATGTTTAATTGTGAGGGTGGGCATATCCACAGCCATTTGACATGACCTCCATTTCTGATCTCCTACACGTGGGATATGAGACACTTGGAGGGGATCCTATCAGCCCAGATCCACTTTCCCTCCTTGGCCCTTTCATAGCTTCTCTAAACCCTTCAGGGAAATCATAAATGAATCCCTTACCAGTCTAGTCACTCTAAATCAGAGAGTCCAGCTTTTTATGCTGTGGATTGCTTTGGTGGCAATATGGCGAACCTTATGAGCCCCTCTTCAGAATTATGTTTTTAAATGCACAAAATAAAACACATAGTATCACAAAGAAAATGGATTCTGTTAAAATGGTTATCAAAGTAGTTTAAAAAGCAACCAAGGTTGTGGATCTCTGATTATGAACCCCTGATCTGGAACTGAATTATTCAGGTGAGACAAGCCAAGTCAGCAGGCTTTTCTATATGTAGTTTTATATATCTATATCTATAGCTCTCTCTCTATCTCTCTCTATGTATATCTTTTGTCTAGCCTCCAACATGCTAGGCTCTGCTTCAAGTTTTAGAAAGGTAGACCAATGGAAAGCTGGCCCTCTTGCAGACAGGGGAGCCAGAGTCTTCTGGTCTTTGTGCTCCTATGTGCCCTTTATTGGGTTTGGAATGAGCCTGACAGCTTTGCTTTGGCCACTATCAACTACCCACATTTTTTCTACTGTCCCCAAAGTGAATCATGTCTTTAGAATGAGGTGGTTTGGGGGCCTCTCTTCATGTTGCTCCCATAATGACTTTTAAAATAAAGTCTTTTCATTAGGAATGATAAAATAAGGTATCTAGTCATCCCCATTGTCTTTATATAATGCTATTGATACTTAAAAAATTAAAAACTCTTTCTTTCCATCTTGAAATCAATACACTGGGTATTGGATCCAAGGCAGAAGAGTGGTAAATGCTAGGCAATGGGGGTAAAGTGACTTGCTCAGGGTCACACAGCTAGGAAGTACTGAGGTCAGATTTGAACTCAGAACCTTCCATCTCAAGAACTGACTCTCAATCTACTGAGTCAAATAGCTTCCCCCTATTAATATTTTTTAAAGAGATTAAACCTCACTTAAATTAACCTTAAGACCTCAAAATCAAAAGGGCATATTTTTCCAGGGCAGATATCTGAAAAAATACAGTGAGTAAGAGACCAGATATCTAAGGTTCTCTCATCCCAACTCTACCAATTACTAACCATATAACCTTGGATAAGTCAATTGAATGAATGAAAAGACACTTAGTAAATGACAACCCTATATACATTAAGATTGACTGGGGGGACTCCCAGTCTAAGCAAGTGATTTGGCAATTTGGGAAGTTCAGTTTGGACTGGAGAAGTCTCAACCAGGAGGGTTGACTGGGTCTTATAAAGTTAATAATAGTTGAATGATTTTTTTCCCATTCATTTACATAAGTTAACATCTTAATCTCAGTTTCCTTATCTGTAAAATGTAAAAAAGATAAAATACTGTTTACAAACGTGCTTAGCAAAATGTAAAACATCAGGGTCCTGACTTGAACTCAAGTTTTGTCTCTTCTACTTCACACTTCTGACCTTTGGCTCAATTGTCTCATCTGTAAAATGAGGAGACTGGGTTTGAGGATAGTTAAGATCCTCTTCATCTCGAAATCAGTGATCCAATCATCTGTGGTTTTCTTTTGTGGGTGTGCTGTTTCTCCAACATTTTTGATTGATATTTTTAAGCTTTTTAATTTTTTTTTTATTTTTGCTAAGGTGCGTTCTCTTTTCTCCTATGCAGATGCCATCCCTCTGAGACTTAGCAGAAGATCTTTGAGAGTTCCATCCCTGAACCCCATCACACTGAAGCAAATCTCATTATACTCTTTTCCAAACTTTGCTTGTTTGTACTTAGATAGCAGGTATACATACAGGGTTTTGTTACCAAGCCTGTACTTGAACCCTTTCTGGCATGGGTAGGCTCTGTCAGAGCTTGAATTCTTCTTGCAGAGACTTTGATATTCCAGAGTTATCTCCATACCATCATGTGGCAATGTACTAAAGCTTTACTGGAGTATTACTGTGCTATGATGTTCACTAAACTACAAAGCACCCTATAAATGTAAGGGGCTATTATTATCCATTTAAGTCTAAGACTGACTCTTCTCCTCAACCCTCAATCTTGAAGACATGATTCATTTACTTTATGCTTTCCAGATTCAGTGTTGTCCCTCTCTATCAGAATAACACCTCTGTGGTTTACTGACCATTATCTCCAGTCAGGGTGCCTTTCTCCCCTGTCATTTTCTCACCTCACCTCCAAAAAGGTGGCCAGCAATTCATGCTAAGGCAATAAGAAGCCCAGAGTCCTATCTTCTCTTGTGATAACCAGTAATTATGTATCACATAATTGGTAAGTGAATGATTTGACTGACAACTAACTTTACAAAATCTTTAGGCATTGCTGGAAAAAATGGTAAATGGTACTTCGGCTTAGGGAAGAAATTCTTTTTATTTTTGAGTTTTCTTGTAATCTATTTGGGAGAGTTGTTTTAATTTTAGGTTTGTATATTTGTCCTCCTTGGGAAAATGTGTTAGTAATTAAAGCACCACCTTACATTTAAATAACACCTTGAATTTCAGAGCAATCTCTTGGGAATCTTAAATATATCAATTATTCTCAGAAACCAGTAATCAGGTCCACATTCTTAACCAAAGATGAAGAATCAGTAGTTTGATTTCTTCTAAGCTCCCCATTTCTATTGATGTTACTACTATTCTTTTAGACACTAAGTTTCTCAATTTTAGAGTCACCATTGACTCCCCTCTCCCTATCAATCTCCATTTCCAATCATTTAGCACATTTTACTAGTTCTACCTCCATAATGTTTCTTTCTTGTATCTCCTGCTTTTGCTGACACAGCTTCTTCCTTAGCTCAAGCACTAATCACTTTACCTACGTCAATGTAATACATCTTCATTGATCTTCCTGCTTTTACTCTCCCTGCTTCAAACCAAACTTCCAAGCCATACTCCACATGGACACCAAGTTGATAGACAGGAACCTGTCAAGTATTGAAAAATCTTCAATGGCTACCTATTGCATTTTGGATAAAATAGATACTTTTCTGTTGGAGTATATAGCATACAGTCTTCATAATTGGCTCTCATCTTCCTTTTTGATCTTATTTTTTAATTGAAAAATTCTATTTAATTAATTAATTTAGAATATTTTTCCATGCGTACATGTTTCATGTTCTTTCCTTCCCCTTCTCCCCCTCCCCCCACATAGCCAACGCACAATTCCACTGTGTCATTGATCAAGACCTATTCCCATATTATTGATAATTGCACTTTTGATCTTATTTTAAAATATCCCTTTCCTTCATGAACTCTGTTGTAGGCAAACTGGCAAAGTAACCCTTTCTTCTATAACATTTTTTGTCCTCTAGTTGCAGGATCATAAATTTAGAACTGGATAAGAACTTTGAGATTATCTAACATCATTTTACAAAAGTGAAAATCAAGACCTAAAATGCCTTCATTTCTCTGTAGATCTAATAATTAAACTATTCTATGTCCCCCTAATTTACTTATAATATCACGCTTTATGTTTAAATCATATACCATTTTGACTTTATCTTGGTATAGGGTATGAAATATTGACCGAAATCTAATTTTTGCCACACTATTTTCCAATTTTACCAGCAGTTTTTGTTAAATAGCGAGTTCTTATCTCAAAAGCTGGAATCTTTGGTTTTATCAAGCTCTAGATTGCTGAGATCATTTACCTCTAGTCTATTCCATTGACCCACCTTTCTATTTCTCAGCCAGTACCAGATTATTTTGATGGTTACTACTTTATAATATAGTTTAATATCTGGTACTACTAGGCCACCATCCATCACAGTTTTTTCATTAGTTTCCTTGATATTCTTGACCTTTTGTTCTTCCAAATGAATTTCATTATCTTTTATAATTCTATAAAAGAGTTTTTTGGTAGTTTGATAGGTATGGCATTGAATAAGTAAATTAATTTAGGCAGGATTGTCATTATTATACTCGCTCACCTTCCCTTGAGCAATTAATGTTTTCCCAATTATTTAGATCTAATTTTATTTGAGTAAAAGTGTTTTGTAATTGTGTTCATTTAATTCCTCTATGGTATCTTTTAGCAAAATATGGTTTCCCTGATAATCTCTGGGAACAGATTTTTAACCTTTGTCATGTTTTGGTGGTCTGGTGAAGCCTATGGACCTCTTTTCAAAATAATGTTTTTAAATGCATAAAGAGGATAATTAAGGAAAGTAATTAAAAACATATATATTTATATGTTATGTGTATGTATGCAAAGGTATGTATATATGAATACATCTAAATATATATCATATCTATATATATGCACATACAGTTTATTCATACACACATATTCATATATACTTTATACAGACACACCAAGTTAAGAACTCCTGTTTTAGAACTTGAGAGTTGTATATACATTGGCTAGTTAAACTGTAATATTCTCCTTTCTCTATTCTCTCCCAAACTTTCCTAATTTTCAAAGAAAATGAGACACAAAGATAGAAAAGCCCAGTTTTCTGGTGATTATCTCCCCTTTGGGTTGTAAAATTGGAAGAGAGCCTTTAATGCTTCTCATCAGATTGTTATCTTTTCTAGGAGTGCAAACTAATTAGAAATTGGAAGGCAATAGATGGAATTCTAAGGGTGCCGTATTTGCCAAGGGGAAATTAAGTTGGATATTTATGAACACAGTCTTCAGCACTGGAAAAAGCTGTTGGTCTTTTGAGATGTTCTATTTGGTTGGAGAAGTCATTTGAAAATTGTATTGTATCCACCTGAAGAGAAAACACATTTTCCTGACTCCTCATATGTTCCCACCCACTATTTCCCTGTTTCTACTTTCTCAGATTTAGGGCAATGTATAACATTCTTCCAGATTTCCTGGGGCTTCTCTACCTCACTCTACTCTTCTTTTTCTCCAGCTGAAGAAGTGTCCCTCTTCTGGGGCAAAAGCAAAGAGAAATAATGCCTCCACTATCAGCAACAACTATGGCCTTTTTGCTCAGGCAGCCTCTTATACCAGTCAATTAGTTGGTTGATTAGCATTTATTAAGGGCCTACCTTGTGCTTAGTGCCCAGGATATAAAGGGGAAAAAAGGAGTACTTGCTTTCAAGGATCTCACAGTCTAATGGAGGGTGGAGCAAAGATACAAGCAAGTACATAGCAACAAGGTATGCCCAAGAGAAACTGGAGATCACCAATGTTGTCTTAAACAGGGTTATATCTTATGACAAATGACATGGAGGGAGAGGTGAAATTCTGAGGAATTAACATTATGCACATGTATATGTATGCATGTGTAGCTTTAAAGTTTACAAAGCACTTCATATGCATTATCTCATTTGATCCCTTTGTTAGGCCTTTAGAGTAAATGTTTTCAGTTATGATTTTAATGAAGAAATTGAGGATGAGAAAGAGGAAAAATTACTTTCCCAAGACTACACATCCAGTAAGGTTTTCAGATGGACTATTGGCAGCTACCAGGAATATAAAAAGCATCTCATCCTTGTTTGGAAAAAATCGAAAACTAACTGTGTGACTTTGTGCAACACACATTTGTTGAGCACACTGACCTCAGGTGCCCAGGGTAGGATAGAAATACTTGTTTCCATTTCATAAATGAAGAAACTAAACGGTGGGGAGTAAAGTGTCCAATGTCACTCCATGAGGTGGTAACAGGATCGGGAGTAGAATTCTGGTCTCCTCTCTTCTCTCCCAATATCTTATAGAATCCAAATTCTGTACTACATACTTGGCGCTCCTTCCTGAACCTTCTTGAACGGAGCTCAACTTGGTTTGGAAGCTTCGAGAAAGATTATCCTCGGAGGTGAGTTAGCTGTTTCCAACATAAAAAATGGAATTTTAGACAGAGCTACAGGATGAATCCATGGGAATACAAAAGAACATTCATGTGCACATTTCAGCATTTGGACAATGACAGTATAATTAGCATTGTGTCAGCACTCTTAGTGTGTCTTGCTATTTTCAAGCATTTAGAACAGTTATAAATTTTTGCTGTCACCAAAACTTGGCTCACTAGTCTTGTCTCATCAAAATTTCTTTAGAGATAAAAACCAATCTTTTAATTGTCTTTCTTATGAGCAATCAAACATATGTGTGTACCATGTAATTACCCATTAATATATGTGGTCATAATCTCATATTCTTTCTTCTCAATCCCCATGTCATCAACCCTGCTATTTAATAAAGATTTACAAGCCCACATCAAAGAGGTAGACAATAGAGAATGGAAAGAGGAAAAACAAGAGAATCAGAAAAAGGTTTATGGTATGTCTTATTGCAATCCTCAATCAATCAATAAGCAAGCATTAATTAAACACCTACAAGGGGCAGCTAAGTGGCTTCTTAGAGAGAGAACAAGACCTAGAGCCAGGAGGTCCTGGGTTCAAAGGTGACCTTAGATACTGCCTAGCTGTGTGACCCTGGGCAAGTCACTTAACCCCAATTGCCAGGCTGATTTTCTGACTTAGAACTGATACTTAGTATAAATTCTGAGACAGAAAGTAAGGGTTTTTTTTAAACCATCTATTGGAAGTCAAGAATCAGAGGTACAAAGACAAGGAGTGAAGCAAGTCATTCTTTCAAGAAACTTACATAATCTTATAACAAATTCTGAAAAATCTTTGAGTCAAAATGCTTTCATAATATATTTTGTATGGACTGAAATCATTTCCATATTGTCTCACCCATTAGAATGCACATTCCTTGAGGGCAGTGACTATTTTTTCATTTTGTGGAATCGCCTTTGTATACAATTTTAAAATGCTTCTCTATCCAGGGTGAAAATTCCCCTGATCAGAGGTCAAAAAAAAAGAAAGAAAGAAAGAAAGAAAGAATATACACAGAAGACATCAAACATTCCCCAAGTACCTTGCCTTCTGGCTACATTCTTTGAAGGTGGTGATAGGGGATGGATATTTTTCACATCAGGCTATTTCTTCTTCTGCACTTTTATGCATGTTTAATTCATGTCTAAGACATTTCTTCTGCATGTCTGTGTATCAGGCAGTATATGACATCTTTGTCTTCCTGTCACATGGCATATATTAGCTTATAGGTAATCAACAAATATCCATGGGACATTTGTTTGATGCAAGGCATGTTAGTGCCATGTGGAAAATATAATTTTAAGAGACAGTCCTTTAAAATTGAGTCACAACATTACCTTTAAATAGCGATCAAAGACCCACTCTTTCCTTTGATGATGACCAGTGATAATTGCTTGTTGATGTTGACACAGTTGCTTAAAGAACTCACTGCACGTATTCTTTTTATTAAACCACCTCACCTTCTGTTTTAGAATCAATGATATATATTGGTACCAAGACAGAAGAGCGGTCGGTTAGGGTTAGGCAACGGAGGTTAAGTGATGAGCAGGATCACACAGTTATGAAGTGTCTGGGATCAGATTAGAACCCAAGAGCCCTTGTCTCTATGCCCGAGTCTCAACCCAGTAATCTACTTAGCTGTTTCAAAATGTATTCTTTAAAAATTTTTTTTATTCCAATTTTTACAAAACCAAATATAACAAGCATTTCTATATACACAGAAAAAGAAAATTGTATATAAGTGAAATCACAAATCTCTTATTTGTTTAGCTTATTTTTCTTCATATCTACATGATAAATCCTGTCCACAGGTGTTCGAGTCCCTCTCCCTGTCCCTGTATTGTACTAAAAGAATGACATGTTCAGACAAATCAGACCTTTCATGTTTTACACCTGAATGTATTCTTCATTGCTGAGACTGCATCTGTTGTTAATGCTATTATGCTTTCTCTTTGTCTCTACTCTGGAAGACGTAGATTGATGTAATAGGAATACCTGGGTTCAAGGATCTTTGCTTTGCCTATTTTCTAGTGATGATACCATTTATCAAAAAAACACAATCTTTGCAAATCTATATTTCCTCATTTTAAAAATGGAGATAAAAATACATGTACCACTTACCCCACAAGGTTATTGTGAAGACATCACTTTATAAACATGAAAATCTTACATGCAAATGTGAGTGGTATTGTTTATGACAGACAGCATGGATGGATTGAGTGATGAGCTTTTTTGACTCAGTTTATGCTGAGGATCCTGCCTCTAATACCTATTAGTTTTGTGACCCTTGGAAACTCATTTAATCTATATGTATTTCAGAAAACTTCCTAAGACAGTCCTACTATGTGATAGACAAGCTGATAAAGGGAGCTGCTTCAGCAGGAAACTCAGTTCCTTCCCACATTCAGATATATTGTTATTGTCTATTGACTATTGCCTCCCCTCTCATCTCTGCCTCCTGACTTCTTTGGCTTCCTTTAAGACTCAGCTAAAATCCTACCATCTACAAAAAAAAGCCTATTACTTTCTGCATTAATGCTAGTGTTTTTCTCAATTGATTTGCTCTATTGATCATGAATAGACTTTGTACAAAGTTGTTTATGTATTGTTTTCTTCTATTAGACTGGGAGCTCTTTGAGAGCCTGCTGCTTTTCTTCATATCCCTAGAGCTCATCACACTGTTGGCACATACTTGGCAATTAATAAATGCTTATTGATTGACTGATTGAATACCTTAATTCCAGTTCCTTTAACCAGAGGAAATGCATTCAAATTCCAGCCATGCCACTTCTTGTATAATCTTGAAGAAATCTCTTCTCCTCTTTAAGCCTCAGTTTCATCGACAAAGCAAAAGAATTGGATTTGATACCCTCTAAGATTCTTTGTAGCTATATATCTTTGATCTTACCATTAGTTACATACCATTTCTGACCACCAGTGGCAGAAACATTTTGAGTAGCCTTTATTTTTTTTTATTTTTTATTTTTTTTAAACCCTTACCTTCTGTCTTGGAGTCAATACTGTGTATTGGCTCCAAGGCAGAAGAGTGGTAAGGGCTAGGCAATGGGGGTCAAGTGACTTGCCCAGGGTCACACAGCTGGGAAGTGGCTTAGGCCAGATTTGAACCTAGGACCTCCCGTCTCTAGGACTGGCTCTCAATCCACTGAGCTACCCAGCTGCCCCCTTGAGTAGCCTTTAGAGTACAATAAGTCAATATTCTTTCCATTTAATGTCTTCCTAAATAAGATATTGTGAACTGACACATAATTTGAAGAAGGACTGAATTGGAAAACTTTGTGGCAAAGAAGAGAAGAAGTTATTCAGTTGATGAGTTATTGGATTTTTATCCAAATGTGATGACAATTCCTCAATTGGTTGATGTTCTTTTGAAGGCATTTGGGTATTAGAAATTTATTAAGAAAGGTGAAAGAAAAAATTTAAATTTTTTAATGATGGAAAGTTGAGGGAATAGTCATTTCAATAAAAATAGATTTTTTTCTATTCACCTCTATTCTGTGTTTAAGAAAACCATTTTTAAAATTTAATTCCCACTTTGGAGATAGATAGATAGATAGATTAGATAAAGTAGATCAGCTATTCAGATAGCAGAAAAGATAGTTCTTTGGGGGCAGGGAGGGCTTATATTATTATTTTTTTGCATGGCTTCAAAGTGCCTAGGACACTACTGGACACCAAAGAAGCACTTTAAAGAAGTTAATTGAAGGAAAACTTTCTGAACTCCAAACTATTTAAGTGCAAAAGCACTTTTGGAAAATGCTCTGCTTGTGAGTTGGGGATAGCTTTATGTACTTTTCGATAAGGCTTTGTACAAGAGCAGAAAAGCAGTATGAATTCATGCAAGGCAGTGCTTCCCAGAATGTCACAGAAATAGATAACCAAATAGGCTATTAAAAACAGAGTAGGTATTCAGAATCTATTTTAAAGTTAGCTTTACATAATCATCCCATTTTTGATTCCATACACAATTCTGCGTACCTTTGCCCTCTTTGAAAGAACCATTAGTTTTATAGGGAATTCCATCATAGGGAGGGATAAAAGCATTTCCCACATATTGTTATTAATAGGTTCTATTAAAAAAATGACCTTAGGTGAAACAGTGGTATAACAGTTAATTAGTTCCATAGAAACAGAGTTGAGCCGAGGAGAGCATATTTCAAATTGGTTTTGTAGGGTGGATGTATATTCTTTTAAATATATATATGTATTTATTTCATTAAATATTTCTCAACTACATATAAAAAATAATTTTTCACAATGAAGTTTCAAATTCTCTCTCTCCCTTTTGCTCCTTCCCCTTTCTTGAGAGGGCTAGCAATTTGATATCAATTATACACATAAAGTCATGCAAGATATATCTCTGTATTAGTTATTGTTACAAAAGAAAGCATGAGCAAAATTAAACAAAAATGAAGACAGTAAAAAGAATAGTTTATCACTTCTCCTTCTGGAGGTAGAAAGCATTTTTTCATCATGAGTCCTTTAGCCTTGTCATAGATCATTGTATTGCTGAGAAAAACTAAATCTTTTCAGGTTGCTCATCCTTATAATATTGTTTTGCTGTGTACAGTGTTCTTCTGGTTCTGCTCCTACTCAATCATTCTTATAGCACAATAGTATTTCATCATAATCATACACCACAACTTGTTCAGCTATTCCCCAGTTGATGAGTATCCCTTGCATTTCTTTACCATCACAAATTTTCAATTCTTTACCATCACAAAAAAGAGCTGCCATAAATATTTTTGTACAAATAGGTCCTTTTTCTTTTATTTCTTTTAGATATCAACTTAGTATGGGGTGGCTGGGTCACAGCAGAACAGGAACAATTTTATAGCCCTTTGGGCATAGTTCCAAATGCTTCTCCAGAATGGCTGGATGATTTCCAGTAGGTATGACAGGTGATATCTCCTGGTTGTTTTAATTTGCATTTCTCCAATCAGTAGTGATTTAGAGCATTTTCCTTGTGGCTTGATGGTTTTTATTTCTTCATCTGAAAACTGCCTATTCATATCTTTTGACCATTTATTAATTGAGGAATGGCTCCTATTTTTTATATATTTGGCTCACTTCTCTCTACATTGGCTCACTTCCATCTACATACACATGAAGCATTTATTAGAGGACCTTTAAAAAAAGAATGTCTGGTTTCCTGTTTTCCTTCTAATTTTGGCCATTTTTAATTTAATTTCAGGTAATCAAAATTACTCATTTACTTCCTGTAATCCTCTCTCTCTCTCTCTCTCTATTATTTGGTCCTAAACTCTTCTCTTACCATAGATCTGACAGATAGATTTTTCATGCTCCTTAATTTACTTATGATTTCACTCTTTCTGTCCAAATCATTTATCCATTTTTACCTTATTTTGGTATATGGTGTGAAATGTTAATCTATGTTATTTTCTGCCAAATTGCTTTCCAGTTTTCTGAGCGATTTTTGTCAGATATAGATTTCTTACCCCCAAAGCTTGAATCATTTGGTTTGTCAAACATTAGAAAACCATGGTTATTTACTACTCTGAACTGTGTACCTGAATTGTTCCATAAATCCACCATTCTATTTTTTAGTCAGTACCAGACGATTTTGGTGATGCCCACTTTGTAATATAATTTAAAAATTAAAACCTTGAGGCTCCTTTCCTTCACATTTTTTTCCATTGGTTCCCTTTGATATTCTTGACCTTTTGTTCGCCCTGATGAATTTTATTACTATTTTTTTGAAAGTTTAATTGGTATAGCACTGGATAAGTAAATAATAACACTTTTGCATAAAAGTTTTAGTTGCACCTGATTGGAATGAATAGTGCAGGAAAGGAACTAAGGTGATTCCAAGTGTACCATTGCTGATAGATCTCTCAACAAAATTTCCTTGGTTTGGCCTCAGTATCTTATCTAGTAGTGTATGAAGAAACTTTGTAGTAGTTACAGCAACCAGATTGAGAGGAGGTACTGGAATGCATGCTATGTGTTCTCTGAAAGACCTCTAATCTGAATAAAACTCTATACTCATATTTTCTTCCATATTTTATAAAGCCACAAAGAAGGGATTTGGGAGTTTAACTATCCTTTTTGGACAGGTAGTCTAGGATGTCTCTTAGGCAATAAAAGATAGAATGGTTAGCTGGCTGAACTCCATTACAAATACACCTTTTTCTTGAGAGAAAAGTGGGGGGAGGGGTATTGAATATGGACCTTATGGGGGAGGGAAGTTTGTACTTAGAATGAAAATGGAAATCCATCAATAGCATGATTCTTGGGATTGTGATTCATAACTCTACCTTTCTAGCACTGAGCAAGTTATTTCTTCTTCTTGGGCTACTGTTTCCTCATCTGAAAAGTAAGCATTTGGGTCCATATGGTCATTCCAACTCCAGATCTAGTAGTCTATGACATGAGATGACTCTCCTGAGTCTAGTCAAGTCTCTCTTGCTGTGAAGCCATGCAAGTTTTCTGGCTTTCTACAAAATAGAGAAAAGAGCTGTTCTGGGTTATCCTTTATCCAGCAGAGCATCTCCTGTTGGATGCTTCCTACCGCCATGTCCATCAAAAGAATGAAGACTATGAGCTCTCATCTGTTCATCTTTAAACATTGCCTATAGAGCCTCTTCTAGCTGGGGGCTGACCTCTTTCTTTCTTGACTATCATGCTTAATTATTAGTACTCCATGAGAATGGGGGGCAACACTAGACCTTTTGGCTTCCAAATTCTATGTCATATCTGGGGACCTGTTGAGATGCTCCAGTTCAAAAGAAAAATTCATTTTCAGTTAAGGAGGTCTGAAAACTGACCTCTCAAGCCAGCTATGTGATTCATTACTTTCCTATGACCTATATTTTCATTCCCTCTATTATTCTAAGAAGCTGGATGACAAATGACAAAGAAGTGTCCACTGATAATTAATATTTCCAAGGATGGCTAAGCAAGTAGGCTCCCAATAACTGTCTCTGAATAGAAAGATGATATAATTGACCAAAAGTCAATGGGACATGCCTTGAAATGTTTTCCCTGGAATGATGATTATAATATACTGACTCATCCCCGTTTTCTTATCTGGTACCTGTGGTGACTGACAGCTTGTAATATAACAATAGTAATTAATATTTATAAAAATCCTTAAGTTTTGCAAAGCTCATTCTTCAAACCAACTTTGTGAGATAGACTGTGAAACAGTAATATCCTATTTTACAGATGAAGAAAACAAGGCTTTCCCATTTGGCTCTTCAGTCTCAGAGCTGAGAATTAAACCCAGGTTTTCTGACTCTAGATCCACAGTACTTTACATACAGTAGGCATTTCATAAATGTTTATCAATTGACTATAGTTAATAAATGGTATTTTATATAATACAATAACTCTTTGATTCCCCAAATTGTAAAGTCTGAATTCCTTCATTTTGGGGGTCCAATACTATGAGAATTATTGTAGTGTGCCTTTGTTCCTCAAATTAAATTCATTGTAATAAACATTTACTAAGTGCATTCTATTTGCAAGGCATCTAGGTAGTGCTGGTGGAAGGACACATCCCTTGGACAGGTAGAACTGCAGAATAATAATATATTACTCTGAGTGATCCTGTGCACTCCCACTGCTCTAGAACCCTTTGGAGTTGGACTCTGTGAGTCACAGGCACCCTTGCCCTTTGGCTCCTGTTTTGTATTGGACCCTGGCTTGAGAACTTGGAGAAAAGAGTACAGTTGGGTCCTTTGGGGAAATAGGCATACCCAAGGGTCATTCCTCAGAGAATCACTAATCTCCCATCAAAATATCATTGGTTCATTTTGAGAATCTTCTATAAAAGCAAACATCAGAGGCCATATACTCTAATCCCTTCATTCTGTAGATGAGGAAACTGAGGCCCAGGCTAGGCCAAGTGATTCAAGGCTACACAAGTAGTGTTAAAGGTGAGATTTGAATTGTGTTCCTCTGACTCAAGAGCAGAGGTTCTTAAACTTCTTTATGACATGGAGCCCTTTGAAGACATCCTGGGGAAACCTATGAACCCCTTCTCAGAATCATGTT